>NW_023425529.1:39538344-40133344 GCF_014108245.1 Pipistrellus kuhlii
TCGACGCTCAACCAGTTGAGCCACATTGGCTTAGCTATTTCTGGTCTTTTTATAAAACCATTCTAACAGGTATGAGGTGTTATCTCATTGTGTTTTTTTATTTGCATTTTCCTGATGATTTGTGATGTTGGACATCTTTTCATGTACCTGCTGGCCAACTGTATGTCTTCTTTAGGAAAATTCCTATAAGGATCCTGTGCGCATTTTTATAATTAGATTGTCTGGTTTTCTGCTATTGAATTATATATGAGTTCTCTACATATTTTGGATATCAACCTCTTATCAGATTTATAATTTTCAAATATTTTCATTCAGTAGATTGCCTTTGTATTTTGTTGTTTCTTTTGCTGTGTAGTTTTTAATGTGATGTAGTCCCACTTGTTTATTTTTGCTCTTGTTGCCTTTGATTTGGTGTCAAGGAACTTTCCATCTATGTTCTCTTCACAGAGTTTTATGGTTTCAGGTCTTACATTCAAATCTTTAATAAATTTTGAGTTAATTGTGTTAATTTTTGTGTATGGTGTAAGATTATTGTCCTGTTGCATTATTTTGTATGGAGCTATCCAGTTTTTCCTGCACCATTTATTAAAGAGACTATTCTTTTTCCATTGTATAACCTTGGCTCATTTGTTGTGATTAATTGAGAATACATAAGTTTTTTCTGGGTGTCCTGTTCTGTTTCATTGATTTATGTCTGTTTTTATGCCAGTATCTTATTGTTGAATTACTATGGCTTTGTTATTTACAGTTTGAAATCAGGGAGCATGATGCCTATGCTTTTGTTCTTCTTTCTCAAGATTGCTCTGACTCTTTGGAGTCTTTTGTGTTCCCATACAAATTTTAGTATTGTTTGTTCTATTTCTGTGAAAAATGCCATTGGAATTTAATAGGGATTATATTGAATTTGTAGATTGCTTTGGCTACTGTGGACATTTTAATACGAATTTTTCCAAACCATGATAGTTTCACAATAAACTTTTGGTAGGTATTTATATAAATGAATATGAATGATATATCTAATAAAAGAGTAATATGCAAATTGACCATCACTCTAACACAGAAGATAGTTGCCCCCATAGGGTCAAAGATGGCTCCCCCCATGTGGACACAAGATGGCCTCCACAGATGGCCAGCAGGGGAGGACAGTTGGGAGGGACCCAGGCCTACAAAGGAGAGCAGTTGGGGGCAAACAGATGGCCAACAAGGAAGGGCAGTTGGGGGCAATCAAGCCTGCAGGGGAGGACAGTTGTAGGGGATCCAGGCCTACAAAGGAGAGCAGTTGGGGGGTACCAGGGCTGCAGGGGAGGCAGTTAGGGGCAAACAGGCTGGCAGGGGAGCAGTTATGCATCAATCAGGCTGGCAGGGGAGTGGTTAGGAGGTGATCAGGCTGGCAGGCAGAAGCAGTTGGGGGCAATCAGGAGGAAAGGCAGGTGAGCAGTTGGGAGCTAGCAGTCCTGGATTGTGAGAGGGGATGTCGACTGCCCATTTAGGCCCGATCGCAGTAAGTGGTCCCAGATTGAAGAGGGTACAGGCTAGGCTGAGGGGCACCCCCCTGCACGAATTTCATGCACCCAGCCTCTAGTCTATAATAATTTTGACATTGTCTTTATAATTCAGTATTTACTCTTTATTAAATTTATTTTAATGTCAGTTATTTCCTACAGTTATTTACTAATTTAAAATATTGTATAGATACTGTACATCAAAAATTGGTTCATATGTACAGAAGTTTATTAGCCCTAGCTGGTTTGGCTCTGGTTAGAGCATTGGATGGAGGACTGAAAGGTCACGGGTTTGATTCAGGTCAAGGGACTTACCTCAGTGCAGGCTTGATCCCTGCCCACCCCCTCCCTTCCTCTCTCTCTCTAGAAATGAAAGGAAAAAATATCCTTGGGTGAGAATTAAAAAACAACAATACACACACACAAAATAGAAACCATTGCAACAAAAGTTCTCTATTTAAAATGTGTGTATGTGTGTTTATATGACATTTAAAAAAATCAAATCCTAAGGGAGCTTTGCCATAAACTTTAAAGATATTGATTGTGCAATATTTGAGTTACTACTTAGTAATTGAATTCTTTCAATGTATTATTTGCTGTTTGCATCCCAGTATTCTCTCTCATTGCTATGTGTTCTAATTAATAAGAGAAATGGTATTTGTCATTCTTCACAGTTGTATATTTGCCACTTACTCTCTCAGACACTTGTATCGTTAAGCCTCAGGGTATATGAGTGAGTAGGATATGATGTTGGAGAAATTCAAGACATGGACAAACATACAAAATGTGAATTCAATGAAAAGATAGACCTACCAAGATGTTTAGCATTTAAATTGTTAGATTGTTAGATTA
The DNA here is from genome assembly GCF_014108245.1 of Pipistrellus kuhlii. Classification (NCBI taxonomy): domain Eukaryota; kingdom Metazoa; phylum Chordata; class Mammalia; order Chiroptera; family Vespertilionidae; genus Pipistrellus; species Pipistrellus kuhlii. The sequence continues at coordinate 39,540,699 of NW_023425529.1, forward strand.
AATATGCTAGAGTGTATTATATGTAAATGTTTGAGCAGCTTCTAAAAGTATAATAGAGAATGGTATTTGTATATAAAAGAATGTTCTATTGTGTTTTAAAATGATATTTCATTTACTTTAAAGAGATTCTTAGCTGACCTTCATTCAAGGTAGGGAATTAATGAAACATTAAACTGAAAACAACCAAAAGTGTTCATGGTAATCATTTAACATGGACATAAATGCAGAGAAATTTATTTCAAGATAGTTTCAAAATATTCTTTGAAATTTGCTTGCACTATTTGCTTAATATTTCTGTATATTGTTCTGGGGCTTTTGTATTAAAAGAGCAAGTTTTCTGTTATAAAGACTTTATTCATTGTCAGAAATTTTGTGGTGTTTATTTTTTGCAGGTGGTTTCAGACACCCTCACAGGTTTTCTACCATGCAGCGACTGAACATGGAGGAAAAGATGTATATCCAGGGCAATGTCTGTGGGAAGGTTGTGAGCCTTTTCAGCGACAAAGGTTTTCTTTTATTACCCACTTACAGGTACACTTTCTTAATACTGTTTGGTCATTAACTCTTTTGCATTAAAGATTTTGATGCATATTCTTTTACTTCCTCTTTCTCAAAAAGGATAAGCACTGTTCAAAGGATGCCCTGCTTGCAGGATTAAAACAAGATGAACCAGGACAAGCAGGAAGTCAAAAACCTTCTACCAAGTAAGGAACATGAGCTTACTTCCTGTTGTATCGGGTCTAGTAATAATTAATGTCGTTTTTAAACATTCGTTTAAAATCTTGCTTGGCATTGACTTGTATTGACATAACCTTCAAACACGTGGTATCTACAGAACGTGTGAAGTGCAATTAACAAGTTTTGCTTGAAAAAGTTTGTGTTTGGTTTGGTTTTTGTTGCAAAACTAGGGCTAAGAAGATGGCGGGTGAAGAGCATATTCGGCACTGCATGCTTTACGAGTTCCAATTAGGAAGAAAAGCAAGTGAGGCTGCAAAAAACATCTGTAGTGCTCTTGGTCAAGATGCAGTTAGCGCCAGAAAATGCCAGCGTTGGTTTGAGAAATTTCGCGAGGGAAATTTTTCGTTAGATGACAAGAGTGGTCGAGGCCGTGTGTCCAATTTTGATCAAGAAGCTCTTCAAGCTCTTTTGGTGCAAAATCCTCAAATTACCCAACAAGAGCTTGCGACAACTTTAAATTGTTCACAAAAAGCAATTTCCAATCAATTGCGTGCACTTGGCAAAGTCCAAAAGTTTGGAAAATGGGTTCCTCATGAGTTGACCGACAACAAGCATAATCAAAGAGTCACAATTTGCAGTTCGCTCCTCTCTCGTCAAAACCGTTTGCCGTCTTTAGAGCAGATTGTTACCGGAGATGAAAAATGGGTGCTGTATGTTAATTTGTAAAGGTGGCCTCAATGGTTGGACAAAAATGAGGCTCCACAGCCCACGCCAAAACCTGACTTGCATGCGAAAAAAGTGATGTTGTGTGTTTGGTGGAATTTTAAAGGAATTCTTCATTATGAACTTTTACCATCTAACCAAACCATTACAAGTGCAGTGTATAGTGCCCAATTGGAAAGGTTAGCCCAAGCTTTAAGAGAAAAAGAACCCGCGCTGATTAATCGGAAGGGCGTAATTCTTCACCACTATAACGCACGACCGCATACTGCAAGAATCACTGCTGAAAAACTGCGCCAGTTGGAATGGGAAGTTCTCCCTCAACCTGCATATTCTCCTGATATTGCCCCTTCCGATTACCATTTGTTTCGTTCTTTGCAAAACTTTCTTCTTGGAAAAAAATTTAATAATGAAGAATGCCTCAAAAATGCATTGACCGAATTTTTTGCATCAAAATCACAAGAATTTTACAACAGAGGGATTAAAATGCTTCCTGAGCGTTGGGCACAAGTAGTAGAAAACAACGGCAACTATATTGTTGATTAAATTTTGTTGTATTGTTTAAATAAATTCGATTTAAAAAAGTATTAGAAAACGACATTAATTATTACTAGACCTAATATATACAGAAAGAAAAATCGGGAAAGTAGGCAAAACATATTAACAATGAAATATTAGGAACTGGAAACTCTGTTCTGGTCCAGCTCTCTCATGCACCAGCTATGTGACCCTATTCAAATTGCTTAAACACTCTAACCATCACTTTTATATTTATATGAGAAATATTTTGTAATCTGTAACTATAAACAGGAGTAGGCAAAAGTAGGTTTACAGTTGTGAATGTGCTAGTTTATTCTTGTATTATTTATTAATTATTGCATTATTTTCCATTCAAACAACTGTAAACCTACTTTTCCCCACCCCTATTTTTTTATTCTTTGAGAGTAATTAAACATGTATTTGATAATGGCAGATATTTCTTCTTATAGTTCACATACTTGTAATGAATGTAGTGGAGTTCTGAATTGCAGATATCTGTAAGTTCCTTATTAGATTTATATATCTCCTATTCAGTTTCTGAGAGCCTTAGTTATAGATTTTGCAACCTGAATAATATTTTTAACTCCGAAATGTGAAAAGTAATTTGCCATCACTTACTAAGACAGTGCAATGTACTAGGCATTGTGCCAGACCTAGGGAATTCTAAGAATAAGACATAATCTCTAATTTCAGAGCTGATATTCTAGAAGGAGAACTAGAAATATGAGACTACAGGATCTGCTTACATACTTTATTCAGTTTCTGTTAATGAGCATCTCTCTGTGCTAGACGCTAAGATATAGTATGAGGTATACATGACCAAGGTACATTTTGCTGTTCTTGTGTCTGCAGATCCATCCAGTGAAAGGTGTAGGTAATTCTTACTAAGAGTCCTAAAATGAAGAGATCCACAACGAACTATGAGAGCTCATCTAAACCAATCCAGGGAAGGCTTACTGACAGAAAGTACCTCCAAACTGAGACCCAAAGAATAAGTAGTAAATAGCAAAAGGTCTCATAAGCTATAATCATGTGTTTGAGTTTTATCCTACGGGCAACAGAAAGTCATTTTTCTACCAAATATCTTTTCCTATAATTTTCACTGTCTTTAATTTGTATATATTATGTAGCTTATAAGAATATGTTGGAATATGTTTGGTTTTGCTCAAGTTTGGAGGAAGAGATATTTGGTGTATCGATTACAATCAATCAAAAATCTTTGTCATCCTATACAAAGCCTAATATGCTAAGTGTCCGGTTGGCTGTTCAACCAATCAAAGCGTAATATGCTAATGAATGCTAAGGCCTCTCAGTGCTCACCATGATGTGCACTGACCACCAGAGGACAGGATCTGCCTCCTGGTGTCAGTGCGCTCCCCAGGGGAGCACCACTCAGCCAGAAGCCGGGCTCATGGCTGGCGAGCACAGTGGCATTGGTGGGAGCTCTCTCACCTCCACAACAGTCGGACATCCCCCGAGGGCTCCCAGACTGTGAGAGGGTGCAGGTTGGACTGAGGGACCCCCACTCCCCAGTGCACAAATTTTGTGTGCTAGGCCTCTAGTTTATGCATAAGATCTAATAACAGTATATATGTATATATTCTTTTCTTTTGACAACCATATATAGTTGTAAACTGGTTTATAATTCAAAGATTGCTTTTACATCAACTTATTTAATATTCAGAATTATTTTACTTACGTAAAAAAGTGCCAGAAATGCCCCCACTTTACAAATGTGAAACCTGAAACATAGAGGGGCAAACTGAAATATTCGAAGTCATACAACTAGTGACAGCACCAGAAATAGACAGGATTTCCTCACATGCAAGTCAGTGCTCTTCCCACCATGGCCTCAGCAGAATACAAAAGCTGTATTCATACAATTTTCTGCTTGGCCAAGGAAATATATAGTAGTTTGAATCTAATTTTAGGTAAAATTCATTCCTTCAGTCTGTGTTTTAAAAAGGATGTTAGAATTATACTGAAAGGGTTGATTAGAGTCATTAAATAATGGTGAAAAATAAGATTATATAACAAATAGTTTGAAGTGTGTTGTTTAACATATTTTTATCCTATCTAATAAAGAAGGACTACCGGTATGCTAATTGACCATCACACCCTCACAAAGATGGTGGCACCCAGTCCCTCAGCCCCGCTGGGGCGGCAGGCATGTGGCAAGGCGAGTCCTGCCCCACATGCCTGCCTCCAGAGTCCCCCAGTCTCCTCAGTCCCGCAACCACCCAGGGCCAGCCAGAGGTACAAGCAATCCTTGGATGGTGGCTGCCCAGCTGCCCACAACTGCCTGAGGCTCAGGTAACCAGGGCCGCCCGAGGCTTGCACTGCCAGCAGTGGCAGCAGCAGAGCTGTGATGGGGGCGTCACCTTCCCCTGATCTCCAGGTCATCTCCTGCCTCTGAAGGCTCCCAGACGGGCCACACTGAGGGACACTCCCCCTCCCCCCAGTACATGAATTTTCATTCACTAGGCCTCTAATATTATAATAGGCTATCTTTTTCTGGATGACCTATACCTATGTCAGTACATTCTTTTTTTAAAAAATATATATTTTATTGATTTTTTTTTTTTTTACAGAGAGAAAGGGAGAGAGATAGAGAGCTAGAAACGTCAATGAGAAACATTGACCAGCTGCCTCTTGCACACCCCCTACCAGGGATGTGCCCAAAACCAACGTACATGCCCCTGACCGGAATGGAACCTGGGACCTTTCAGTCCGCAGACCAATGCTCTACCCCTGAGCCAAACCATTTTCGGCAACACATTCTTCTGTAATATTATTTTAGTCTTGGTATTGTTTAGCCAAAATAATTGCAGATAACGTTTTTATTTGTTAATATCTTCACATTACATTCAATGATGTAAACTCCACAAACTGGTACTATGCTGTAATTTTAAATTAAATTTATTGAGGTAACATTGGTTAATAACATTATATAAGTTTCAGGTGTACAACTTTATAATACATCATTTGTATATTGCATTGTGTGCTCATTGCCCCAAAACCACTCTCCTATCACCATACATTTAAGTCTCCTCCCCCTCTTCATCTTCCCCCTCTGACAATAAACATAGTGTTGTCTGTGTCTATAAGTTTGTTTTTTATTGTTGTTTTTCGTTCGTTGCTTTCTGTTTCATATCCCACATGAGTACAATCATATTGTTTTTGTCTTTTTTCCATCTGACTTACGTTGTATTTATTTTTAATGCATGTTTACTAGCACGGTTACTTTAAAAATGGTTTATGCTGGAACATCTATTGTTTGCTTTAAAATTGGTAAATTGGAAAATAAAACACTTGAAATTTCACCTGATACTAAGAGCCCCTTTGCCTAGGCTCACACAAAGAATAAATGTTAATGCTGGGCCATGGGAGATTTTACTCATCCTGTATCTGCCTGCAGTTGGCAGGTTGGTCATGGTCATTCTGCAGCAGCATGCTAACAGTCTCTCTCTCTGTCTGACAACTTAGGCAGCCAGTTGTAGGGGGCACAAGCTCAACTCCTCGAGCACAAAAGGCCATTGTGAACCATCCCAGTGCTGCCCTCATGGCTCTACGGAGAGGATCAAGAAACCTCGTCTTTCGAGATTTTACAGTAAGTAAGCCTTGAAAGCCTTTCCTGTAAAGGTGTGAGCATTGTGTGATTTAGATCTTTATTCTTTTCTTTTCCTTTTTTTTTAAGGATGAAAAAGAGGGACCAATAACTAAACACATCCGACTAACAGCTGCCTTAATATTAAAAAATATTGGTAAATATTCAGAATGTGGTCGCAGGTGAGTAATCTATTTTCCATAGCCAAAATTGATTTAGATTATTTTACTTTTCTTATAAGGTAATGAAATTAGATATCTATACTTTATTCACTGTTTTTCTCAGGAACTTTGTATGTCAAAAAACTTATGCTAAGGTCAGGCCTTCAGGATATCTTAAAAGCCAAAAAAATAGATGTTGAAACTACCAAAAGGTGTTCCTTCAACTTGTTTTACTATGTTAATTTTCTTGGTAGCCATAGACTTTAGAGTAAAAAGTAGATCTGCTAAAGAGAAAATTTAGGGAGGAAGAAATGAGTTGATGATTTGAATTATGTGGAATTAGAATAAAACCCAGTTTGTTAATTGGCATTTTAATGAAGCTATCAAAGTTAACATTCACTACAATACACTGAAGTGTTAAAAGTTACTTTCTAATGGACTTAACCAAGAGAAAACTTGGGATTTTGTAGGTCTTTGAAAGATGAAATGTTTTGTTGATGCCTTTTGGACCTTGTCTCCCTTGAAGATTAACTGGCTTCTCTGGTATTCCTTCTATATCTCAATCTCCTTTGTTGAAAAGTTGTCCTTTAAGGCTGTGGTTGGCAAACTGCACTTCGGGAGCCACATGCAGTTCTTTGGCCCCTTGAGTGTGGCTCTTCCACAAAATACCATGACCTGGGCAAATCTATTTTGAAGAAGTGGAGTTAGAGGAAGTTTAAGTTTAAAAAATTTGGCTCCCAAAAGAAATTTCAATTGTTGTACTGTTGATATTTGGCTCTGTTGACTAATGAGTTTGCTGAACACTGCTCTAAAGCATCTTGCCTCCCAGATAGTGAAGATAGTGACTTTCTCCCTGAATCTCTCTTCTTTCATATTCCTATTCCCTAAATATATCTTGAATCTGCCTTAGTTCTTTCCTTCTCTTCATTTTGCTTTTCATGCTATTTCTCGCAATAACCTTAAAACTGGATTTTCCAAACATAAAAACAGTGGTATCAATTACAAAAAAAGCAATGAATTTGACTATATCAAATTTTAAAACTTTTATTAATTAAAGATGACTAAAACTCTTAGAACTAAAGAACTTTTGCAATGACAAAAGTTACTATATTTAGTGTATCAAGTATTCTCACAGATGAGTAAGAAAAATTCTTAATAACTCATTTTTTAAAAATAAAGCTTTTCAAAAGAAATATGAAGGTTTAGTAACCACCTGAGAGCACCGGTGTCTTCCTGCTTAATTTATAACATGATTTCTTCCTCCCTTCTCACTGCTTTGCCCTCCCCACCCTTCTTTTTGCTGCGTAGCCTATGTTTAAGTTTTAGCCACACTAAAGCACATGTAGATTCCTAATCATGCTAGACTTTCATGTCACACTTTTGTACATTTGTTCCAATGCTCATTGTTTATTGCTCCTTGCCTGGAATGCCCTTCTCCCTGTGTTACTTGCCTATTGAACATCTGCAAACTCTTCATAATTCAGCTCACACATTAACTTCTGGCTGCCACCTTTTTTATGCTGTGTTCCTCTTCCCCACCAAGTTTGTTGTTCTCTATTTTTATAACATGTCTTACAACATTTAATATTACTGTGTAAATCGTTTTGATATTACCTTTTTCCCTTACTGACCTATGTTCTGACTTTCTCTCATTAATATTTGTAGCCTGAACACCTAGCCCAATGCCCAATACATTATAGGTAATCTCTACTTCCTATTCATATTTAGGATTCAACTCAAGGTGACCTCTTCCTTTCCTGACATCTTTCTTACAAACCTACTCCTGACCTAGGGTGCAATAGGTACTCTCTACCACTGCACACGTTGCTTGTTACCACCTGAGTTCTTTGAAAGCAGGGATTGGACATTTATTGTGTGTGTGTGTGTGTGTGTGTGTGTGTGTGTGTGTGTGTGTCTTTAGTGCCTAGCATACTGTTGGGAATGTAATAGTGATTCAGTAAGTATTTGATTGATAGATGGAAGAAAAGAAGTCTCCCAAAATTTTTTCGTAGAATCTGTCTGAAATTTGTATAGGCAATTGGAATTATAAAAGTAATTTTAAACTTTTTCTTACATTCTTACATGAGGCTTTTTCCTCACATTCTTATTTTTTAAAATCTTTATTTGTTGAAAGTATTACATATGTCCCCCATTTTCCCTCATTGACTTCTAGCCCGTCATTTCCCCCTACCCAAGGCCTTCATCACCCTACTATCTTTGTCCAGGAGTTATGCTTACATGCATACAAGTTCTTTGGTTGATCTCTTTTACCCACCCTTCCTGTTTTCCCTCTGCGATTCAACAGTGTGTCCCATACTTCTGTGTCTCTGGATCTATTTTGTGGATTAGATTCCACTTATGAGTGAGATCATGTGATACTTATCTTTCTGACTGGCTTATTTCGCTTAGCATAATGCTCTCCGTCTCCATCCATGCTGTTGCAAATGGTAAGAGGTCTTCCTTTTTTACAGCTGGATAGTATTACATTGTGTAGATGTAACACAGGTTTTTAAGCCACTCATTTGCTAATGGGCACTTGGGCTGTTTCCAAATCTTAGCTATTGTAAATTGCACTACTATGAACATAAGGGTGCATATATTCTTTTTGATGTTATTTCAGGATTCTTAGGATAAACTCATGGGAGTGGAATCACTGGGTCTAAAATGAAGTTCCATATTTAATTTTTTGAGGAAACTCCATACTGTACCAGTCTGCATTACCACCAGCAGTCTACTTTGCCAATGATTCATCTGATAAGGGGTTAATTTCCGAAATATATAGGTAACTCATACAACTTAACAAAAGGAAGGCAAACAATCCAATTAAAAAATGGGCAAGGGACCTAAATAGACACTTCTCCAAAGTGAACATACAGAAAGCCAAGCGACATATAAAATATGCTTAAAGTCACTAATCATCTAAGAGACACAAATCAAAACAACAATGAGATATAACTTCACTCCTGTCAGAATGGTTATCATCAACATATCAACAAGTGTTGGCAAGGATGTGGAGAAAAGGGAACCCTAGTACATGGCTGGTGGGAATGCAGACTTTCCTCACATTCTTTTTATTTTTAATGTGTTTTTATTAACTTTTAGAGAGAGAAGAAGAGAGAACCAGAGCGCGATAGAAACATCAATGAGAGAGAAACATTGATCGGCTGCCTCCTACATGACCCTCCCTCCCACAACTGTGGATCAAGCCCAAAACCCAGTCATGTGCCCTTACCAGGAATCGAACCAGTGACTTGGTGTATGCATGCCACTGAGCCATACCAGACGGGCCACATTACACTTTCTTAAGCTTACAGCAAAGACACTTTGGCTGACTTGAATATAATTATTGGGCCAAAAGTTTTCATTGTACTATTTTTATGCTGTTGTTGATTTTGTTATTTTATCCCAAATGTCTTCTGGCCTCGTCAGTTCCTATTATCTTAATATGGCAGAAGCAAAAGAATTAACACAGTCCACTAAATATTCCCTTTACCTTCCCAGTCCAGGCCGGAATCCCCATATAGAACAACTACTGAACATCTACACTGATGGGGAGTTTTGCTTGAGTTACTGACAAAGAATCTGGCAAAACATATATGTGGAGAAGAGAGTGTAGGAAATCAGATAGCTGCGCAAGATACAATAGTTCTCTGATAATACTTCCCATCTTGGTGAAATGTTACAGGGTGTGGTTTGTATTTTTCTTAGACTGAAGCAAATTCTATTTGCAGTAAAACGCGCGTACACACACACACAGACACACACACACACACACTCACGCTCACGCACAGAAAAACACCCTGCCGCACAAAAGGAAGATACATGGATATTTAGCTTTATTCTTACAGTACATCATACTAAACAACATGCAATTCAGTATTTTTAAATTTTTAAATTCAGAATGATTGAATAGTTTCAGATGTTTAAATGCAGTTTACCTCCATTCTGATTAAGCCTGAGCACTAAAGAATTGCAATGTATTTCTTTTCCTTTTGATGCATTTATTTTTTATCAGTATAATACAGAGGTCTTATTTAAAAATCAAATGGTACTTTTCTATACAGTAATAATGAATGATCCAAAAAATAAGAGAACAATTCCATTTATAATAAATCAAAAGAATAAAATACATAGGAATTGTATTAACCAAGAATATGGAAGACTTTTATACTGAAAACTATAAATTATTGCTGAAAGAAATCAGAGAAGACATAAATAAGTGGGGAAATATCCTTTGTTCATGGATTGGAAGATTTAATAGAGTTAAAATGTCAGTACTACCCAAAGCAATCTACAGAGTCAATGTAACTCCTCTCATAATCAAAATGACTCTTTTTAAAGAAAAATCCATTTTAAAATTTGGAATCTCAAGGGACCCTGAATAGCCAAAACTCTAGAAAAAGAAAGTTGGTGGACTTACACATCCTGATTTCAAAATCTACTCAAAGCTACAGTAATCAAAACTGTGGTACTGGGGAAAAAACAGACTTAACGACCAAAAAAAACATAATAGAGAGCTCAGACATTAGATCTCACATATATGGTAAAATGATTTTTGATAAAAGTGCCAATTCTCCAAATAGGAAAAGACAATCTTTTCAACAAAAAGAGTTGGGAAAACTCGATAGTCACATACAAAAGAATGAAGTTTAACCCTTTAGCAAACAACCATATACAGAAATTAACTCAAAATGGATCAAAGACATAAATGTAAGAGTTCCAACTATAAAGCTTCATGACATTGGACTTGGAAATGAGTTCTTGGACATGTGGATATGACACCAAATGCACAGGCAACAAAAGAAAAACAAATTGAACTTCAGAATTAGAAACTTGTGATTCAAGGGTTACTACTGACAGAATAAAAAAACAACCCATAGAACGGAAGAAAATAATTATAAATCACATATCTGATAAAGAGGTTAATATCCAGAAAATATAAAGAACTTCTGAAACTCAACAACAAACAAACAAAAATAGGCAAAGAACTTAAAAGACATTTCTCCAAAAAAGATAAAACAAATGGATAATAAGCACATGATAAGATGCTCAACATTACTAATCATTAGGGAAATGCAGATCAAAGCCACAATGAAATACTACTTCATACCCATTAGGATTACTATTATTTAAAAAAAAAAAAAAAAAGTGTTGGCATAGATGTGGAAAAATTGGAACCCTTGTGTATTATTGGTGGAAATATAAAAAGGGACAGCCACTATGAAATGGCAGTCATCTAAAAATTGAACGTAGGATTATGTATGCTTCTGGGTATATACACAAAAGAACTGAAAGCAGGTAGTTGAACAGACATTTATGCACCACTGTTCATAGCAGCTTGGCTGGAAGGTGGAAGTAACCCAGTGTCCATCAATAGATGAATGGGTAACTGAAATGTGGTCAGTGTATATATACAATGGAATGTTATTCAGCCTCAAAAAAAAAAAAAAAGAGAGAGAGAGAGAAATGAGAGCTTCTGGTCAAGATGGAATAGGTAAACACAATATTGGCATCCTTCCATGACCACATCAGAATAGCTAAAGTACAGAATAACAATCATTGAGAACCACCCCTGAACAGAAGTGCTATAACTATGGATACAAAACATTTAAGAATTGGTAGGTGGGATGGAGATGCAGAACAGGCTGGTCCTGCACCCATGTGTGGTGGTTAAACATCATGAGGGATATCTCAGCTGTGGAAGTATCCTGAAATCCAGGAGTCCCAGCCTCACGGCAGGCTCCCTAGTCCAGGGTTCCAGTACCAGAAAGAGAAATCCCCATAACTTCTAGCTGTAAATACTAGCAGAGATTGCAGCTGAGTGAGACAGAGGGCTGCTGGAATGGCAGCCATTCATCTTAAAGAACCTGCACAGGGACTTACTCAGATTCATGCTGAGCCCCAGCACTGGGGTAGCAGCTTGAGAGGCACCAGGGGCACATGAGGAGGCAGTGGATTATCTGGTTTTGGGAGAGAGGTGGAGGGGCAGCTTTATCCCAGACAGTAGTGCTGGCAGTGACCATCGTTCCTTTTGTAGGTACCAAGTCTGAGTCTCCATTATTCTGGCTAATAACCTTTGCCCTGCCCTGGTTATTCCTTGAGACCCACATTGCCCAACTTGTGGGTCCTTCCAAGCAATTTCCAGTGTATTTTTCCATACAAATGGCCTGCCTTGGCTCATGCTGTGGACATTCCTAAACTTTCTCAAAGGTTCACAAACCCCAAACAAGCAGCACCTGGCCTCAGCATCCCACGTACCTTTTGCTAAGTGGCCCCAAGCTTGGCACTAGCAACACATGGCTTTGGTTTGTAGGGGTGTCGAACTCAATCAGAGAAGGGGCCAAAATCTAAAATCCAGCCTAAATCGCGGGCCGAATGGTTTACTGAACAGTCATAAACTGTCATTGTGATGGAAACGCAGCGGAGTGCAGTGATGACAGCGCGGTGCGGGCCACATTGCAAGGCCTGGCGGGACGGATTTGGCCCGCGGGCCTTGTGTTTGACACATGTGGTTTACAGCATGGCTTCCCCTGGGAATCTGCAAGCCCATCATAAGTGATAACCATCTGCATATCGTTCTGTAGCTCATGCCTGTTTGCCCTAGGCAGGGCACAGTCAGAGGCCAATCTTGGCCTGTGCCTCCCAGAACGCCACAGACCCAGCTCACACAGTGGCCAGCTTCAGTCATGCTGGAGAACCACCCAACAACCTCCACAAGTGACACACTCAGGGTGGACTCTGCAGGCACCATGACCCTACTGAAGTGAGACCTGCTCCATGGATTGGCCCCTACACAGTAGTCCTCATAGCTGATTCATCTGGGAGTCAATCCTTCCCATTGACACACCAACAACAATCAAGGCTCAACTACATCGGGAGGTTGTACACTGCCTCCACTTTGGGGAGAGGGGAGCTAAAGCACCAGGCCTGGATGACCCCAGGAGTCTGTGCCATTGGGCCCTACAAGACACCTACTATATAAAGCCACTTTATGAAGATTTGGAGATATAGCAGATTTTCCTAATACATAGAAACCAATAGGCAGCTAAAATGAGGAGACAGAGAAATGTGTCCCAAATAAAAGAACAGGGGAAGTCTCCAGAGAATGAACTTAAGGAAATGGAGGCAAGCAGCCCTAGCTGGTTTGGCTCAGTGGATAGAACAGACACCTATGGACTGAAGAGTCCATGGTTGAATTCTGGTCAAGGGCACATGCCCCTGTTGCAGGCTCGATCCCCAGTAGGGGGTGTGCAGGAGGCAGCTGATCAATTATTCTCATCGATGTTTCTATCTCCCTCTCCCTTCCTCTCTGAAATCAATAAAAATATATTTTTAAAAAAGAAAGAAATGGAGGTAAGCAACTCAGATACATAGTTCAAAACAATGGCTATAAGGAACTCAAGGAACTTAGTGAGAACTTCAACACCATAAGAAAGGACATATAACCATTAAAAAGACCAGTCAGAAATGCAGAATAATTGAAGAATACACTAGAAGGAATCAATAGCAGATTATTATAGATGAAGCAGAAGATCAAAGCAGCAATTTGGAAAACAGAGTATCAGAAAACACCCAATTAGAGAAGCAAAAAGGAAGGATTCCCAAAAATGAGAATAGTTATGGGACCTTTGGGACAATATCAAGCCTAACAACATCATAGGTGTACCTGAAGGAGGAGAGAGTATGGGATTGAGAACCTGTTTGAAAAAATAATGGGTGGAAATTTTCCTATCCTGGTGGAGGAAATAGACATTCAAGCCCAAGATGCACAGCGTCCCAAACAAAGTAAACCCAAAGAGGCCAACACCAAGATACATCATCATTAACCCTTTGCACTCCGAACCATTCTGGACATTGGCTACCAGCTACTCGACGCTACTTCGCGGCGGACACGTATTGTACATTGAATTAACTCAGTTCCCCGTAATCACTAATAAACTGCAATGTCCCCCCTGAGAGGGGACATCCGAGTGATATGCTAGAATTCCGATGTCCCCTGCAAAGGGTTAAAATGGCAAAGTTTAAAGGCAAAGAGAGACTCTTAAAAACAACGTCTCTATTTCCCATTTCTTGAACTTCTGTTTTGTGGATGCTAGACCCTTATAGATGGACTAGTAGCCCTGAGCACCGTATGCAAGTAGCTTGCTGCGGCTTGCCTCAACTGGCCACCCGCCCACCACTGCTTGTAGCTCTCCGCTGCTTGTGGCTCGCTGTCCCGCTCTTCTGGAACTCCTCCAACCCACCCCTCACCCCGCCCCCCAATAGCTTTCTGCACTGACAACTGGGGGAGCTCTGGCCTGCTTGTAGTTGGCTGTCCCACCCTCCTGCAGATCCCTGATGCGGTCATTGCACAGTTGGTCATTATGCCTCAGGGCTTAATGGATAATTAGCATATTCCTCTCATTATATAGGATTTTCCTTTTTTTCCTCTCAGCTTTAATTTTTGTCTGTTTTCTGGAAATTTTCTTGACTTTATCATCAGTCTATTGAATTTTTGCTTTAGCTATTCTGCTTTAATTTCTAAGTGCTCTTTCTGAGCTGTCAGTTATTGCTGTATTATCACATTCTGTTCATATGTTGAAGAGAGTGCCTTCTCTCAGGATTTTAATTCCTAGCATTTTTAAAATTTCATCTGCTCGCAGTATAGTTGCCATTTCCTTGAAATTCCTTGAACATCTGAAATTCCTTGGCTTTACTTCATAAGAGTAAAATTTTAAAAAACTAGTTGGACCCTCTGGGTGTGGGACTCCACCTGTCACTGGTGATTGCTATTTTAGGATGACCCCTGGTAAACCAGATGGTTTATTAGAAGCCCACTTCTACCCCAAATGTCAGTTTCTATAGAAAGATTGTTTCTCCAGAGAAGAATCTCTGATTTTCTTGCCATTGGAGGTGGGCAGTTTGGGTCAGAGCCTCTGTGAGGTCCTGCGTTCTGGAAACAGAAAGGGGGAGAGGCCAGGCAGCTATCCCTGTGTTCATGTGTGTTCACTTTCACCCAGTCTCGGGTTTTGTCCTATTGATCGCCTCCTAACCTTCCCCGTGTCTGTCACTGTAAGTTTTAAGCCTTTCTGGTTTACTTTCTCCAGGAAATGTATTTATTTTGGAAGCTGAAGGAGATACACTTGTGTTTAAACTCCTGATTTGTGTCTTAAATTGTTTTCAATAATGGTATTTAAAAACTATTTCACATTACCTATTAAGTGCATTAAAATGACACAATGTTTATGCTTTGTTAAACATATCAAAAAGAACTTTTGAAATATGAAAGTAAAAGTATAATTTCCTACAACAAAACAGACATTTCAGTTTTTATCTAGTGAGTGCTTTATTTAATTTTTGTAAATCCTCCCCAAATAAAAGATACTAATTTATATAAAAAGTGAAATTGTACCCAGAAGGTATGGCTCAGTGGTTGGAGGTTCACCTATGAAACAGGGTCATGGTTTGATTCCCAGTCAGGGCACATGCCCAAGTTGCAGACTCAGTCCCCAGTGTGAGGTGTGCAGGAGGCAGCTGATTGATCAATGATTCTCTCATTGATGTTTCTTTCTCTCTCTCTCAAATCAATAATTAAAAAAATGTTTTTAAGTGAAATTATTACCTTAAAGTCATCCTGGTGACTTAAATTTAGTCTTCCTAGTTTTATTATTATGACATAAAAATAAATAATATTTTTTAATATGTGACTGTCAGTTTGGAAAATACGATTTTATTAAGATATTGAAACAATGCTTTTTTCTTTGTCAAAGTATTTATAAAGGGGAAATATTTTTATTTTACTTTGTACACTATTTTTAAATAAAGATTTTTATGACTTCCTTTCATAGAAATTTCATAGTTCATTTAAAGAGTTGTTAAGTAAACTTGTGAAATAAGGTATGTCTAAAGAAAAGTATAAAACACAGAAGAGGAAAGCCCAGTGAATTACCACAGACTGAACCCCCATATAACCAGCTCTCCACCGAGCCCCTCTGAGTCCCTGCCAGTCTTGATCCCGTTGTCTTCTGTCGGATCACTCTTCCAGTCCAGAACACCACAGATTAATTTTGCCTGATTTTGAACTTTATATAAGTAGAATCATATAGTATATATTCTCTCTTGCTTTTTTTTTTTCTCACTCAGTATTGTTTGTGAGACTAATTCATGTTATTGCATACAGCAGTACTTTGTTCATATTATTGCAGAATAGAATGCTATTGCATAAATATACTCAAATTTATTTTTCTACTTTTGATGGACATATGGGTTGTTTCCAGTTTGGGGCTATTAAGAAGAATGCTGCTGTGAACATTCTATGCATGTTTTTTGGCTATCTATATTTTTTCAAATTTTGTGCATCAGGATATATACATATATATAATCTCCATTCATCCATCCATCCATCCCATGATGCACGAAATTTGTGCAAGGGGCTTGGCCCTGGCAGCCCTAGCTTTGTCTGGAAGGTCGTTCTGCTGTTTGGTCTAATTAGCATATTAGCTCTTTATTATATAGGATTTCTGTTGAGCTTTTATGAAGGATTGGTGATTCATAGGATATTAGAACTTTATTACATAACAATTTGAGAGGTTTTATCACTCCCTACAGCAGTGTATGAGTCTCAGTTACTCCACATACTGATCAATATTTGATATAATTTTAATGTTTTATTTTCGTCATTTTTTTCAGTCTATGGAGTATCTATGTGAGGAAACTACCTAAAAACAAAATAGCCAAATAGTCAGAAAAATATGAAAATATGCTCAACTCCTTAGTTCATGAATCTCAAATTTTTTATAGTTCTTCTGTGCTTTTGCTTTGCTATGGTAAAAATTACTACAGTCCCCACCTGTTAAATTTTGGTTTTGAATTTCTGTCTTTTCCCATTTATTGTTTCCTTATAATGTTTGTCATTCAAAATTTAGAAGTTTTCATTTCTTTCCTTTTCACTTTCAGTTCCTTTTACCCAGAATTATTTAATGAAGGCACAAAGTTCTTGGGTAATCTCATGCTGTCTGATGTTTTTCTAATATGTCATGTGAAAATTTTCACATGTAAGGCAAACTTGGAATAATTTTGCAGTGAACACTTACTAGTATATACCAATCACCTAGCTTTTACAAAACGTTGACCCTTGAACAACGTGGGGTTTAGGAACATTGAGCACTACCCCTAAACCGTCTGGTCTCCCCCCTACCTTGCACAGTTGAAAATCAGCATATAAACTTTAGACTCTTTCAAAATCTTATAGCCCAGCCAGTGTGGCTCCGTGGTTGAGCGGGTTCAATTCCTGACCAGGGCACATGTCCCAGTTGTAGGCTCAATCCCCAGTAGGGGGCGTGCAGGAGGCAGTTGATGATAATTCTCTCCCATCATTGTTGTCTCCATCCTCTTTCAAATCAATAAGAATTATATATATATAAAAGCCTACTGTTGACTGAAAGTCTTACATAAACAGTCAATTAACACAGATTTTATATGTTATATACAATATAATCTTATAATAAACTAGAGAAAAGAAAAATTAAGAAAATAATAAGAAAAATATATTTACAGTTTTTATTGCATATAAGTGGAACCACACAGTAAGTTTATAAATTTTTTATAATATTGTAGTGTTTAAATAATAGTTAAGGTAAATGTTGCCTGTTTTCACTTAATGAAGAGAAACTTTATCATACTAGGACATAATTTTTATTTTCAATTAATCTCTTAAAAACAACCATTTTGTTTCCCTCCAACTGTTTTCTGACAGGATCTGAATTTTAAAAAATTTTTTATTGACCCAAGCACACTTACGATGAGATCTGTCCTCTTAACAAACGTTTAGGTGTACAACACATCACGGTGCAGTGTTCGCCCACCGGCGGGCCGAGGGCCTCTGGTGATCCGTGAGGTACAAAGTGTGCAGCAGATCTCTAGAGCTTTTCATCTTGCTTAACTGAGACTTTATCCCCATTGATCAGTAATTCCTTATTTCCATTTCCCCCTAGCCCCTGGCAACCACCATTCCTCTCTTTGATTCTGTGAATTTCACTCTAGTAGAGATACTACTTGAATTTTTCTAGAAGCATGAATGGAGATTAATGCAAATTATCCTGGTAGAAAGGTGCCACGAAGAAAAAACAAGCCAAGAAGTTGCCTGATTCTGACACTACTATTGAAGTAGCTGGGAAGTCATTTCCATTTGAGATGCCTCAGTTTGGCTCAGTTGACTTTGCAAATTGAATAGGTGTAACTAGTTTCCCAAATTCCTTTTTATCTTCTCGCAATGCTATATTTACATTTAGTGGGACTATGTATTATGTCTTTTAAATTTTTAGTTTTTAAACTTGCAAAATCCGCAAGGAATCATCTCTGGGACCTTGGATGCTGATGCACTTCTTGTTTTCTTCCAGGTTGTTAAAGAGACATGAAAACAACCTATCAGTGCTAGCCATTAGTAACATGGAAGCGTCCTCCACCCTTGCCAAATGCCTTTATGAACTTAACTTTACAGTTCAGAGTAAAGAACAAGAAAAAGACTCGGAAATGCTGCAGTGAAAAATAATTCCACTTCTGTAGTGGGGAACTCAAAGTCGGATACATTTCACACGTTACTGAAGAAAGCACCAAGTCTTAATGGAGCAGAGACCATAGAATGAATTATTTTATCTCCTCCCATGATGCTGAGAGGAAGCTTCGTATTCTGATCTCTGAGTGATCCCTTTGTTCTGTTTTAAAAAAAAATCTAAAAAGAAAAAGAAAAAAAAAAGAAAAACTGCTGTGGGATTGTCAACCAGCTTATCTGCAGGATGTCTCTCAGATCTGATAACTCCTGATGGAAACTGGTATGATCAGAATTCAGTACCATCCACATTGGAATATACATGGAATATTGTAAAACCTACATGAGCAGATGAAATAGAAGCATTAAATATTTTTATCTATATCCAAAAAGGAGCACATTTTTATATTTACAAAACCGTTTAAGCTGGTTTGAATAATTAAAAAAAAGTTTCAGCACACCTATACCCCATATCTCTGAGGGGGCCACCAATATCTAGCTGTGGATTGTGTGTTTTGTTTAGAAATCAGTAGCTTGGTTTTCTTACTTGAGCCAATATATTTTCACTTATTTATTATCATAAAAATTTACCAGTCTGAATAGATCTTGTAAATATTTGTGAATAGAACGAACACCTTTCATGCCACTGCAGCCACTGGAAATACATTCTGTGGTGTCCTAGAAGCATTACTGGTAGGTCCTAAAGTTTTCTAGACTTTCCTGTCAATTGTAAGTAATTGTGATATATTCTACGCAGTGGATGAATGTTCTTTAAATTTGTGTAAATACTTCTGCAAAGGTACTGATGCTGTAAAGTCAAAACAGTTGTGGAACTGTGATTTTTTTTTTTTCCTTTTCTTTTTTTGTATTATACACCTTGTTAGAACTCATTTTGCTGGCTGAAAGAGTAATGAATAATATATCTCATGTCATTTTTGTAGAAGAAAAACTATTTGAAGGTATTTTTTGGTTTTCCCTAACATGTATCCACTGTAAACGTTTGTCATGTGCGAGCTCAGAGCTTGGACAGAATTTTTTTGTATTTGTAAATTGGTTTAAATACATGGAATTTTATACAGGTTTTCTCCTGTGTTATATATGCATTATGTGCAGGTATGATATTTTCTTCACTACTTTTTCTATCTTAATATAGTGTGGAATTTTATTGTATTATTCTTCCATTCTTAATACTGTATCACATTCCTGCTCAGAAACTGCTCACTTCCTTATTAAATTGTCTTTTCTCCTCGGCGTGACATGTATCCATTTATAACTGCCTATTGCCTGTTCTATTAGCACTCAAAAGTGTGGAAGGCCTCCAGCCACCATTTCTGCTGTGTCATTAGGATGTGCAGTAAAAATAGAGACCTAACAGTTATGTTATAGAATGGCTTTATTTACTTTGGTGACTGTTTATAGTTTTTAAATAAAAGACTGAACATTTTCTTGAGTCCTTCATTTCTGAGTATGGTTAAGACATTCTTTAAAAATAGAGAAGTTTAAATTCAGCAGAAGGGCCAGTCACCTATTTGACGTATGTTTATAATACATTGAACAGAGAATAGCTACGAGTTCCTTTACTGAGAGAGTGCAGGAGACAGGCAGGAGATGGAGACTCTCTGTTTTCCATTAGACTGCCAGGCAAACCCGGATTATGGTTTGACACTCTTTGACAAATCATTCAGAACCACAGTGCATCCAAGTACTCACCTTGAATTTGAGAGCAGCTTCTGAGAGGAAAAGGGCCTTAGTTTGGATCTAAAAATTTTCCTCACTATTTTGATTCAACTACTAGCAAAGGAAAATCTCATTTCTCCCTAAAGAGGGCTCCCTGGCACTCTGCCATGTATTAATGAATGCTTAAACTTTTCCTCCAACATCGGTTACAGTTATTTCCTGGGGTTGTGGGGCTTATTCTTGGCCCACCCCCCAATATTAGGGCTGCCTATGGACACACCGGTGATGCTGTGGTTAACACTATAATCACTCTCAAGCCCCCAAAACTTACAAGGCTACCAGTGGTGGGTGTCAGTTGGAGAATTTTCTATTCATTGTATTTACCTAAAAACCTCTTTATTTTTCTAACATAATTTTGTGTAACATCAGTAATTTTGTGTAACATCATTGTTTGTTTTAACGGTATGTTTCTTTGCAAACTAAGACTGCTATGGTAATCACATTAGAAGAAACTTCAGGTTTAGAAAAATGATTTTCGTATTCACCATTCTTCCACCTTATTGGAATTGCATGCCATAGTTCTAGCTTTTTGTGCTATAATATGTAAATACGTCTGTAGTCTCCTTGAAGCATTGGTCTCAGCAGAGAATTTTCCAAATATGTATTTGACCTAATGAAACCAATTATGGCTTTCCACTTAGGCTTTCCTTCTTATAGCTTTATAGAACTACATGATGAAACATCATGGACTTGCTGGGTAATGGAATTAAAGCGCTCACGCACAAGTCCTGCGTAACCCTCTCATTCATGAAAAGGTGCTCCTCGCTAGACAGAAACTTGCTGATTTCCAGTATTGTTATTTTTGTCTAAAGTTCTGTAAATACATGCTTTAATGTTATCTTTAAGAAATCTATGTAAATTATATAGTCTACAACTTAGAGACTGTACAATTCTGTGTTATATATGTGCCTAGTGCTCTACTGGCACTCAATAAATTTTAAGTAACAAAATTGATAATCATATAGCCAAGGCATATTTTTCTTCCAAGTTCAAGACAGGATGTGACTATATACTAATGAGACTCGGTAGTTCAAGCCACAGATGGAAACTTGTCTCATTACTTTATAGTCATGCCATGTATGTTTTTTTTAACCATAAAATGACAATAAAAGTGATTTTTAAAATGAGAATGTTTTGGGTAAGTGACTTCTGTCGTGATCTTGATCGCTGCGATTGAAGTATCAGACACCAAGGCAGCGTGGCGAGACCTCTTCCACAAAACAGCGGGAAGCAGCAGGAGCACAGCGACAGCACGCGACGCTGGCTTCATCGTGATGAAATAGTATGTTGAGAGAGAAAATAAAGTCCGGTGTTTATCCAAGGAAAAATTTAGCTGACCACTCACTCACATTAACTCTTCGTAGCACATAATGCAGTCACTGGGATATTCAGAATTGTAACGACTTTTTCCTAAGGGAGCAAAACAAATGACAGTGCTTCTTGCTAGTTACATTACAGCCATGGCTTTTCCCACTACCTTGATATTTGCAAATCTAGTTGCATTTGTGAATCCTCATTTCGTTAAGAAAAGGAGCAGATGCTTCTGTTGTTAAAAATTAGTTCTAGGATTGCACTGTGCATATCTTAGAAAGGCTGAGGCACACTCCCATAGGTAGGTGAGCAGATTTGTTTCCTCTTAAGACTACAGTGAAGTCCTTACTTAACGTTCTCAGTGAGTTCTTGGGCCAGGTACAACAACGTATATCCCGAAACCAGTTCACCACAAGCTAATAAATAAAAACAAGTTGCTATGCTTTGGCATCTCAAAACTTGGAGCAAAACATTACTTGAGAACCTACTGTACTTACGTATTAAGAGAAAAAGCTGCCATTGAGTCCTGGTTTCTGTGGATTTCAGTCTGAAATGAAGTTTTTTAAAGCAGTGGTTGTGGGGTTTATTCTTGGCCCACCAGTGGTTCCCAACGTGGGGCCCTGGCCACACAGGGGGACAATTTTGATTTTTAAGGAGGGCAATTCGAGAATGAGTTTGTTTTTGTTTTTTCACTTCTCATAATTCTAGGGGCCTCATCTACAGTATATAAATATTGTGACATTCATGCATTTTGGTTCTCTTTTCCATATCACTTCCTAGTATTATTTCTCCCTCAGTACTATCCTTTTGTTATTTTTCTTTCATGGGTGCTATATTCTTTGGAAGCTTGTTTAGAACAAGTTAATGGCCTTTTAGGTTTCCTCCACATGAATAGAAGCTCACTTTTTGAATAGAAT
Organism: Pipistrellus kuhlii; assembly: GCF_014108245.1. NCBI lineage: Eukaryota > Metazoa > Chordata > Mammalia > Chiroptera > Vespertilionidae > Pipistrellus > Pipistrellus kuhlii. The sequence goes on from NW_023425529.1 coordinate 39,562,896, forward strand.
TTTATGTCACACGAGTGAGCAAAGGATTTGAGATGCTTAGGTAGGGTTAGGACAAAAAAAAAAAAAAAGGTTGGGAACCACTGTTTCAAAGTAGCTTTTGTGAGCAGGCAGTACAACCATGCAATTCAATAATAAAAATGTTCAAGACGGCCTGCCAGGGGTTGCTCAGTGGTTGAGCACCTGCCTATGAACCAGGTGGTCACAGAGTTCGAATCCCAATTAGGGCACATCCCCAGGTTGCAGACTTGATCCCTAGTGGAGGGCATGCAGGAGGTAGCCAATCAACAATCCCCATCATATTGATGTTTTTCTTGCCCTCTCCCCCTCTGAAATAATTTTTTTTTTAAACTAAAAAACAGTTGATGAGAAATCCCCCCTCCAACCGCTCAACCTCCCACCTGCTGGATCCCACCCCATATTGCCAGATAACCACTGATCATATCTCTGTGGTACATCTCTGGTGTTGATTACATATAAGCAATTAGGATATTTTCTCATTTCTACACAAAATGTTTCATACCATTAACACTGCTGCACTTTTTTAAAAACTGAAGATCTTAAGGTCTTTCAATATTGGTATGAGAAGAGCTCCATTTTATGGGTGTACCATGACCTATTTAACTAGACCTCTTATTGATGAACGTTTCAGTGGTTTCCATGCTTGATGCTGGTCACTAACATTTGCTAAGCATTTCCCTCTGTCAGTCACTATGCTAAGCCTTTACACGTATCATCTCAGCCTTCACAACAACCCAATGTGGTAGTTGTTTTATAAATGGGATAATGAGGATTTAGAATAGTTAAGTACCTTGAATAAGGCCTTATGCCAAGTTAAGTGGAGCTGTGTCCCCAGTACACACACAGCCCAGTTATGGAGAACAACTAGAATTCTTTCCAGGGGGTTAGGTTGCTAGTACATACAAGACCCCAATTTTGGGTGCCAATCATTATTTTTGTATTTGCTTCACTGGTTCCATTAAATATTCTCTTCCTGTTAATTTTGTTATCTTTCTAAAGTTTTCCATAATTCCTCAGATTTATTTTCCAAGTATTTATTAATTTGACACTGCTCCACTTTTAGAGCCTCCAAAACTTTCTGGGAATTCCCTTAACAAAGGAACATTTCTTAGGCAGAAGATTATACTAACTTGAAACCAGTTTCCAGTCAACAACTATCCATTCTAGTGTATAGTTTGAACTGTTAGCTCAGTGGTTGGCAAGCCATGGCTCGGAAGCCACATGTGGCTCTTTGGCCCCTTGAGTGTGTCTTAGCATTAGATCCACTTCTTCAAAAGACTCGCCCAGGCCGAATACAGACTTCTGCACAGGGGCCTCGAGGTTTCAATCACACTGTATGTGCACGCCCGCATGTGGTATTTTGTGGAAGAGCCACACTCAAGGGACCAAAGTGCTGCATGTGGCTCATGAGCTGCGGTTTGCCGACCAGTGTTAGCTGACCCTTTTGGCCAGATTTGTTCAACGTTTTCAGGATTTAAAAAAATATATTTTTTGTTGAAATTATTACATATGTCCTTTACTAAGCTCAGGAACTGTAGAAGAACTATAAATTAGTATACTCCTTTTAGAGAGCCTTTTGGTATGGCTCAAATTAAAATGTGCATATCCTGAAATTCAATGTAACCTCATAGACAAAAAGAATGTTCATTGTTTCTAATAGTCAAAAGTTACTTATCAACCAAAGAATAGAACCATTATAAAATAAACATAGGTGACAGAGTATACCTTCAATTTATTTTTTATTTTTTATTTTTTACAGGAGAGGGAAAGACAAACACCAATGGGAAAGGTTGGCTGCCTCCTGCATGAGCTCCGAGCAGGGCCTAGGAGCCTGCAACCGAGGTCCGTGCCCTAGACCAGAACTGAATTTGGGACCTTTAGCTCCACAGGCCGGTGCTCTCCCCACTGAGCCAAAGCAGCCAGGGCGATCTTCAATTTCTTAAGGGACAAGAGATGCAGAACAGTTTACGTAATTTATGTGCTGGGGTAACTGAGTATTCTACCTCAAAAAGCATTTTTGTAAATGTGATGAAGAGTATGGGAACATAAAGAAAAATTTCTGATGGTGCTCTCTGGATAGAAAAACCAGCTTAGGAAAATGGAGTTTTATACTATAATTGAACTTTTAAGTTATATATTAAATGTATGTACATAATTATATCTTAAATTTTATGGGAAAATAAAAACCGATTGACCAAGGTATCCTACTTTTACGAGTTAACCCCCAGAAAACAATCTGATATGGGTACAATTTACTACTATATAGTCAGATGTATCAGTCTTTATATAAGTACCATTTATATTTTACTGACTTAATTATATTAGTAAAAACATCTTACAGAGGCCGTTTAAAGAATCTATATATATAAAAGGCTAATATGCAGTGTCCCTACAAGAGTTCAACTCGCTATGATATGCACTGACCACCAGGGGGTGGTGTGGAATGAAGGCCCCGGCTGGCAGTCAGAAGGCCCCCATCAGCCCTGATCACCGGCCAGGGCTGGAGCCCTACCTGTGCACCAATTTTATGCACCAGGCCTCTAATGCTACTAAAAGCCTGTGTGGTTGCGACACCTTCACGCTGTGATGCTCTCATGTTGTAATGAGCGGTCACCAGATGTGGGTGCAGCTGTGTGCGTGGGCAGGCGGGTGGGACCTTGGTGCTGTGTGCATGGCGAGGCGGTGGGTGCCGCAGCTCTGGCCTACCTCTTTGGGGCAATCCATCAAGAAGCCCCGGATGGGTGGGCTGGACCTACCTCTTTGGGGCAGTTGTGGAGCTCCCACATTGAGAGGGCACAGGCCAGGCTGGGGGAGCCCCCACTCAGTTGCACCTATTTCTTGCACTGGGCCTCTGGTACCTATATAATAGAACACTATATAGCCATTAACAATCACGCTCTAGAATAATTTTTATTAAAATGACAACTTCTCAATACATCATTAAGTGAAAAGGAGGACTTACAACCATTATGTGCAATTTAATCAGTGTTAATAGTTGTTACCTTTAAATGGTAGAATCACGGGCAATTTTTCTCGTTTTGCTATTCTGTTTCTTCTGTCTTTATGGATTTTTTTTATTTACTAAAGTGTTTCTACTTTCCTGTAATGATTATGTAATTAGGAAAAATGCTGTAAAAACAGATGCTTGTAGTTAACTTGAAGCTTGCTTTACAACTTGGACATTAATGTAACTATGATGCTGGTTACTTTGGTACAAATCCAAGGAACACTTCAATAAATGTCTGGAAAGAATTATGAAATAAAAATCCATTTCCCAGGAATCTTAATAAGATGTTCAAGACACTACTTTGTTTATCAAAAGAATTTATTAGAAAATATTACATACTACACATCTGTTTAAGAGCCTTGTTTCAGTAGACAGCACTCTGTCCCCACACTACAAACCATGTCTCATGAACCATGGGCAACCACCCCTGTGCTCCTGAAACTACATCTTGATGGAACACAAGTAGTACATACTGTGGCCATTTAGAGGGAGATGAAGAAGAAAATGTGGTAATTACCAGGGGGGGGGGAAAATCACAAAACTTTTGGAATGTTCAAATAATAACTACCTTCAGTCTCAAAATTCTAGGCATCCTTAGCTCTTAAAACATTGGTCAATGTGACTAGTAAGTTAAAGGGACAAGGTTTCAAAGGTCAAGTTAATACTGAATCTTCATAAATAAATCTAACACCACAAAATATTTTTAAGTTTGCACACATGCAAAATTAATATAAATTTCTGAAAAACCAAGAATGGGGAATGTTAAAGCAATGTATTTTTTAACATAAAGCATGCACTTTCTAATACGTTCTCAAATGTTTCAAAGTTTTAAAAGTTTGAATTCTAATGCAGTAAATTCTTCATTAGCTATTCTAAATGTGGACTAACCAGTACACCAACAATATGGATTATACCTTATTTTCAGGAAAGGTGGAAATAATTCATGACAGTGCTACCAAACATCTGAGATTTTATCACATCAACTAGTTTTTCTTTAAAAACTTATTTTAAACATGTTTTCAAAGGATAAATAGTAAAGCAAATTTTAAAATGTCACCCAAATCCCAAACGTCACTGAAAAAAAAAAAAAAAATGAAGCAAAAGTAGGCATTGTGTGATTAACTGGCTTAGGCAATATGCTATAAAATTTTCAAACCAGCTTTAACTCAAAATAGATTTAAAGTTAACACAGTTGTTTCTAGAGCTCAAAACTGAAACAAGTATGTGTGCATTGATATTTAAAATACTGTCTTAATATTTTATTAGAAGAAATATACTTCTACACTTTCCCACAATCTAAACACAAACTTTAATTAAAAATATATATATAAATCAGTAGAATACCATATTACAAATGCCCAACAATGCAGAATAAAGATCAAAAGCTGCTTGGAAATGTTTCTAATACTTTTTGGGATTATACTCATAATCTACTAAAGATTATGAACTAGCAGAATCATTACTGGGGCCATCATTTCAAAATATTTTGCCTATCAAAGCTAGCACCAGGAAAGTATTATGCACATAAAATTGAGAAACACAATCTTTATTTCAGAAAAGCACAGTCCTACAGAATATTGCTCTTGCTAGTTTAGCTAGTAAAAGGGTCAGCCTGTTTCATTGAGCCATATCTTTGTCTGAATAGCTTTCCAGTATTTGGTATCTACCTAAAATTGTTCTAGAATTAAAGACAGATTACCATGGAGACAATTCATTGTTTTCTTCCAAAATGGCAATTAAAATAACGATACTATTAATATTTTTAACTTACCTTTTATAAAATTTAACATATTTTAATACTTAAAAAAACAACCAAATCCCTAGCCTCTGAAGACCTAACCCAAATTCCATTATTTAATTCCTCTCCCTTTTCAAAACACAGATTTTAATGTCTACATTTTTACAACATGCTTAATGGCCATCACACGGTCATCAAATTAACACTTCATTCATTGTAAAACATTTGGATATCTCAAGTGTGAAAAGAATTTCATTAGTGATTAGACAAATGAACAACCACCTGAAAGCCACTGAAGCGAGTCTCACAATTCTACCTTAGTCTCAAGAAAGAGAGGATCACAACCACTTACTGCAGTTCTCTGGTTGGCACAGATAATTTGTCATCTCTGATTGATAGGAAATATTATGAAAAAACAATTTTTACAAAGTCAACACTTTTTTCCACACTGATCTTCTAAATTCAACTAAGAATTTAGACTGCCAAAGCTGTAAATCTAGCAAATGTAAATATAGCTTCATCTCAAATGGGGGGGGAGGGGAGGAGCGCGGGGGGGGGGGAGGGGGGAGGCCACAAAGAAAAACAAGCAGCATACCCTTTATTTGGTGATACAATAGGTCAACAGTGCTCCCAAGTTTTGAACACTGAGTTTTACTCACATGATCATGTTTTCTAGCAAAGCAATTTATTCAGATGTGTGCTTTCAAAAATACAGATTAGGAATCCTGCAATTGGTATGTTCTCTTATAAGAAATATTTTTCATGGTAATACATTACTTAACTTTCTATAATTAGAGGGGGAAATCATATAGATCATCCTTTATTTTTAGCCTGACAGAATAATATATATATCTCTTCCAAATCCAGTGCACTTAGAAATTTCTAATTTATGCACTCCATTGTTCAAATAAAAAAGCTGTATGTACATCTTGCAGCATCCACACTGTAACACAGTCCTAGTAATAATGCATTCCTTAACCCCTTTACTTTCCCTTGAATTTGCTCTTATTTGGGGTGAGGGAGGAAAGGATATAGAAGTTACAGTGCAGAACTATTATTTATTTTGAACAAAGCATATTCTACGTTAAAAAAAATAATTTTATCAAAACCAAATTTCAATCACAGTTAGGTATGATTTTCAGTTAAAGGTATATGTTGAAATTGCACTTTGCAGATATCTTGACAGTGTCCTTTATAGTGCTCTCCATTTCAGCCTATGTTTTTTTCAGTAGACACAGGTTCTTCCAGAGTTTTCTTTTGGCTTCCTTTACGTGAATATTTGTATTTGTCTACATAGGCTTTAACCAAATTTGCCACTTTAGTAGAATTGACTTCTCCACTCTTACTATGACAAACCTATGGAAAAATGAGAGAAATATTTTTTTCATAGTTAAAAGGAATAAAATGACAGCTTTGTGAAAAACAACCCAAACCAGACATTTTCCCATGTTTCTTCATATCTTATATGACCTTATTCAACAGTTAAGGAAGCAGACAAGAATTAGAAGAAGGCAGCTCTTATTATTTTAATTAGACTTAAGCATTCCATTAAAATAGAGATGGTTCAAAACAATACATACAGAACTACACTAAAGCTATAACTTACTTTATCTACTGCTTTTCGTACAATCTCTTTATATTCTTCCTTGGTGATATCTTTATTTTGGTAAAAGGGCTTAATGGCCAGTTTTACCTCCTGTGCTGCTTTCTCTTGAATTTGCAATTTCTAATAAGAAGAAAATGTATAATTATTATTTTCCCAATTGAATACTATCAAACACTATTTAAAAATATAAAATTAAAAGCACTGTGCATTTGCATTATTAGCTCTTCAAATATGAATGTTGTAAACACAAAATTTATTTACTAACATACATATCAAACATTTCTAAAAATAATTATGAAATATTACTAGCAACTCAATGGGCATCAACATATCTAGACAGGACCCTTCAAATAATAAATCAATAAATTAATAAATTTCCTTTATCACTTATACAATAGAAAGCTGTTATTTTTTTTCAACTTTATCAGAAACAAAATTTTGTAGGTTGCTCTCAACCTTGAACTTGCCTTGTCTGTCTTCGAGCTATCTGCGCTGGCTTCCACTGTAACACTTACTTTGCTTTCTGCCAATTTTACAGCAGCATTAGAGGCTTTGCTGTGACTTGATGACGAAGCATTACCAGAACTTGGTCCCTGAACTGTTTCCATATTTGCAGGGACTGCTGTTGGAGCAGGCAAGACTGGTGTACTCATGTTATTAGTTACATGAGAAGCACCAGGAATACCCTGTTTTAAAGAGTTATCATCAATTAATGAATTACTTGTACTCAATATAAATCTTTAGTTACAATTAGAAATAACATTTAAAAAATTCAAAGCAATTCAATCTTGGTACTTAAAGAGAAATGCATTATTTCAGGTCTTTTATATCTAAAGGACTCTGAAGAATAATGAGTAACATTCTTAAAACCACTATTTAAAGATGTCAAGATGACTTTTAAATTATGCATGTGTATTGTAATGTTCTGACACCAACACTAAAAACAAGAAGAGCATTTAGAGAACAGTATCTTTCCTGCAAGGTTCCTTATGGAAATTAAAGTGCCTCCTTTAAAGATCAGAGGAAATAGGCAGTGAAGTCAAGTGGCTTGCAGTGAGTTGACAGCAGAAAAAGATTTAAGATCCCATATTCTGGAATCCCATTCCCTTGTTCTTCCAACTATATCTTGCTATCAGGATTCTAGGATTTCTGAAATGTAGACATAAAACTATAAGCAACACAATGCTTACAAATTATTCAAATGATCTGTATGCCTCAGAGGCACCTCATTCTTTTTAGTATGGTAAATTCACGAATATGAGACAGTAATAGCTAATGAGTAGTTTAACTGGCATCTGATCAAATAAGACACTACAAGCTTCATTCCAGTACTTTATCTCAAGTTCCCACCCCCTGACAAGTCCAATGAATTAGGGAAAAATTCGAAGCATCCACAACAATTCTAGTTTGGCTCATTATTATCTGGTCCTCTTAAGGTGAAAAAACCTGTTTGGAATTTAATAACATTATAATGTAGACTTGGTAATATATATTCAATTCAGTTTCTTACTTGGGGGGAGGGAGGTTTAGGAGAAGAACTGTGAAAGAGGGGTTATGAAGATTTACCATAAACCCAGCGATTTTCAACCAGTGTACCACAAGAATTTTAAAACTTGCAATACCTGATGATTTAATCAGGGACACTGACCTATTTTCTCTTTGATTGTCAAATAAAAAAATAACTAATACAACAATAGCTGTCCAGTGTCAATGAATCAAATTTACACCTATTGATTTTGTCAGATTGGCAAAAAAATGCATTTTTTTGTTGTGCTGCAAAATTTTAATAATTTGTTTATATGTGTCATGAGATAAAAAAGGTTGAAAATCGCTGCATAAACCTAATGATATAAATAATTGTTTTGTATGACAGGAAGCCCTTTCTTGAATATCTGTTCCTAATAGCTAATTGCTTACAATGGCTATGTTGATTAAACTTGAGTTGCTAAAAACATACCTGCAATTGCTTTCCATCTGGCTGTGAAGCAATGTAGCTGACTTGTTGGGATGGTGGGGGAGGGGGTGGGGGTGGCGGCAGTCCCTGAGATACACTGGTAGGAGCAGCTACCTGCATGAGAGGTACTCCTGTGTGCAGATGCAAGGGTAGCTGAGGATGAATATTATATGGATTGCGTTGGATGTTCATCAAAGGAGCATGAACACCCATTGGATATGGGAAGATATTCATAGGCTGGTGCTGTGCATTCATTTGTTGCTGCATTACATTCATTTGTGGTTGCATCATATTTATAGGTAGCTGAGAACCATCACCTTGTTGGTTTGTTTGGTCTTTTAAGTTAGAATCTATCAAAAGAAAAAGGCTTGTGAAAAATATGTCACAAATTTCTTTAGAAACAAAGAACTGATGGTTATAGTAAAATTAAATAGCAATGAACAGACTCAGACATCTAAACCGATCTCTAATTATTTGGGTTACACTCATTATTTCTAAATAATGTGGGCTGATTTTCTAAAAGAAAACATGCAACTAAAATAATTTTTAAGAATACAGTTACTTGATAATATCCATCAATATAAGCAGTAGCTCAAGAAGGAAATAAATACAAACTCATTTCAGGTTTTTAATCTTCGACAACTTTTTCTTACATTGTTAGCAAAAAAAGTCAAGAAAGATAAATCTTTATTAAAAAAATGATTTAGCCGAAACCGGTTTGGCTCAGTAGATAGAGCGTCTGCCTGCAGACTGAAAGGTCCCAGGTTCGATTCCGATCAAGGGCATGTACCTTAGTTGCGGGCACATCCCCAGTAGGGGGTGTGCAAGAGACAGCTGATCGATGACTCTCTCTCATCGATGTTTATAACTCTCTGTCCCTCTCTCTTCCTCTCTGTAAAAAATCAATAAAATATATTTTTTTAAAAATGATTTATATGAGCCGAAACCGGTTTGGCTCAATGGATAGAGCGTCGGCTTGGGGACTGAGAGGTCCTGGGTTCAGTTCCGGTCAGGGGCATGTACCTTGGTTGCAGGCATATCCTCAGTAGGGGGTGTGTAAGAGGCAGCTGATTGATGAGACTCACTCATTGATGTTTCTAGCTCTCTATCTCTCTCCCTTCCTCTCTGTACAAAATCAATAAAAATGTAATTTAAAAAAATGTTAAAAAAAAAATTTATATGAGAACAAATTATCAAAATAACTCATGAGTACACATCTGAAGTAAAATAAGTAGAAGTAAAATCCTGCATAGAAACATCCCAAGTTTTTCTATTATAGCAAATTATACTTAAAATACTAAATGTTTTGCAAAGTTTCAGGCAGGGGTAGGATGAAATAAGAAAATAAAAACTGATGTGTATATATTTATTTAAAATATAAAGTGACCTATAAACAATTGGGATTCAATTAACATTACCCCATATAACATTATCCTATATATTAGGCTAATATGCAAATCGACCTAATGACAGAATGGTCACTATGATGCACACTGACCACCAGGGGGTAGACATTCAATGCAGGAACTGCCCCCTAGTGGTCAGTGTGCTCCCACAGGGGCTGGGGGGAGGGGGGGCAGGGGCGCCACTCAGCCAGCTGAGCCGGGCTCACAGCTGGCCAGTGCAGCGGTGGCGGCAGGAGCCTCTCGGCCTCCGTGGCAGTTGAACATCCCCTGAGGGCTCCTGGACTGCGAGAGGGCACAGGCCAGGCTGATGAAATACTCTTCTCCTCCTTCCCTGATTCCCCCCCAGCCCCCCGCCCCCGCGCACAAATTTCATGCACTGGGCCTCTAGTAAAACTATAAAGACAGATCATTTCAATTCAAATGAATAAGGCATTAAAACTTGTAGTCTCTTTTCTCAAATAAAAAACTGTTAATAAATAAACAGAATACATTACCCTGTTCAGGTGTTTCCTCTTCCTGTCTCATCCATCCAGACTGTGAGCCTGAGGAATTCCTCCCTCGTCGTGAATAATAGTTTTGCACATCTGCTGGGAGAGTCTTTCTCACAGCCCAACTAGATGCAGATGTCCACCCGGACCTATCTGCTGGTGTATCAAATGAGAACTCTTGCTCACTTTTCCGTTTATAGGGTTGCTGTTCCACAAACTTGAAAGATTCATTCCCTGAACCATTTGAATTCCCTGAGAGGGGTTTTCGGTTTTGCCACCGATTTTCATTTTGATCTGAATAGGCAAAATTACCTCTGTAAGTGCCTCTGCCCCGGTTACCTCTACCACGGTTAGACATCCAACCGGAACCAACGTTTTTATTCCAAGTGTTCCCTGAATTCTCATTTCTATTTTCTTCCCAAGGGGAATCTTTTAACTTTTCTGGATGTCTGGTCCTTGGATCGGGTCCAGAATTTATTGTTTCTGTTACCCAACTGGAACAGTCATTTCTATGTTTGTCAGCAGAATTTGGGTCATCAGCATCTGGACTGATGTCATTTTTTTCTTTTCTTGTATTTTCATTCTGTTTCTCTAGGTCATTCTTTCTGTACCGATCATTTCCTCGTGGACATCTCCAACCATCGTTTGCCCATCTTTCCTTCCACCGAGGAGAGTAGCTCTCTCTGTCATTTCTACCAAATGATGAACTCTTATTTTTTGTTCTAGATCTTGATGGTGACCTAGAACGAGATCTGGACCTAGACCACCTTCTGGTTCTCCTTTCTCTATCTCTTTCTCTCTCTCTCCTAGGCCCATCTCTATCACTTTCTCTTTCTCTGCTCCGGGACCTAGATTTTTCTGTTGGGGAGGAATCTTTCACTCTTGACTGAGATCTTCTGTTCTCTCTAGAAGTGTCTCTCTTTGGAGAGAGTGATTCTGATCTTTTGCCTTCTGTTGTGCTATCTTTTTTTGGAGATCGAGACTGTGATTGCCTTCTTTCCCTTGCAATATCCTTTCTTGGGGACTGAGAACGAGATTTTCTCCGTCCTCTTGATTCTTTTTTGGGAGATGGTGACCGAGACTTCCTGATTTCTTTTCCAGTTTCTCTTTTGGGAGATGGAGACTGAGACCGCTTCTTTTCCCGTGTAGTGTCTCTGTTGGGAGACCAAGTTGTAGATGGAGAATGAAATCTAGATCTTCGAATACGAGGCTTTTTTGCTTTATCTATCATATCTATTGGGTTTTCTAGTGGCTGAGATACAGTTTCAACTTTTTCACTTACAAGATCAGAAGAAGGCATATCATTTTGAAAACTGTGCTCTGCAGAATTCTTGTTCAATTGTTTTGCATCAGTATTTATAGACAGTTCAATTCCACATTCATTCTGATCACTGCAATAAGAATCACATTCCATAGGTATCATTTCATTATTGTCTTCACTAAAATGCTTCTGAATCTGGTCAACATGTGTGTTAGGCAATTCTGTAGACCTGGGATGTTCAACCAGAGACTCAGCCTTTTCTTCTAAAGATGTGTCTAACTTGGTGTTAAAATTATTTTTTAATAAATTACTTTCAGAGTCTTGAATACTATTGAAATTTTCATTCCCTGAAGTATCACACATTACTTCTGCATCTCCAGTTTCAACATGCCCAGGTAACTGAATCTCTGAGATCTCAATAGAGGTTTTGTCTTCTGTTTGTATAATTCCACCCTCAGAAGATTCTAATTTTGGGCTGTCTCCAAGCTGTTCTTCTTTTACTGTAGAACTATTATGATCAATAATTTCTACTATAGGACTCTCTATAACCTCTTGATCATTAACCTCTACAACTTTTTCTTCATTGACCTCTACAACTTTTTCTTCATTAACCACTATCTCTGCATTCTCAGATAACTCATCTAGGCTTGGTACAGGTTGGTGTACTTCAATTTCAGATGCTGAATATGTCAGAGCATCATTCGGAGGATGATCTGTACACTTATCTACTTTTACTTCTGATTCTGAGGGTACAGATATTTGGTCTTCATTTTCTGATCGATCACCTCCTTCTTCAGAAATAGTTTTAGAAATATCACCTTCTATGCAAAAAACTTTAGACTCGTTATCCATATTCTCAACTTTTTGAACTTCAATACCTGTATTCTCAACTTTTTGAACTTCTTCAATACTTGCATTCTCAATTTTTTGAATTTCCTCAATACCCGTATTCTTAACTTTCTGAACGTCCTCCTCTTCTCCAATTAGAATAGGAGGATCTTGGATACAAGACTCAGAATGTGAAGATTCTACTTTTTCCCCTGTGTCATGGTTTTCAGAATGTTCCTCACTTTCTTCTATTTGCTCACTGCAACTTTTCAAGCCATTAGCAGACTTATTTTCTACATTTGTCTGCACAGTACAAGTGTTTCTACTTTCTTCATCTGATAGGTGCTCTTTCTCTAGCACAGGTGGTGTGTCAGATTCTGCTGTTTCTTCATCTACTGTATCACTGGAAGATGCTTTTTCAGGAGGAGGTACAGAGCTTCGAAGTTTCTTTTTCAGTAAAGGCGGTTTTCTTCCTCTTCTTACAGACTTCCGTTTGGGGGCCTGTCTTGTTTGCTTTTCTGACTCAGCAGAAGAAGAAACACTTAGAGATGGATTACTGTTTTCTGGGGCATCATACCCAGAATTATTTGATGCTGGGGATTTCTGAGAATGAGTGACCGTTTCAGTTCTTGTGTTACGTGTAGATCTCCTTGTAGGAATTGCTGCTGCAGATTTTCGTCTTGATCCTCTGGTGTTTGATGTACTGGAAGTTTGCTTTTTCTCTTCTCCTTCTTGAGTATGTGCTAATGCATATCCCTTGCAAGAAGTACCTAATAATTTTTTAAAGGGTAAAAAGTAAGTATATGTTTCAATAAATGAGAATAGTTTGGCTTCAGCTTATTTTAGCATATAATAGACATTTATAACAGAGTGAAACAAAATATACTTATGAATTAAATTATGAATAAATGAATAGCTACTAACATCTGAGTAATATCAGATATTTATCAGCTTCTTTTAATGCTACTGAAATAAGTTGTCACAAGATTTGAATCCATCTAGGCAATTTTATATAGAGGAGAAAACACAGAGGAAAATATGTTTGGTCTGATAACTGTCATTTGCTTTATGAATTGGTACCTTGGCGAAATGCAATAGAAAACAAGTTGTCAGAAATAAAGACTCAAATTCTTTGTTCATAATCAATAGGAGATATTATAATATGCTTTTCTAAAGGTCTATGGTCTGGACACTGAAGCCCTAAATAAAAGGGAGACTTCAAATTAGTCCTCGAAAACATTAACTTGTAATTTCTTAATATAAAAGGAATTTCAGGTTTGAACAATTTTAAAGTCAAGTCACTGACCAAATATTTACAAAAATATTTAGACTTACTATTGTATTTAAACCTTATTTAACAGCTTTTCTAAGTCATCAATACACTGTTTATGAGACTGAAAAGAAGCTCAGATTTTTTTAAAAGTAGAAAAGAACTTCACAAACTTTACCAAAATTCTCTAAAGATATGGTACTTGTTGGAAAAATAGTTCTCGGCAACACAGAAGGGTTGAGAGGAAGGACTTCTGTTTCAATATTCCAGGGTATAAAACCAATTCTGAAAATTGGAAACAAAACAAAAGACATTTTTTGTTTAAATGGTTTAAAAAATTAAACCAGCAATTTTCAATTAGGTTTGCAATATAAAAGTACAGGATGCTTTAATTATTTGTTAGTTAAAAATGTAAATTCAAGGTTACTCATTGTTTAAGGATGGCAATTAGCTGCAAAGAAAAAAACCTTCAAGAGCATGTTTTTTTCAGATAAATTAATGGTAAAGGGAGATCCAAGTAAATATAAATATAAAATAGTTGTTTCTCTTTTAAACAATATTTTATCAAGATTTTTAGCTGTTATTTGTTTTTCGCTATTCTAAAAAAAGTCCCTTGAATAATAAAATGCAAAGATTTTAAGGGTACAGTTTGATGACTTTTGATCACTATATATATATATCTGTGTAACCACAACCCCAATAAAAAAATATAATTTTCACTACTCCAGAAAGCACCTCATGCCCCTTGTACCCATTCCCTTTCTAGGCAACCTAAGAAATAATTTTGAGGAATTAATCAAATCAAGATTTTAAGGAAATTAACAGGGTCAAAGGGAAATCAGTCCATGAGTTAAAAATTTTAAATAATGGCCCAGCCAGTGCGGCTCACTGGGTGAGCATCGACCTATGAACAGGAGGCCATGGTTTGATACCAGTCAAGGCACATGCCTGGGCTGTGGTCTTGATCCCCAGCTGGGGGCGTGGCAGGAGGCAGCCTACCAATGATTCTCTCTCATCATTGATGTTTCTCTCTCTCTTCACTTCTTCTTTCCTCTCTGAAATCAACTATAAGAAACAAAAACAAATTTAAATATTGGAAATAGAACTATATTACTTGAATTCTGTAATATTTCATGGATGATATCACAGTTTTTGCTACGTCTTCATTTTACAGCATAATTCAAGCCCCAAATATCAAAATATATCACTTTTTTTAAAACCTGGTTTCTGTTGCTATATTATATTTTTAAATTCCTTCATTTAAAGATGATGACTCTTCAACATTCCCTATGTTCCCAAGGACCTGCTAATTCCCTAAAGTTTCTGAATCCAAGCACAATCCACTGTTAGCTTCTTTTCTGATTCATATTTACTCATCAATTCAAGTCTCCTAACAAGACTATTTTATCCAATATAAGATGAGATTCTGGAGGAGGAGAGAAGCTTTGAAAACAAACAAACAAAATATATATGTATAGAAATATATAACAAAGGAGAGGTCTCATCTAGGCTTCCTAATTTTACTTCTATTTGTGTTGCATTGTTATTCCTAGAGCAAGCATGTCAAACTCAGGGCCCTCTGGCTGCATGTGGCCCACAACAAATTCTTTTGCGATCCAGCTAATATACCAGTATGTAAGAAACGTTTTAGTAAAAATTTTGTAACTTAACTTTTACAATATCCTGTTATCCTATTTAATAAAAGAATAATATGCAAATTAACCATCACTCCACTATACCCACTAGCCACACCCACCAGCCAATCAGGAGAAAATATGCAAATTAACACAACTAGATGGCTGTAGCCATGGAGAGAGCAGGAGGCTTGGGTTTTCCTGGCAATGGAGGAAAACCCAAGCCAAGGCCTCCACTCCAGGCTACAAAGTTTCAATTAGAGAAGATAAATAAATCCCAGATACCAGGGCCTCCGCTTGGGTTGCCGAGGGGCGTGGCCGGCCTGCAAACCACCACAGGCCCCTCGCCCAGGCTGATCCGGGAGATCCTTCAGGGCAAACCAGCTGGTCCTCACCCATGCACCAGGCCTCTTCCTATTTAATAAGAGTAATATGCAAACGACTGTCACTCCCACACACAAGATGGCTGCTCCCATGTGGATACAAGATGGCTGCTACAAGATGACCAACAGGGGAGGTTAGTTGGGAGGGACCATGACTTCAAGGGGAGCAGTTGGGGCAATCAGGCTTACAGAGGAGGGCAGATAGGGGTGACCAGGCCAGGACAGAAGTTGGGGGCGATGGGGCCTGAAGGGAGGGGCAGTTGGGGGGGACCCAGGCCTGCATGGGAGGGCAGTTAGGGGTGACCAGGCCCACAGGGAAAGGGCAGCTAGGGGCAAACAAGCTGGCAGGGGAGCAGTTAGGCATCTCTCAGGTTGGCAGGGGAGTGGTTATGGGGTAATCAGACTGGCTGGATCAGGATCTGGCCTAAATGGGCAGTTAGTCAGACATCCCTCAAGGGGTCCCAGATTGAAGAGGGTGCAGGATGGGCTGAGGAACCCCCCTGCCCCCCCCCCCCCCCCCCCCCCGTGCATGAATTTCGTGCACTGGGCCTCTAGTATACATAATAACAACAAACTACAATGTTCACTAATGACTGATTACTATAATCGTGTTGCATTCATTTCCCTTACGCGCCTTAAGCACAGGTTCGCCATTTCTCTCCACTAATACTAGCAGCAAATATTTTAGCAGCCAACTGCCATGTATTAATCTTATACTGATTTATTTGGTGTGCACAACAGGAAATATTTTGCTTTCGGAGAACAAGAAAAATAGGTTTATCTGCATTATGTTTATTGATTTGTGCAGTTATCCATTGTCTGGAAACTCAATGTCAAGAAAAAAATATTAATTTTTATTAAAATGCTCTATTATTTAATGTTAATGATTACTCATTTATTTCAGCCCTTTGTATTCAGCATGTCTCTATAAAAAAAAAATCCTACATTTCTATGAAAATTGAAGCTTTTGTATCCTTGCAGCCCACAGAAACTTAAACCTTATTTGGCCTGTGTTAGCCTTTGAGTTTGACATGCTTGTCCTAGAGTATGAAGACCCCTATACAGAACTACATTACAATGATATATAAAATAAAGTTCAAGTTATATGCAACAAATAGCGTTGATCTTTATGTATAAGCTTGATTTAAGTAAATATCATATACCTAGCAATGTGCTAGGACTTAAACTAAGAAAAGACTAGATTACTTAAAGTTATGAGTGACAAGGCAGAGTAGAAGCTTGATCAAATAGTTACTTAAAAGAACATTTTGGAGAGGAAATATCATGATAAAAACAGCTAATAGCACATACACATGGGGAAAAGAGTAGATGAAGAATGACAAATATGTATGCTATTATTAATAATGAATCTTATTATTTAGGCACTACCCCTTTTAAATGAATCAAATGTCCATAATTATTAAACACATTGAAAGTCCTTTAAAGGGTTCTTTAAATAGCAATCTTTGTTAAGCATCTGAAACACCAAAATATAATCTGCACAAAACTTCCTTAAAAATATACTCACTAAATAAGGTACATTTGTAGTTAAATATTAATGATATCATATATTCATGTTAGCAATTAAAACACTTCAGTGAACTATTTTTTTTACCTTCCAATTGCAGGTAATGTATCAGGAAACCATGACAATTCCAGTTCCTGTCTCTTCTGTCTGATTAATGCACTGATTTCATTGACTTCTATAAGTTCTGTACTAAAAGATAATTTTTACACCTTTATCAGAATTCTAAAAATTTTAAGTTTGGAATAACAATTGGGTTCATGATATACATGCAGTTGTTTTCATAACTAGCATTATAAATCACATTTATAAGAATAAGAACATTTTTCTATTTAAACATTTTAAAAATGAACTAATTCCTAAAGTTAGTAAAATATTTATATTACAAACCAAAATTATGCTTATCTGATTCATAAAAATAATGCTTGAATTTCTACTTAAGTGACAGAATTTTTAAAAAGTCAATTCAGCCGAAACCAGTTTGGCTCAGCGGTAGAGCGTCGGTCTGCGGAATGAAGGGTCCCGGGTTCGATCCGGTCAAGGGCATGTACATTGGTTTTGGGCACATCCCCAGTGGGGTGTGAGCAGGAGGCAGCTGGTCGATGTTTCTCTCTCATGGACATTTCTAGCTCTCTATCTCTCTCCCTTCCTCTCTGTAAAAAATAAATAAAATATATATTTTTAAAAATTTATAAAAAGTCAATTCAGACTAATATCCTTATTATTGAGAGAAAAACCCCTAATACTATTTCTATCTCATGAACCAAAGCTACAGCAAGCAGTTCCAGCAGAAACTGCAGGCGAAATAGTTTCTACCTGAAACTAAGCAGAGGACAAAAGAAGAAAATCAAAGAAGATACAGTTACTATAACAAAACAAAACGAAAAAGGGGGTATAGTTCAGCTTTTCAAAGACTACTCAGACGTAAGTGCTTTTTTTTGTGCCTTGCCAAGCTCGTAAATTGAATTACACAATCATAATCTATCTTGTTAGTTCAATTCTATGTGATTTTAAAAGTCCAACTTAGTTTTCAAATTCCACATATAATTACTTGTCAGTCACTATGGATTCAAAGATGACGATGTACTCTGAAAGAGATATGCTTACTACTAGTCTACTTTTTTCTATCAATAAAAAGCCTGTGCAAAATAATTTATTACTAATGAAAACAAAGCCCACTAACATAGGCAAGTCATTGCATAATAGAGAATGTCACAATATGATAGGTTTTCTCTTTGCTAAAACTAGTTTATTTTCCAAATGATACAAAAGCAAAAATCAAGGTGGGCTTTCAAAATGTTTGTTTAGCCTAAGTCTAAATATTTTCCAAAAGTTAATTATAACTAAAACATCAAGTAGAAAAAAGCATCAATTAAAAGTAGAAAATACTAACCAGTAAGCTCTATAGGTAAAAGAAGAGTCTCCAGTGTGACTAGTAGAAGAAAATATATTGGAGAAAGAATTTCTGAAGGACGAGCTTGTGCACTGATTTGATCTTCGAAGCTATAAAAGTAAAAACAGGTTAGTGAAACAGCAAACAAAAAGCTTCCATAACATAAATAATAGTGAGTAATAGTTGTGCTGAATATTTTTTATACCTGAGGCACTAGCGTTATGTACTAAAAACCATAAAGTTATCTAAGAAAAAGGTTTTTCAACATACCTTCTGCATCTTCATTGATGCATTTTTCTTTCCTCCCATTTCACTGCATTTAGTTTTTCCTGTACAAAGACACAAAAAGAGTTGGTTACCTTGTCTTAATGTTTTTTTAAAAAGGTTGTAAAGTCAGTACTGATACTGACATACTGACCAAAAGAAAGTTAAAATACTTAGAAAAGTTGCATTTAAAATAATAGTACTGGCCCGGCTGACATGGTTCAGTGGTTGGACATCGATCTATGAATCATGGTCAGGGCATATGCCCAAGTTGCAGGCTCAATCCCTGGTGTCAGGTGTGCAGAAGGCAGGTGATCAATGGTTCTCTCTCATCATTGAAATTGTGCGCTAGCTCGTGCGCTCGCTCTCTCTCTCTCTCCATATCTAAAATCAATAAAAATATATTTTAAAAAATAAAGTAAGCCCTAGACGGTTTTCCCAATGGACAGAGCATTGGCCCATGGAGTGATGGGTCCTGGGTTCAATTCGTCAAGAGAATGTGCCTCGGTTGCAGGCTTTATTCCTGGCCCTGGTCTAGGAGTGTTCAGGAGGCAACCAATTGATATGTCTCTCTCACATTGATGTTTCTCTCTGTGTGTCTTTCCCACTCTCTTCCATTCTCTTCAAAAGTCAATAGAAAAATATCCTCCGGTAATAACAAACACACACACACAAAAAAAACTTGCATTTACATAAATTTTCCAAATGTTAATTTTATCTTAACTTGTTTAGCTACAGATATATGAAAAATTTAAGAGACCACAATAGAGAAAACTGGTAAAGCATGTAATACCGCTGTCTTAGTGCATGAGTATTAAAATTCTAATGAACATTTTCTGGCGCCTAATGAAAATTTAAGCCACCCTGTAACAAAAAAAAAAAAAAATTAAAAAAAAAATTAAAAAAAATTAAAAAAAAAAAAAAATATATATATATATATGTGTGTGTGTGTGTGTGTGTGTGTGTGTGTGTGTATAAAGACAAGTGACGGGAACAACTAGAATGACCAGAACAACTGGTCACTATGACATGCACTGCGGCTGACTAACTGGCCCAATGGGGGCAGGGTCGGCTGGCCAATCTCCCACGGCCCCTCTTCCCAGTTGGCTCCCCCATCCCATTCAGGGGTGGAGCCAGCCAGCCAACCTTCCGTAACCCTATTTACTGGCCGGCTTGCTCGTGCATGAATTTGTGCACTAGGCATCTAGTATATATAAGTCAAATTACTTAACACCTTGCAGACCAGTAGTTTTATTGCTAGCTTTACCCAGTGGCCAGATAAGTTTCTACTGAATGAGTACAAAAATCATTTTTACATGTTAAAGGCACGCTTTAAAATTAAATACCCATTGCATTTTTTTTTCACTTTTTTGGAATTATATATATATATATGTGTGTGTGTGTGTGTGTGTGTGTGTATATATATATATATATATATATATATATATATATATATGTATATATATATTATTGATTGATTTTTTTACAGAGAGGAAGGGAGAGTGATAGAGAGCTAGAAATGTCGATTAGAGAGAAACATCGACCAGCTGCCTCTTGCACACACCCTATTGGGGATGTGCCCGCAACCAATGTACATGCCCCTGACCGGAATCAAACCTGGGACCTTTTAGTCCCCAGACCGATGCTCTACCACTGAGCCAAACAGGTTTCGGCTACCCATTGCATTTTGAAGTTATTTATTACATGCTTACAAGATAGTATCTTTTTAAAGTATGATACTTTGTAAAACACTGTGTAACATGAAGTGAGAATTCTTGTGATCTGTCCGCAATATTTTAATATCAATAATGCTCTTCATATATGTCCTTTTTCAGCTATGACCTAAAAAACAGGTCCTGTTAACTCACCTCAAATAAGAGCTGACTAAGCGAATTAGGTCCATCAGCCCTTGTCAACCATAAATTATCATTTAACCACTGGCACCATCTTCAAATAAGTACTCTTTCCTCCTCAAACTTTATAATTATAATTAGGAAAAACAGAAGTGAATCAAACAGCTTTCTGTTATAGAATTGTTTCTGGCTACACTGCCTATGACTTATTTTTTGGCATTACCGGTCCCATCTGGGAATTTATTTCTCTAGATACACTAGAGGCCCAGTGCACAAAATTTGTGCAAAGGGGTAAGGAGGGTACCTCAGATCAGCCTGCACCTTTTAGCAATCCAGGAACTCTTGGGGGGATGTCCGACTGCCAGTTTAGGCCCGATCCCACAGGGCTCCCTGCAGGATCGAGCCTAAACTGGCAGTTGGACACCCTTCTAACAATCCAAGAATGCTGGCTCCTAACTGCTCACCTGCCTGCCTGGTTGGTCGCCCCTAATCACTCTGCCTGCCTGATAGCCCCTAACTGCCTCTGTATACCTGCCTGATCGCCTCTAACCACTTCTGCCTGCCTGCCTGATTGCCCCTAACTACTCTTCTGCCTGCCTGATTGCCCCTAACTGCCTCTCCCTTGACCCCCGCCACCACAGCTTCATCTGCCAGGATGTCCAGAATGATGTTTGGAAGGTCGTTCGGCTGTCCAGTCTAATTAGTATATTACGCTTTTATTATTATAGATACTTCCAGATTAAGAAAGATAAAGGATAGCTTCTGCTAATGACCAAAATTGTTAGTACTTTTATAGACCACTGCTCTTAAGTTTTTCTTTACCATTGAATCTACTATTAGTCATCTATACCTATCAATAGACTTGTGTGCAATTAACTGTTGCTAGTACTGTCATTGCTTTCTCCTCAAAACTCTGGAAAAAGTCTACAACGTAAATGACAACTGGTCTTTCACTTTTCGATCTTTCTTGCCTCACAAGGGCTTAGGGACTTTGTTCAAAATAAATCACCCGAACTAGGAGCCTTGTTTCCTTCTATTAGAAGACAATACTAGTATGCACGTGGAGTTTCTTCTGTCAGCCCAGAGATTACAGCCTACTTCCTACTTAATAGCATACTAATTTCCTTTTAAATTATTATACAACAGCTGTTTGGTTTCATGCTATTCCCCATCCACCACACATGACCCACCCAGAACTGTTGTAACAAATATAATTTCAAAATTGGAGACAGCAGTACTGGCTGAATTCCAGGAACTTATTTTCCTACCCTTTGATGTATATTTAAAAGATGATACAGATATTTTAAATTGCTTAAAGAAGCCTGAATTAAAATGTGATAGGTACCAGCCACTTTCTTAGAAATAACTTTCCTTAAAGAAAATTGCAATATTGTACCTACAGAGTGTCTTTTATGTCCTAAGGGTGCTGAATTGTTTTCATTCTCTCAATACTTAATGCATATGTACTGTTTACATAGCATTTCTTCATTTGGAAGCCTATCTTAAGAAGCCAGCATTAGACTAAAAGCTCTCTATGAGAAGAATGTTAGTTTTCTGGCCAATGAAAAGTGTGAAAATCTAGTCCAAAGATATTTCACATATTTCTGTGTAATTCTGAGCAGTGATAACTGAGCAGCTCTCATAAAAATCAAAAGTGTGGATTTATCTAAATTGTGATTTCCTGGAGATCATTTCACAAATCTGCCCTACTCATTTACATGCCTTTGGACAGCAGTTTTATGTATTTTCATTTAATACTTATCAAAGTAATGCACAAAGTAAAGAAGTTAAAAAGTTGCCTAGCCAACGTGGCTCAGTGGTTGAGCCCTAACCCTGAACCAGGTCATGGTTCGATTCTCGGTCAGGGCATATGCCTAGGTTGTAGGCTCGACCTCCCATGTGAGGCATGCAGGAGGCAGCCTAACAATGATTGTCTCTCATCACCGATGTTTCTATTTCTCTCTCCTCCTTTCCTCTCTGAAATCAATAAAAAAATATATTAAAAATAGTCGAAACCGGTTTGGCTCAGCGGTAGAGCGTCGGCCTGCGGACTGAAAGGTCCCAGGTTATTATAGATTCCGGTCAAGGGCATGTACGTTGGTTGCGGGCACATCCCCAGTAGGGGGTGTGCAAGAGGCAGCTGGTCAATGTTTCTCTCTCATTGACGTTTCTAGCTCTCTATCTCTCTCCCTTCCTCTCTGTAAAAAATCAATAAAATATATATTTTTTAAAATATTAAAAATAAAAAATAAAAGAAGTCAAAAAGCACTTCTAGTCTTGCCATTGTGGGTCAGTGGCTGAGTGTCAATCCATGAACCAGGATCATGTTTCGATTCCAGATCAGGGCACATGCCCAGGTTGTAGGCCCAATCCCCAGTAGAGGGTAAGCAGGAGGCAGCCAATCAATGATTTTCTCTCATTCTTGATATTTTTCTCTCTCCCTCTCACTTTCCCTCTGAAGTCAATAAGAACACACACACACACACACACACACACACACACACACACACACACACAAAAAGCACTTCCAGGCTTATAAAGAAAAACTACAGAAATCCCAAGTCTTTATTTTGTTTCCTAAAACACTCATCAAATCCTTTTGCTGTTTCATCTAATATTTATCTCTTTATTTCTAAACTAAAGGCCATTGCATGAAGAGATTTGTGCAACAGGCGTCCCTTCCCTTGACTTCCAGCACCTGGGCCTTCGCTCCAGCCAGAGTCTGCTAGTCTTCATCTTTGCTGCAAACTCTGGAGTAGATCCCTTCACCCTACCCCCAACCTCCCTCTCCACTCCTGTAAATCCTCTTCTCCTCCCCCCAGCTTCCCTCTCATAGCATCTTTGGCCTTCTAATTTGTATACTCACTGATTGGCTGTGGGCATAGTGGAGGTACGGTCAATTTACATGTTTGTCTATTATTAGGTAAGATAACATGCTTATACTATTCTACCTAGGTGTTTTTTGGTTTCAGTTATTTTCTAATTTTTTTAAAAATTTTACTTACAACCACCATTTTCAACCTTTTTCATTTTATGGCACGCATAAACTAATCACCAAAATTCTGTGGCACTCTAAAAAATACCATATTTTTTGCCAACCTGACAAAAAACAATAACAGGTATAATTCTAATTCATTCACACTTGGCAACTGTTGTTCTGTTGGCTGTTGTCACTTTTTTAGTTAACAATCTAAGAGAAAAGAGGTCAGTGTTCCTGACTACTCAGGTATTATATGCTTTAAAAATTCTTGCAGCACACCTGTTGAAAATTGCTGCTACAGAAGATAAAGACTTGTCTCTTATACCACTGACCTATCTCCTTTTCTGCCTTCATCCTAATGTTCTTTTTGATATATCAACATTTGATATAAGCAATATTACATTATAACTATATAAACATTATTCACAACTGAACCATATGCTAAATTATTATTGTTCTTGTACAACTTACTTTTCCTAGGGTTAACAACTACTTTGTTTTCTCTTTTCCTTGTATTCTTATATTATCTATCATTAATTTTCCTAACTCTACAACAAAAAAATAAATCTCTTAATACACTAAAGCATATCAACTCATCCATAATTTGTTGCCCCCACTCTCAGAAATACCATTTCTTTTTCTTTCTCCTGAATTGGTAACTCTCTAACACAGGGGTCCTCAAACTTTTTAAAGTGGGGGCCAGATCACGGTCCCTCAGAGAGCTGGAGGGCCGGACTATATGAACTACTAATTCCTACTGTAACACCTCGGCTGCGCTCACTGCCCAAAAAACCTGGCGGGCCGGATCAGACTCCTCTGCGGGCCGCATGTGGCCCGCGGGCCATAGTTTGAAGACGCCTGCCAGCTGCTGTTCATCTGTCATTCCAGGACTCCTTTATCATCATCCTATTATTCCCATCATCTTTTTCCTGGGTTTGAACTTATTTTATGAATCTCATTGCTCCTTCAGTATTATTTCATTTAGTCAAGCATAAATTACCTTCAGCACAATTATGAGAAAAGGTGCATGAGAATGAATTTTTGAGTTCTTATGTATTTGAGAATGTCTTTAACACCTGATTGATAGTTTGGCAGGATATAGAAATATCTAGATTAGTAATTATTTTCCCCTGAATTTTTAAGGCATTGCCCCATTGCTCCATCTCTTATTCATAATATTCTTTTATATATAGTTTGTTTTCTTTCTCTAGAATAAGCCTCCAGTCTTCACCTGGGTAGTCTCCTTCCCCTACCCTATTTAGCCAGTAATCTGCAGGATAAACTGTTTAACCCCATTCACCCCATGGAAAGATTTTTGTGTCAGCTTTCTGCAAAGAGAGATTACCATTCACCTTGTACAATCACTTTCAAGCTTCTACTAGTTACAGATTCTCTTATCTGCTGTCTCTTTCCTCTAATTCTCTTAAAATTTTTATTTTCTTTCCTGTCATTTTAGTAGGGTTCTGGGAGGGATTAGAGAATTAAACAGGTGCTCATTCTGCTATGCTTAACTGAAAGCTTATTTATTTGAATTCAGCATATCTCAACACATTTCATGAGCCACTAATCCCAAAAGATGTTTTCATGAAAACATCTTTTCCTATAATATAACCCTATATAGCATAGAGCCCTGTCATTGGCAGTCATCCATTTAAATTTGATTAATTTATTTAAAAGTTAATAAAGGTGTAATTAAATGGATTTAGCCTGCACTTAAAAAAGTACTCTATTAACAAATGCATGAAAAGGGGATACTTTTATGCATTACACCAATTATAAACTTTTAGCCTAAAGAACAAAGTAGTATGATAATTCAGTTATCTAGTTTAACTGAAGAATGAAAGTGACATTTCCTTAACAAATTTGCCAAAAGGTATGCTAATCTTTTCTAGTAAAGCAACACCATTTTCATTAAATGGAAAAAATAAACAATTTATATAGCTTTCTTAGAGTCATAAATTTAATGGAAAAACTAGTACAAAACTAAAAGACCAACTTCCAATAAGATTGTCAAGTAGGCCTGCTAAGTTTTAACTAATGTTCTACTAATAATTTCTAATCCAGATAAAAGTTCATAATATCATGTTTTATTCATTAGTTTGTGTGTAACATACCATGTTTCCCCGAAAATAAGACATCTTCCGAAAATAAGACCTACTTACAAGTTTCCTTTTGAGTGAAATATAAGGCATCCTCCATAAATAAGGCCCCCCTAGGCTCTGTCCAGAATGCTATTGCTAAACATGAGAGATTTGGTCCACTGATTCTAAAAGAAATGGAGTCACAAGAAATTCACCAGGAAATTCAGAAATTGGATTGTTATGATGATGTTCCAGAAGATGATGTCATGATTGTCATTGAATAAATGAGTAAATTCTTGATACTGTAGGATTCACAGTTTGTCTGGTTTGTGTTGACAACTACCATACTACTGTACCGTATACAGGTAATAAATTTCCTTTATTTTCATTTAACAATAAATGTGTACTGTATTCTTCTTCATGGAAAAATAAGACATTCCCTGAAAATAAGACCTAGAGCATCTTTGGAAGCAAAAATTAATATAAGACACTGTCTTATTTTCGGGGAAACAGGGTAAATAACTTCAGGTAGAAAAGAAAGTCACACAAATGTTCAAAGGCAGCCCTTTCCTACTTCAAAAAAATATTTAAGAACTTAAAAAAGGTAAAATTAGTCTAGTGGGTTTGACTCAGTGGATAGAGTGTCGGCCTGTGGACCAGATTCGATTCTGGTCAAGGGCACATGTCCAGGTTGCAGGATTGATTCCCAGTAGGGGACGTGCAGGAAGCAGTTGATCAATGATCCTTTCTAATCATTGATGTTTCTATCTATCTCTCCTTTTTCCTTCTTCTCTGAAATCAATAAATATATATATTTTTTAAAAGCTAAAACTGAGTTCTTCTAAAATCTAGCCAAGTGATCCTAGATAAAGATTTCCTCAAGATGTTCTTTTATAAAAAGAAATTTAAATTATGCTTAATACAGCATGATTCCTATTCAGTGTAACTTGAATAAATAAAGATGATCTTCCTACTAACTTTACCTTTACCTTAATTTTGTCTTTTATTTCTTGCTTATTAGTTCATTTGCCCTGAACTTTGAGACCATTATAAGTAACATTTACAGGTTCTCTTAGTCTTCTAATAAGGTCATTTGTTAATAATATATAAGAAATCTTGTAAGAAATGTAAAAATTAAAGGTTAAAATTTTATGGCTTATGAACTTTATAAACGTTAGCCTAAAAAAAAACAAAAAAAAACCTGATTGATCACATTTCTGAAAGATAAGCCAAAATAATCAAGGTTAGTTGGTCTATAAAATAGGGAACAGACACTATGCTATCGAAGTGATAATTTTATATTAGAAATTATTTTTGAACTCAAAAGTACATCCAAACAAAGCCAAAAGAACGAGGCAATAATTTGAAACAAATTCTGGACATCAAATAACTTAATGTATAAATGTTTCAGTGTACAAGTCTAAAGATAAGTGCTCTTTGAGGGAGAAAATCCTTAATACCATTAATGCAAGTAAAAACAACTTTTAACTTTAATAACTTCTTAATATCAAATAACCAATGTTCTATTTTTCTCCAATTGTCCATAAAGTTTTACTTTTTATAACATTAGGATACAAATCCAAATAAGATCCACACACTCTTACTGGCTGAATGTTTGTGTGTGTGTGTGTGTGTGTGTGTGTGTGTGTGTCTGTCTGTCTCTCTCTCCCTCTCTCTTTTTTTTTTTAGATATATTTTATTGATTTTTTTACAGAGAGGAAGGGAGAAAGATAGAAACGTCAATGAGAGAGAAACATCGACCAGTTGCCTCCTGCACACCCCCTACCAGGGACATGCCCGCAACCAAGGTACATGCCCCTGACCGGAATCGAACCCGGGACCTTTAAGTCCGCAGATCAACGCTCCACCACTGAGCCAAACCGGTTTCGGCTGAATGTTTGTCTCCTAATCTACAGGTTCTGCTCAATCCGTTATTAAACTCCTTGAAATTTTTTGACTAAAGAAACCAGGTTATTAGGTCTAGTAATAATTAATGTCGTTTTCTAATACTTTTTTTAAATCGAATTTATTTAAACAATACAACAAAATTTAATCAACAATATAGTTGCCGTTGTTTTCTACTACTTGTGCCCAACGCTCAGGAAGCATTTTAATCCCTCTGTTGTAAAATTCTTGTGATTTTGATGCAAAAAATTCGGTCAATGCATTTTTGAGGCATTCTTCATTATTAAATTTTTTTCCAAGAAGAAAGTTTTGAAAAGAACGAAACAAATGGTAATCGGAAGTGGCAATATCAGGAGAATATGCAGGTTGAGGGAGAACTTCCCATTCCAACTGGCGCAGTTTTTCAGCAGTGATTCTTGCAGTATGCGGTCGTGCGTTATCGTGGTGAAGAATTACGCCCTTCCGATTAATCAGCGCGGGTTCTTTTTCTCTTAAAGCTTGGGCTAACCTTTCCAATTGGGCACTATACACTGCACTTGTAATGGTTTGGTTAGAATTTAGGGGTGTCGAACTCAATCAGAGAAGGGGCCAAAATCTAAAATCCAGCCTAAATCGCGGGCCGAATGGTTTACTGAACAGTCATAAACTGTCATTGTGATGGAAACGCAGCGGAGTGCAGTGATGACAGCACGGTGCGGGCCACATTGCAAGGCCTGGCGGGACGGATTTGGCCCGCGGGCCTTGTGTTAGACACATGTGGGTTAGATGGTGAAAGTTCATAATGAAGAATTCCTTTAAAATTCCACCAAACACACAACATCACTTTTTTCGCATGCAAGTCAGGTTTTGGCGTGGGCTGTGGAGCCTCAGTTTTGTCCAACCATTGAGGCCGCCTTTTCAAATTAACAGACAGCACCCATTCTTCATCTCCGGTAACAATTTGCTCTAAAAACGACAAACGGTTTTGACGAGAGAGGAGCGAACTGCAAATTGTGACTCTTTGATTATGCTTGTTGTCGGTCACCTCATGAGGAACCCATTTTCCAAACTTTTGGACTTTGCCAAGTGCACGCAATTGATTGGAAATTGTTTTTTGTGAACAATTTAAAGTTGTCACAAGCTCTTGTTGGGTAATTTGAGGATTTTGCACCAAAAGAGCTTGAAGAGCTTCTTGATCAAAATTGGACACACGGCCTCGACCACTCTTGTCATCTAACGAAAAATTTCCCTCGCGAAATTTCTCAAACCAATGCTGGCATTTTCTGGCGCTAACTGCATCTTGACCAAGAGCACTACAGATGTTTTTTGCAGCCTCACTTGCTTTTCTTCCTAATTGGAACTCGTAAAGCATGCAGTGCCGAATATGCTCTTCATCCGCCATCTTCTTAGCCCTAGTTTTGCAACAAAAACCAAACCAAACACAAACTTTTTCAAGCAAAACTTGTTAATTGCACTTCACACGTTCTGTAGATACCACGTGTTTGAAGGTTATGTCAATACAAGTCAACGCCAAGCAAGATTTTAAACGAATGTTTAAAAACGACATTATTACTAGACCCGATATTTGTCTGTGGTCTAAATTTTGCTGATTGCATCCCCTTGTCATTTAACATACATCTCAACTCTGTACATCTTGTAAATTAGTAGTTGGATTTCTTAATAAGATGCAGGTTTGTTTTGGCTTTCAGGGTTGTTTTTTTTTTTGTCACACTAATGTATACTTGCTATTATTTACTTCCATAAAGAAATACTTAAAAAATAAATTTTTGTTACTCCTCACCGAGAATATTTTTCCATTAATTATTTTTAGAGAGTGAAAGGGAGGGGGAGAGACAGAGAGAAAGAGAAAAATCTATGTGAGACACATAGATTGGTTGCGTTCCATACATGCCCTCACCCGGGCTGGGGATCAAGCCTGCAACTGAGATACATGCCCTTAATTGGAATCGAACCCAGGACCCTTCAGTCCACAGACTGCTCCTCTATCCTCTCAGCCAAATGTCTGGGGCAAGGAGTATTGTGTCTCTCCTTTTGTGATGCTAAAAGCCAATGCTGATCACTTCCTAGATGCATTAATGTACAAAATGCTAATATTCAAATTCTATACTTTTATCTTCATTTGTTGAAATACTTCTAAAAATATTTAACTTTCCTTTACTGCCCGTTCAATTATTCTGATGTGTAGTTTACTTAGGAAAGGCAAGATAGATGTCTGAATCTTTTCTGTTATAAATGTACCAGTTTAACAGAGTTAACTTCTTAGCATCCTCCAAAATAGACCCATTAGTTGTTACATTTATTTAAATCTGTGTAATTTCATTAAACATTATATACTTAATGAAATACAAACTATTTCATTAAGTATATAATGTATTTCAATGCAGGGGGGGGAAATTGACAAAGTTAGATGTATTAAACTTTCCAAGTAAAAGGTGACATCATAGAAAAATGAAATGGATAATCAGTACCCAGTACTCCACAAATGAATCCAAAACTCGTTCAATTAAAACATTTCCACATAATTACCTTGATCACTTACATATAAAAATAAAATGAGTATTTCTGCCTATCCTAAATCACACAATGTCTTCAGACATATTCACTTAAACAGACACAACATTAGGTTACAGGCCTTGAACAATGTTAACTTTCTGGCATAAACTTTTTTTTTTTTTAAGAACTATAATTTAAAATTAGCTATTCACTATTAAATTAGCTTGGAATATTCACTAAAAACTTTCTAAATATTTCATATTCTGATTAGTAAAACAAATTCTCAAATCCAAATAAGTCATACAGCCTTATAAATGGTCTTCACTACAGTGAAGCACTTGAGGTTAGATCTGCCTATGTCTTCTCTCTCTAAAAATAAGTCCAGGCAAGAGATATATACTTAAAAGAAAATTATAGTAGACTTAAAACTAAGGTCAACATAGTAAGAGCAGGCCAAATTATCTAGAGAAAATCTACCATATCATTTACTCTTTCTCACCAGTAAATTTTATATCAGATCCTAGAGTTACCAAAGTCCAAACATTAAAAAGGGATGTTTACCTATGGCAATGATACCGAAAAATAAAGAAGTTTGATATCTAAGGTTTGCTAACAAAAGAAAAATGCTCATCTAATCAGTAAATCCTTTCAATACAATTTCACTTTAATAACAACTTATCAAAGGCAGAACACTTATTAACCTATAAATATGAGATCTATAGACATGAGAGACCATGTTAATTCAAATCATAAACACAATAACCACCACCAAACTTTGTATTCATAATGTAAAACAATGAATTTGATAACTTTTAAGAATAATAAATTCATTAATTCTTTATATCTATAAAGAAAAACTGTAATCTAGCCTGGAAATTAAATGTTCACCTCCTTGCTTACAAACAGTTAAAAGTAAGTTGCTCTTTAGAATATTTAGCCTGAGCTCCAAGGAGGAATTACAAGACACTATGGTGTCATTTTTCTCAGACCTTGCCCCAAACCTTTCCTGTACTGGAGAACTATGTACTAGGTGAGAGTGAAAGATAGGAATATTTAACTGTTCATGTAGATAAATATGTTAAGAGGTGCTTTATCTCCAAAGTTTCAAATTAGAAGTGTGGCTGGAGACCAAACCACCTCTTCCTCTGGGAACTGTGAAATAACTTCACTGTCACAAGCTTCCCTTGCTACAGCTTACCGTACTTTATCTCATCTCCCCTAAATTCTTCTGCTCTTACTAGAGGCCTGGTGCACGAATTCGTGCACAGGTGGGGTCCCTCAGCCTGGCAGGTGATTGGGGCCAATCAGGGCCCTCTTGCCCAATCTTGACAGGGTGATGGAGGCTGGCTGCCGGGGAAGGACCTTGGGAGGGCTCTAGGGCATGTCCAGCCCGTCTTGTTCAGTCCTGATCGCCAGACCCCAGCAAGCTAACCTATTGGTTGTAGCATCTGCCCCGGTGGTCAGTGCATGTCATAGCGACTGGTGGAATGGCTGAACCAACAGTCAAATGAAGGGTTAGACACTTAGCATATTATGCTTTTATTATATAGGATAAGTTGATTAAGA
The DNA here is from genome assembly GCF_014108245.1 of Pipistrellus kuhlii. Lineage (NCBI taxonomy): Eukaryota > Metazoa > Chordata > Mammalia > Chiroptera > Vespertilionidae > Pipistrellus > Pipistrellus kuhlii. The sequence goes on from NW_023425529.1 coordinate 39,594,549, forward strand.
CTGTAATGTAGGTTGCTAATCACCAAGTAATTGAACATATCCTTCTTCTTTTCATCTCCCCCTTTCTCCTGATCCCTTCCTCCAAGATGAGCGTTAAAAAAACACATAAAGTGGGTAGGGAACAGCATAAATAACTCCATGAAAGCAGTTTATATAGGATTTAACAGAATGCACAGAGCTCAGCAGAGTTCTGTGATGATTGTTTTCCAAACCAAAATGTTACTAAGAACAACTCTGGCACAAGCACTAAAGTAAGAAACAAAAAAAGGTAGAAAAAGTCACTTACTGTGTATCTTCAAGTCATAAAGCTTTCCACTTAATAGACCTCCTATGTTTTTTCTGTAAACATTAAAAAAGGTGAAATAATTAAGATAAAACTGTCATTTTGCTCATTTATTTTCAATTTCCTGCCCACTAAAATGAATTTTATTAGGCACAGAGTTTTATATTCTAGCAAAGAAAGTATAACTAGTTGCCCCTCCCCATCCCAATGACTGACAATGGAGGTTTACTACCAAGAAACAAAATATCACTGCGATACCTTCCTCTAGAATTGACAGAAATAATCAGAAAGAAAGGGTGTCTTTCAGGGTTTTACTGCTCTAGAAAGGAGAAACAACACTGGATACTGCTGAAGTGTGAAGAGACTAGGAATTGGTAGTACACATAAGACTGAATGGGAGGAATGCTAAATAATTTCCAAAAGGCTCTAAAAAATATACTGTAAATATCCAATAGCTGAGAGATTTTCCACTTTGGGATAAATCATTAAGGGTCTGACTTGATGGGCAAAAGCAAATTATTATTTTATATATTATTTCCTTATACCATCTCCCCCCACCATATATCCATGAGAAAAAGCAGTTAAGCATGTGGACTACCTCAGCTAAATTAGCCCCACTGTAGAACCCTGTTATAGGTCATATAGTGCTGACCACTGCTCTCTCAGCAACAGCCAAGAGAATTAGGGTAATTCAGAGAAAGCACAAAAATGTATATCCATGACATTGTCACAGCCAGTGATAGGAGCTATATTATGAATGAAGGCAGCAAAGGTATTTCTTCATTATACCTGGGAAAAGTGTGCTGCTATCTACTATGTAAACATATGTACATAAATCAAAACTGACTCTGATAAAGTTAAAAGAAAATGAAAATTAAGGCTACTCTAATGCAGCTAATGTGGGTTTATGGGTAGGTTCTTGCAGTGGATGTTTCATTAATCTCTTAAAATCATATACAAACTTTGTAAGTAGGTTCTATGACATGTTTTTCTAGAAGATGTCTGCAGTTTTCTTCAAATTCTCAAAGAAGTCTGTAACTTCCCAAAAGTTAAGACCTAGAGAACTATAGTAAATTAGTTGCATGGTTTAATAAATCTCAGGGACTACTATCAATTATTTTGGTAACAAAATAAATGTACTCTCTTAAGAAATTAGCATTCTGATGAAATGTGATAATGAATTACAAATTTAATTATGAATCTTACAGTACACTGACTTAAGAATTTAACTTTTAGATAGCTCAAAATATATTTCAGATCAAAATGGGCTTAAATTTTAAATGTACCAGAAGTTATTTTAAGTATTAAGAATAAGTTAATTTCCAATATATTACTAACACAATTGAGATGAAAAAAATACTTTAAAAAACTATTAAACTAGAATACTAAGCACTATATTTCTAGGCAATTATGTTTACCAACAGCAATTAAAGAAACAAATACAAACATGTTAAATTTTTTAAAAACAAACAAACATATATACAGTAAGTGGCAAAAATACAAAGAAGCACAATGAGAAAAATAATAAGTAGTTTGAATTATAACTGTCTCATGAAGTATGGTGAGCTATACCATAAGTTACTTTCTACTTTTTATACCTAAACACTAGAGCAGTGCTATTCAAAATGTGGTCTGTGCACCAGTACTTATCCATTATTGGTTGTGATAGGTACAAATATGATAAGCATTCAGAAAATTTTACACTACTGTAACACTTTTATTTTATAAAAATATCAATCTAAATCCAGATTAAACAAAAAAAAACAAAACTAAGAAACCCAATTCCTCAGAGATATAGCTGAATCTGGCTGGTGTAGCCCATTGGCTGAGCATCAACCTATGAACCAGGAGGTCACAATTCAATTCTTTGTCAGGGCACATGCCCGGGTTGCAAGCTTGATCTCTTATAGGAAGCAGCCAATCAATGATTCTCTCTCATCATTGATGTTTCTATTTCTCTTTCTTTCTTTCTTCCTCCCTGAAATCTATTTTTAAAAAATAAATTAAAAAAAGATAGAGTTCAAATTATATTCTCAGATTTCAGCTGGTCCTTCCTTAAATTATCCAGTATATGCTTTAAAAGAAGTAATTAAATATATTTAAATGTCACATCATTTAAAAATGTACTCAATTTTGTTACTAGCTACCTTCTGATTCTATACATTAGATTCCATGTCTAAAGTTCATTACTAACCTCATACAGCTTTTAGAATTTTCATGACAGGAGAGCTGTTTCTTAAAAGAACTTTCGTTTATGTTGTCTTTTGCGTCTCTCAACTGTCTTTTTACTTGAACCTATAAGAAAAGCAAAATCACTTATTTAGAGTGATAATCTAGTATCACAAATCATAACCTATCAGTTCTCCCTTGAAAATTTAAAATTGTCTGAATGAAACTTTGGCCCAAATATATATGCTTATTCATTCGAGCAAGCTAAATTATAAACTTAATATATATGCTAAGCTCTGGGGAAACAAATTAGGGGAGATAGGCATAGGAACAGATTAAGTGCTCATCATAGAGATATAATCACAGATCAGCATATACAATGACTGAATATTAACTCTAGCCCAAACCGGTTTGTCTCAGTGGATAGAGCGTCGGTCTGCAGACTGAAGGGTCTCAGGTTCGATTCCGGTCTAGGGCATGCACACTGGTTGCGGGCACATCCCCAGTAGGGGGTGTGCAGGAGGCAGCTGTTCGATGTTTTTCTCTCATTGATGTTTCTAGCTCTCTGTCCCTCTTTCTCTCTCTTCCTCTCTGTAAAAAATCAATAAAATATATTTTTTTTAAAAGAAAATTAACTCTAGAAAAGACTTTAATGAATACATGGTTTATGAATTGGTCTTAGAGAATGAGTAAAATTTGTCTAAGGAAAAAGATTACTCTAAATTAAGTAAAGAACCCAGAAGCCAATGCAGATGGGGAAGGTGATATAAAGTATTAGGACCATATTATAAAGGGCCTTGAATAATAAAACAATTCTATAGGAATCAGAGAGTAGGTGAGGTTTTTAAAGCAAGTAAATGAGATGATCAAATATATATATATATATATATATATATATATATATATATATATACACACACACACACACACACACACACACGCACACACACATATATATGTGTGTGAGTGTGTGTATTAACTTTGGCAATAATGTGAAGAATGAAGCAGTTAAGGAGAAACTATAAAAGCCAAAAAACCAGAAGCTCTTACAATGCATAGTCTAGATTTATGCTGAGAAAACAGTCACTAGCCACATAAGGCTAGTGAGCACTTAAAATGTGGCTGGTCTGAATTGAGATGCACTCTACCTGTACAATATACACAGGAGTTCAAAGACTTAGGACAACAACAAAAACAGAAAATCTCTCAATAAAAATTCTTTTAAAATATTACATGTTGAGCCGAGACTGGTTTGGCTCAATGGATAGAGCGTCGGCTTGGGGACTGAAGGGTCCCGGGTTTGATTCCGGTCAGGGGCAGGTACCCTGGTTGCGGGCATATCCCCAGTAGGGGGTGTGCAGGAGGCAGCTGATCGATGACTCTCACCCATCGATGTTTCTAACTCTTTATCTCTCTCCCTTCCTCTCTGTACAAATCAATAAAATATATTTTTTTTAAAAAATAAATAAAATATTACATGTTGAAATAGATATGTTGAATACATGTTATAAAATTTTGCGGGTTTTTTTTACATTTTTCATATCACTATTAAAACTTTTAAATTACAGATTGGCTTGTATATTTCTATTGGCAGAACCAGTCTGGATGGCAGCATGAGAGTCTACTAAGAGTTAATAGCAGAGACATGAAGAAACAAATTTAAGAAGACATTGAGCAAAAGGACTAGGTAAAAATGGATGAGAAGAAATAAAAGAAAAATTCCCTGATACTTTTTGGATTTGTTAATGTTCATTCCTTTTGTATTAGATGAAGATATCCAACAAATGGTTGAAAATACAAGTCTGGTTCTAAGAAAAAATATCTGGGCTAGTGACAGAATTTTAGGAGCTGTATAAATAAAGATAGTACTGATAGCTACTGAAGCAGCTGAGAAGACTTAAGGGGAAAGTATACCTAGAGAATTCAAAGGAAGACCCGATGCTTTAAGGAAAAGTAAGAAGGCAGGGAGATGGCAAAGAAGGTTGTAAAAGGTGGTAAAAGAAAAACACATACATATACATACATATTCTTACATATATACCCATAAGAGAAGTAAACCTAGAAGCCAAAGGAAATAAAAATACTCAATAGCATTACATGCAGAAAGGATGGGACTGGCCAGTCAGAGATTATTCTGGCCCTTAGTGAGAACAGTTTTAGAAACACAAAATGACAGAGGTGAATTGTCAATGGAACTGGGGGAATTGAAAAAAATGGAGTAAGTAAATATAGATGTCTCATTCAAGTTAAGCTGTAAAGGGAAAAGGATAAGATTCAAAAGAAGCAAAGGAAAATATTCAGAGTACAAGGATAATATCACATATAATAAATACCTTGTTAAGTTTGACAAAACTCGATAAACAGTACACTAAACTTTTAAGCCTCATTAAATAAAACAAATTCTTATTCCAAGAATAAAATTTCACATGAAGCAAAAGAACAAAATTTTGTAAGAAAATATATTTGGAAACTAGCTCGTGCTAATGAACCATCAGCAACATAACATATATTCTAGAACATCTTTCAGAGAAGTCATGCTCTAATTTTGATAACATTACACAATTATATCTTTTCTCCAAAATATATATACTAATTTGAATAGATGTGCAGACTTAATTACAATCAAAATCATTTTTCATGTATATTTTTATTTGAATGGCAGTCTTATTTGTACATTGAGATTCATTTGTTAAAAATACAACAAACTGCTGAAACTGGTTTGGCTCAGTGGTAGAGCGTCGGTCTGCGGACTGAAGTGTCCCAGGTTTGATTCTGGTCAAGGGCATTGGTTGCGGGCACACCCGGTAAGGGGGTGTGCAGGAGGCAGCTGGTTGATGATTCTCTTTCATCGACGTTTCAAGCTCTCTATCTCTCTCCTTTCCTCTCTGTAAAAGAATCAATAAAATATATTTTTTAAAAAAATACAACAGACTGGCTGGTGTTTCTTAGTGGTTGAGTGTCGACAGATGCACCAAAGGTCACAGGTTAGATTCCTGATCAGGGCACACTACTTGATCCACAACAGGGGGCACAAAAGAGGCAGCCAATAGATGTTTTGCTCTCATGTCGATGTTTCTCCCTCTCTCTCTCTAAAAATCAATAAAAGGTATTTAAATATATATGTGTGTGTGTGTCAAAACAAAATAAAATATAAATACCTATAATGACAACATCTAGTGCTTAAATAGTTGTATGTTGTTTCCATTCCCTTCCTATTCACACAGAGAGCAACCAAGCAATCACAGACTTATAATGCTACTTGGGAACAGTATTTTTCACATCAATGGCATCATATATGTATATATTGAATACTCCCATTTTTAGCTGTATATCCTTTGTGACTTGTTAGAGATATCTCAAGAAATCTCCTCCTTAAAGACAAATACCGTTATGATTTCACTTATATGTGGAGTCAAGTGGACAAAATAAACAAAATAGAAACAGATTTATAGAGAACAAACTTTTAAAAGGGAATTGGGTGAAATAGGTGAAAGGATTAAAGAAAAAAAAAATCATAGACAGAGACGACAATATGGTGATTACCAGAGGGGAAGGGTGGTGAGAAATGTAGAAGAGAATAAAGGGAGTGTAAATGATGACAAAAGACGACTTGATTTTGGGTGGTGAACACATAATACAATATGCAGATGATGTATTATAGAATTGCACACTTGAAACCTATATAATCTTATTAACCAATGTCACCCCAATAAAGTCAATAACATTAAATAAATAAAACAATTTTCTCTTAAAAACAGTCATAAAAAAAAAGGCTGAGAAATGTTCCAGATAAAAGACATGAGACATAAAACAACACTTTCTTTTGCTATAAGAGACATTCTTGGAACAAAGGCAACATCCAATTATAATATATATATAAGTTTAAAAATCTCCTTATACATTTTTTATTTAACTACTTACTGCCCATTTCTCTTTTCACCTTTTACTCACTAACTCAGGAATATGTTCCTATTTCTTTTATTTGTAAGCCAAAAATGTGAACACAAGTCATAATCATGGTTTATAATAATTAACATCAATAGCGTTGATTGTGTGTGTGTGTGTGTGTGTGTGTCAAAACAAAATAAAATATAAATACCTATAATGACAACATCTAGTGCTTAAATAGTTGTATGTTGCTTCCATTCCCTTCCTGTTCACACAGAGAGCAACCAAGCTATCACAGGTGTGTGCATCTCAGAGATGTGATTAAGATTAAGCACTATAGCCGAAACCAGTTTGGTTCAGTGGATAGAACATCGGCCTGAGGGCTCAAGGGTCCCAGGTTCCATTCTGGTCAAGGGAATGTACCTTGGTTGCAGGCACATCCCCAGTAGGTGTGCAAGAGGCAGCTGATTGATGATTCTCTCTCTATCCAATTAACCAGTAAATGTTTTTTGAAATAAATGTCCTCACACTAAAAATATTTTTAAAATTTAAATTTTCTGTAAATATGACATAATGTGAACTTCTTTTAGAAATCTAATATATTTTGTAGAAAAATATAACGTGACTACTATTAATATATCCTCTTTAGTGGGCAAAGAAAAAAAAAAAGAATTTCTGAATCCTTGTAGAAAAGTCTGGGTTTGTCATGCTAAGGGGGAATGTTAATCACATATTAAAGCTAAAGTTGAACAAGTCACAAATTTATTCAAACTGGAACTCTTTTAAAACAAAATTGAATTAAGTTTGTATTTATACTGTTCATATTGCAAAATAAAATCTAAGCCTTACCTTAACACAACCTTCCAATGCACTGATTTTAAACACTGCTTGAAAACGTTTTCGGTCAATGGGACATGACGCCTGTGTCTGAAAAATGAATAACAATTTATAACTTTAAAAATGTTTCTTTAGAATAAAAATTAATATATAACAAACACATTTGGACAGGAAACAGAAAAATATTTTTTCTTCTTTCACAGGTGAGGATAAAATACTTTGTGCCAGTACCATGCCAGAGTAATAAATAACTTAAATTTGTTGAATTCATCCAAATACTTATTGAGCATCTACTGTATGCTAGGTAAGTGAAATACGATGAAGAGAAATAAGATCTCTGTATACCTAGGAAGACCTGCTTGTCCAGTTAAGAACTACTAGGCTGAAGTCAACAGCTCTATGATCAAAAGCTCTTGAGCAACTCGAAATCAGCTGTAAAAGGAAGGGCAGATACAGGTCCTTTACAGATTTTAATATTCTATGACAATATTGCCTCTAAAAATAAATTATTTTGAATAGGAAGTTAAGCCAGCAGTAAAACCTTTTTTTTAAAGATATGAAGAAAATTAAGGATTCCTCTATTCCTACCCCAGCCACCTAGATGCCCTCTCCAGAAGTAGTTTCTTATATACCCTTTTGGAGATAAACCAATGCATATACATACATATGTATATTTTTAATATAAAATATGCCTAATTCATATGCTGATTGAATTTTATTTTTCTTAATTATATACTTTAGTTCATATTACTATTTCAAAACTGCCTCATTCTTAACAGCACAGTATGCCACAATATTTTTAATTTTATGTTTCCTTTTTATGAGTTAGGTTGAGCATATTTTCATATTTTTAAGATAAAAAGTATTCACGCCTTTTGCTTAGCTTTTTTATTAGGTTGCTTTTCTTTTCAAGTGGAATTGCAGGCAATTTTTATAGATTAAGAAAAAATGTCCTGTAATGACTCTGTGATTCTAAGTGAACTTTGTTTTGATGTAAATATATTTCCTATACCTTAAAAATTAATGTGCATCAGCTATAATTTTCTTTGATAATATTAAATATTTGTATAAGAATGGATTTATATTATCTAGACTATTTAAGATGGAGTTGTCTACTAGAATAAAAGGGTAAACACTCTGTAGCCTGTTAAGAAAATACTAAAAGGTGATATTATTAATACCTATGATTTATTAATAACCTAAAAAATGCCCTAGCCAGTCTGACTAAGTGGATAGAGCGTTGACCTGCAGACTGAAGAGTCACAGGTTCGATTCCAGTCAAGGGCACATGCTGGGGTTGTGGGCTTGACCCCCAGGAGTGGACATTCAGGAGGAAGCCAATCAATGATTCTCTCATTATTGATCTCTCTCTCATTTCTCTCTCTCTTCCTCTCTGAAATCAATAAATACGTGTGTGTGTGTGTGTGTGTGTGTGTGTGTGTGTGTGTATAACTTAAAAAATATTTCAAAAAGTAAAACAGGATTTTAACAATTTAATAGTAATAGTCTAAAAGACCATAGAGCCGAAATCGGTTTGGCTCAGTGATAGAGCGTCGGTCTGCGGACTGAAGGATCCCAGGTTCGATTCCGGTCAAGGGCATGTACATTGGTTGCGGGCACATCCCCAGTGGGGGGTTTGCAGGGGATAGCTGGTCGATGTTTCTCTCTCATCAACGTTTCTAGCTCTCTATTTCTCTCTCCCTTCCTCTCTGCAAAAAATCAATAAAATACATTTTAAATAAATAAAAAAATAAATAGATAATAAAAGACCATAGATAGCCTAAAAGACCATGTTATTTTGATAAATTATCTCATATCCCCCAGTGGAAAAAAATGTGATTTTTTTACCATTCTGGATTTTGGCACACATCAAGATACACTTGTGCAAGTATACATAGGCCTGTGCAAGTATACATAGGCCAAACTATGTGTAGCCCTTGATTATATATTTTCACAAAGCCTGAGACGCACTTTGGGAGCAACCAAAATATAAATTGTGTTTATTACTCTGTTAAAATTAAGTAAGTAGGCCTTGATAAAATGCTTTACCACATTCTGAATTAGGAAATGTGACTTTACTATATTAAATTGGGTCAGACTGCCAGAAGTCAGCTCAGCTTACGTCTAAGTACTATGGGTGTAGGATGCTATTACTTTCCCTACAGGAAGCTTAAACTTAAGAAGCTTTACTACAAATGGCAACAGCTGTCCACATTATTTTTAATAATGCACTACAAGTACCAATTCTAGTTCAAAGAACTCAACATCATGAATATGTGATTTACCACATTAGCATTTACTGTATGTAATTCTTAGTCTAGGTTATATTAGCCAAAGAATATTATAAGTAAAAACTTTTAAGTATTTCTTTTTTACCAAAGTTTTTATTTTTTATTTCTATTTTTAAGGTAAATTTTGATAAACATTCCTAAAAAGATAAAATAATAAATGAGAATATGTTCCCTTCAATGTTTAATAAAAAAAATATTAAAATGTGTAAGGCTCTGGATTTATATTCTATTTTCATAGCCTGTCCTTGGGTATAACCTTGCATAAGCAACATAGTCTCTCTGTTTCTCAGTTGCCTTATTAGTGAAATGGAAATACTAATAGAAGTTATTTCTAAGGTGTTTATGGGGGTAAAAATTAATAAACTTGATTGTTTGGAATATATTAAGTATTGTATAAAGTCCCTAAAAACCAACTTTATTGGACTAACAATAAAATAGCTTGGTCCATTAATAAACCACAATATGATGTATACATACCATAGTGGGAAAAGCAGGCTTACAGTTGTATGTTAAACAGAGTTAATAAAGCTATTGTAATAATCATACGTGCACGTCTTTTTCCATATGAACAACTATTAAACCTTCTTTGCCCACCTGTGTACTTGTGAGAGATATGAGTCCTTAATAATCTTTTGATGGAATTTGCAAAGTTCATGACATGAAAATTAAAGTTTATCATTTTGTTATACCTATTTCAATATGTAACACAAAGATCCAAAAAAAAGCCACTATCTGTGTTCAAAAAATATATTCCATATCAGATGCACTGAATCTTTTAAAAACTATGAACTTTTACAATCCCATTTTCTTTATTAAATGTCCTCTGCTGACATCAGTTAAATGGCACTTTTTCCTTTATAATGTTCAAACTGATAGTTTTAACCTGAGCCATTCCATTTTGAACCGTTCTAAATAATGGGGTTCTGAGTAAGATTTTGTTTTTATTCTTTTTTCTGTATGCATAATTGCCATGGATTTATCTATGGATTTCATTTGAAAGGTTCCACTGCTATCATGTAAAAAAGGGAAAAAAAAGAAGAAAAAGTAGTAGTAGTTGGAAAAACATTGCTATCTATTATCACAATCTGCATATACTTACATTTCCTAAAAACAATCTAGTTAACACTAGAAAATAAGTTAATAGGTTTTCTTTGGTTCAGGCTCGGTCAATCAGAAAATTTTCTTAAAACCAAGTTATGGTCTTCAAATTAACAAAAGTAAATAGCTCAGAAAATATGCTACCTAGGATAGATAAAATAAGTTTGCTATTGCTATTGAGAAATGATGATATCCATTTTTGACCTTATTAGCAAAGAGGAAAAAGAAATTCAGTTATTTTGAGTTAAATCTTCATAGCATACTTCAATAAATTAAAACATATTTAAAAATTAAGATCTTCAATTTTTTTGTTAAGAAAAATATAAGCTACTTCAACATAAAGTTCAAAGACACCATCATTACTAGATAGTAAAGCATAAAATTACATATATATAATGTGATGATCAAATAGCTATAATAGAAAAGTTTTACAAATAGATTTTTTTAATTATTTGCACTGTCCTAATTTTAAGGCATTTCCAAAGATCCAGCAGATACCCATTTAGAAAATTCAAAGGCATTTTAATCTTAGTTTCCAGAGTTTGTATCCTAAACTAATTTAATTTTTAAGTTACATGGTTTTAAAAATTCACATTTAAAACTAATGTAGAATATTTTTAACTAACAGAATTGCCCATTCTGCTTAAGATAATTTTAGTTTTGGAGAAAATTATCCCAAATTTTGTTTCACTTATAAACAACAAAAATAAATACCCCTTGATAATTCACCATCTTGATTCCTTATATACAACAAACATACTCTTCATTAATTATTCACCTTTTAAATCAATATGGCTTTCATTTTAATAATTTTTAAAGTACCTAATTTAATTAGTTTCATAATCAAAGCAGTCCAATATCATCATTCAACTCTGTGATATAGCTAGTAAATATAATAGAATTTGATCACTGCTTTACTTTGTAATGTATACTTAAGAACAGAGCCTATTTACATTTTACTGTGAATGCTCTGTATCAGTTAAGGAGACAATTTTGATAGAAAAAAAAAAAATCTTCCTAGTGATTTCAGTAAAACATACCCTAGTATTCTGAAGCGTTGTAAATTCCCAGTTCAGACAAACCCATATTTAAATGTAAGAACAGGAAACCTTCCTTATTTGGGAATTCAGGATTCTTGATTTCTAATATTTCTTGCTTCCTGCTGCTGCTCTATCCTCAATCACAAAGGCTGCCTACAGATAGCCCCTCCTAGAGAGAGAGAAGCAAGTGTTAAAGGTAAGTGCTTAAAGACTAAAGCTCAGTATCTATGTTTAACATCAAGGTTTGTCTGTTCATGGGAATCTCTAGAACATCTATCTCTCCTACTAATAAATACAGCACATTATATAAAACTTAGTTCAAAATCTAATAAATATGATTTAGAAATGCACACCATTAGAGGTTGATGCTTATTTTAAAGTTTTTCACCAGGACCTATCCTTTCTACCATCTTGATGGTTCCAAGATACCTAGCCTGGACCTCCAAAGAAAGTGCTCACCTGTAGTCCGCCTACATGTTCCCTACCACACTTAACCAGTTCTTTCAAGACAGTCCTGGAGACAGTCCTCATCATTCCATATTAGGGAAACTGTGGTTCTTTATTACAGCTTTCAGGAATGTATTCCTAAAGGATAATGGCTATCAGTGAAAATTAACACAAGAAAACAATTTATCTAACTACTCAAAGGAAATCCTTTCGTGTTCTCAAAAATACATTACCACAGTTGGGTAGAATTACTTTTAATTTCTTTTGACATTTAATAGTTAAGACTTTCTTTTTCTAATATAAAAAAATTCTGTAAACTACCTGTATAAATCATTTTACAAACTCTGTTATTTAAAATTAGGCTATACAGAAATATACATTAATTTACCCAACTGGTGAAAATGGACTATTAAGTGAAAGTCTATTACACAGGTAATGAGTGTTCACAATGTACAAATTTTCTTTGTTCTACTAAAGGTTTTACCAGAGGATTAATCTATAAGATGAAAACAATGGAGAATTTGTGAAAATTAGTCACACATTCAAGTTTTGGTGAAATCAGAACTAGCAACTTCTATAATCCACTTTAAGGATGATAATTAGATAGCCCTAAATCACTTATTGCACAACTTGTAACAATTAAATGAAATAATGTATTTGACAATGTTTTATAAATGATAGAGGTAAGGACTAACGGTAGCACTCCACATGTATATTTAAATTATTATTTATAGAGCGCTACACAACAGAGAGGTTCAGAAATAAAGAAAAATATAAATTTTAGGAAAAACTGATTGAAAAAATTCAGACAATAAAATTTTGCTCAATTTGTAATTGAAAAATAGTCTAATCACCAGAATGATGTGAGATTTATATTTGCTGTATAAAGGAACATCTGTATATAAAATACATCAGTAGTCAAGATATGTCAGTCATATTTTGATTTTTGATATTTAATATTACTTCAAGAATATATTCCTCACCTGTCTGCATTGAATACTGTTGTTTGATATCTTCAAGAAGGGTATGTCACCATAGTAAAACTTTCTTCATTTCTAGTCTCATGAGAGAAAACATACCTTTGCCAACTGTCCAATTCTTTTAAATTTCTTTATTGATTAAGGTAGCACATATTTGTCCTCAACCCCGTTTCCATCTTCCACCCCTCCCCACTTATACCTCCATCTCCCTATTGTCCTTGACCACTGATTAAGCTCATATGTATGCACACAAGTCCTTTGGTTGATCTCTCCCTTTTATCCCCACCCCACCCATGGCTCCTTATCTCTGGGTCTGTTCTTGTTCATCAGGCTATGTTGTTCACCATTTCCCCTAGATGAGTGAGATCATGTCCTACTGGAAATATACTTATAAGAATCAAAAATGAGCTGAGGTCGGTTTGGCTCAGTGGTAGAGCGTCGGTCTGCGGACTGAAGGGTCCCAGGTTCGATTCCGGTCAAGGGCATGTACATCAGTTACGGGCATATCCCCAGTAGGGGGTGTGCAAGAGGCAGCTGGTCGATGTTTCTCTCTCATCGAAGTTTCTAGCTCTCTATCTCTCTCCCTTTCTCTCTGTAAGAAATCAACAAAAAAATATATTAAAAAAAAAAAGAATCAAAAATGAGACAAGCAATAATGGTTATGCTGAAAGGCAAATGAATCAGTCTGTAGTGAGTTTCTTTCTGGGCCAACAGTTCTTTTGAGACCCAATCAACTATCCAATTTTTATTTCATTAACCTTACTTTCTCAAACTGAAGCTGTCAGCACTTGATATGAAATGGAAGGCTAAGACAAATAAATTGAAGGAGGGTAATTTGCTTATAGTAAGAAAGTTAATGACATTTTTCAAAAACTACTTAAAATAAAATATTATTTCTTAAAACAGAAAAGAACCCTGGTGGATATCAAGAACTTTGTAATCAATATATTATTGCATGCCCCTTTAAATACAGTAAAAACTCTTGAACACTTCAAGCATGAAATGTTTCCAAGTTCTCAAACTTTTAACTTCTTAAGAGCCAAAATTTAATCACTTATTGGCAACCTGTCAAATCATAAACCCTTAACCAGTATGTGTGTGAAGGGGGTATCTTCTTGTCTATAAGGGTTCATAATTATAATCAGTTGTCACTACCACAGCCATGTGTCAGACTTCTCTAGCTTTCACCTTTCGAATTACTGACAGTTAAGTGCCGCTTAACAATGGGGACACATTCTGAAAAGTGCAATTGCATCATTAGGAGACTGCATTGTTGTGAAAACCTACACTATGTGTTATAGCTATTGCTTCTAGGCTTTAAGCCTGTACAGCATGTGATTATACAAAACAAGAGAGATTAAAATGATGCACTCAAGAAACATGATATTCACTATTCACAATATATATATATGATACTGCTGCCAGTTTAACATAGCATATTGCTTTATAGCAAACTTTTAATAGATAGAAAGAGTAACAATTCTAAAATAACAATTTAAAGTATAATATAGTAAATTATAACCCAGTAACATAGTTGTTTATCTTATCAAGTATTATATACATTATGGTATTGCTACTTTTATACAACTGACAGCACAGTGGGTTTGTTTACACCAGCATCACCCCAAATATGTGAGTAATGCATTGCCCTACAATGCTATGATGGCTATGACTTGAACGTAAAAGGAATTTTTTTTAGCTCCATTACAATCTTACTAGAGGCCCGGTGCATAAAATTCGTGCATGGGTAGGGTTCCTAGGCCTGGCTGGTGATCAGAGCTGACCAGGGCCTCCCTTCCCTGGCTGCTGGCTGCCAGCAGGGGTCTTCCTTTCCCAGCTGACAGCTGGAGCCTTCCTTCATTCCATGCCACCCCCTGGTGGTCAGCTCACATCATAGCGAGCAATCAAACTCCTGGTCTCCTGGTCGAACTCCCAAGGGGACACTTTGCATATTAGCCTTTTATATATATAGATGAGACCACTGTCATATACACCTAGTGGCCAGATTATTATGATCTCTGAATGCATAATCTGGCCACTCAAGAGTGTGTGTGTGTGTGTGTGTGTGTGTGTGTGTGTGTATTAGAGCCCTGATGCATGAATTTGTGCATGGGTGGGGTCTGGCCAGGGGGAGGGGACATGGGCGATTGGTTGGCTTGCCTGCTGGTTAACTCCTAGTCAAGGGGACAATTTGCATATTAGTCTTTTATTATATAGGATATATACTGAGCGGCCAGATTATTATGCATTCAGAGATCATAATAACCTGGCCACTCAGTGTACATGGTCTATAGTGGACCAAAATATTATTATGCAGTGCATAACTAAACTTTAAAATGTGCCAAGTTAAACTTGTGTGCAAATTAAAAACTCTCAATATATTTAGACTGTATTTTGGCTCACAGTATGGGTAAAATAAGTAACTTTCTGGGGCTGATATACTTATAGTGTATTGTCCCTACATATTTCATTAGTTTAAAGGCTATCTTTTATTTATTAATAGTTTCAGATTCTCAGCTCTAATATTGATTCTTTAACAAATAATTCAGTTTTCCTTAATTACTTGTCAAATACTATGTCTTTGTTTACTTCAACATTCTTTTCCTACAATTTTATAAACCAACAGGCTTACCTATTATGAGTTGCTTAAAACTAAACATAGTTTATAGAGGATATGCTTAATCTGGATTTGTTCTAGTATCCTCAAGGGCAAGCAATTTGGCCACTATAGGTTCCATTATCCTAAATCTTCTGTCCCAGGTAAAGTGGATTCTATGAAATACCTAAAGACTGTTAATCACTTTAAAGTCCTTACATGGCTTTTGTTTTAAATAACCAATGAACCCAAATTTTAGACCTTGAAGGGAATGAAACTAATTTTGACTTTGGATATAGATACTTTAAGAGCACAAAAAAGTTCAGGAATGTGTCCAAAACAAATACCCTAGATTATTATATACCTTAACTTTTCTTGTCCCTTACAGAGCACAACTTTTTCAATGCCTAAAATGTTAACGTGAAATAAATAAATGAGTCCTTCTTTTTTGGTTCTTGATATCCATTTTGAATATTTTAATGAACCTTAGTACAAACTTTCAGATAGCTCAGCTGAATTTCTGAAAGACACATAAGACTAGGAAGATGATCCTGAATACATTTTGTACTGTTTTCTTCTTACTACGTATATTTCCAAATGCTGTAAATCTCACTTTGATTTCTATTTTCCTATCAAAAGTGAACATTAGCAAAATTTTAAACAATAGATCAATTTTTAAAAATTATTTTAATTTTAGGATATCCCTTGAAATATTTAAAAACAAATTAGCATTCAGAATCCATGTCTTAAATATCAGATAAACATTGACAAAGTGATTTAAATGACACAATATATAAGAAAGCTTTAGCATAAGGCCAGGCCAATTAGGAGACTCTGAATATAGATATTTCCTAATCCTGAAATCCAAAGTAAACTGTATGCCTTATTTTAAAAACAGGAGAAGTTTTAGGAAAATGAGAGGAAAGAGCTTAATAACTAACCATCATGAAAAAAAACTCCACTAATGCCCTGTAGGCAGGGCTCCGTGGGTAAGCATCAACCTATACACCAGGAAGTCACAGTTTGGTCCCTGTCAGGGCACATGCCCAAGTTGCAGGGGTGTGCAGGAGACAGCAGATCAATGATTCTCTCTCATCCCTAATGTTTCCATCTCTCTCCCTCTCCTTGCCTCTCTCTGAAATCAATAAAAATAAAAATAAAAAAACCCACTAGCAAATCTAAAATCTGATTCTATTTGTCACAGCATATATATATACTTTAAAACACATCTAATTTTTAACAGATCAATAAAAGATTCAAACTAAAAATTTAGTTCAAAGACAAAGTAATTTTGTGAACCAGTATTCATTTATTATATATAATGAATAAATTATTAGTTGATTGTGCTCTTCTTAATGCTCTATTTAATGGTTTATTTAACTGATTTGATGGCTCCTATCCCCATTAGTGACAACAAAATAATTCAGACTATTCTATTTATGTTCCACTTTCATGGTAATTACTTTGATTTAAACAATACCATGACACCTCCATTCCACCCTCATCACAATTTATGGCAATACAGCAGATAAGTATTGTCTTTTAAAAGGAATCTGGCTTCAACAAAATGTTTATATCTAAAAGAGTAACACAAAAGAAAATATTACACACAAGAAAGGTTCTGAATTAACACTATGTATATTATCAAGTCTTTTCAACTTTAAAATATTCAACAATTTAAAAACATAGGTAAGTTTAGCACTGCCTAGTAGGGTTCAATATGTACTTAGTGCACACCTCTAGATACAAATCCTAGAGAAACCTAGAACACATACACCGACCATAATAAAGCTTACGTCTGTGTGAAAGATACATGTGGAGTGTAAAGGAAGAATGGAGAATCATGTCTATTTTATAAACTATAATTTTCATAAGAGTAAAAGACATACTCAGATTATGTTGTTGAACTTCACAATTATGTAATCACTGAAAAGTACAGAATTGAAGTCTTTTACCCATTCAGTAATACTGCTTCTCTACTGGAAGCAAAAATCCCTATTTAAAAAAATTTAATCACAAAGCAAACCAAGATGCACTAAACTCATCACAGATGAAATCTTTAGTTGAGTGGCACAGAAAAATAAGCACTCTTATTTCATTAATCAATGCTCCTTCAAACAGAAATTTATAATTATATAAAATAATTAAGCCAAAATACTTTTTCCCAAAACGCTGTTTCACCCATCCTCAGACCCTTTCTGCCAAAGACCAGTCTAGGTTTTAATCTAAACAGAACTGTTTCCAAGTATACTATTATGAATTCAATTGGTACAAATCTTTTTTCCTTCTCCCAAACCTCAGCCATAGTCTGTATACAGTTATGTTCTCCTTTCCACACTATTAATGAAAATATAAGTAAATCAGAGAACTCCAAAATCCCAATTATGTGATAAGTGATTAACTTCAATGTGCTTAGGGAATTCAAACAATTTGAATGTAAATAATAAATTTCCTCATCTATAAACTGGAAGGAAACTATTACATCTGCTCTGGTTATCCCATAAGGCTGATATAAAGAAGAAATCAAATAATCTATGTAAAAATCCTCTGAAAAATATAAAACATAAAGCAAGCAAAAAATGTGTTTACTAATAATAAACAGTTATCTCAAGAAGGTCAAGTACACTGAAGAGGAATTACTGTATTCTAACAGAAAAAAAATACTTAATGCCTATAAGGTTAACTTTGTTTTTTTTAAGGTATGCATGTTTTTAATAAAGAATAAAAAGTTGAATAAAAATATACTGACAGAATTAGAATAATACAAGGAATTTTTTCCCCAAAGTTAAGGAAACACATAATGCTGTGAAATAATTTATGAAAGGCAATGTCGTTTTAGACTAGGTGGAATGAAGACATGGTAAGAAACTAAAATATAATATTCATTTAACATTTAATATTTAAAACTCACCTCTGCCCATTTAAGAATACAGGTCATACAGAAGACATGATTACAGCTTTCTGGAAAACCAACTTCCTTCTCTAATAGGCAATTAAGACATATTGGACATCTGTCAGCTTCACTGTACAACAAACCAGTGGTAGCAGTATTATCTTTGTCTTCTTCACCTGTAAAGTAAAGCAGCCATATATACTTTCAAGTTCTCCAGACCAAATGACTTATATCTGTGTCAGTATCATGGACTACTACAAATTGTCCTTTCTACTACAAAGTAATTCAATCTAGATACATTATAGTAAATACATTCATTGAGCACAATACTCCCAATAGGAAGTGAAAATAATTTTTCATTAAATTTTAAAATAATGACATGGTTAAAAAATTTAGAAATTTAAAAAAAAGATTATACTTGTAGTGACAAATCACCCACTCATATCTATACCTAACCATCCAGTTCTACCCAATGTTTCACAACTATAATAAGTTTCTTCTCTGTCTTTTCAAGGATTTTTCAATGTGTAGACAAGCAAATCCTAATGCATGTTCTTTCAAACCTCCATCATACAAATGCTAGATCACAATAACACACGTTTGCTTTTGTTTGGATGACCTATTGAATGATCACTTATTTTTAATCTTTGGCTATTACAACAATGCTGGGGGGGGAAAAAAAACTATGTCATTAAAAGCTTCATGTTTTTTTTAATAACACATAGGATTAAATTCATAAAAATGAAATTGCTAGATCAGTATGCTTATATATTTCTAATTTGAACATCAATAGGTACACCAAATTATACCCCTTTTGGTTTGCACTAATTTAAACATCCAGCCAGCCATGTAACCAATATACAAAGTTACGCATTGCTAACTCAAAACAAATACAGGAAACACCAAGATCCAACATAAAATAAAAATAAAAGAAATGGTCGGCTGAAATATGAAAAGTATATACCACACAAATGGAAAATGTGGGATCATCCTGGGAGCAAATGTCTGCACTAGTGTTCAGATCTGGAGATTAACCATTAGGACCAACTCAGGTAGGCAAACTGTTTCTGAGAGAGAGACTCCCATATTAATCGAAGACCCTCAAATAGTACTAGTGGTTCCAGAATTGGTTAGGGAAAAACAAATACAAATCCTCTGGACAAAGCATTCCTAATTTAGTCCCCCAGGTTTCCAGATTAAATTTACCAAATATGAGCACATAATCAAACACTGCCAAACATAAGAAAATAAACAGTTGTTTTTTTTTTGTTTTTTTTTATAAATATATTTTATTGATTTTGTACAGAGAGGAAGGGAGAGATAGAGAGTTAGAAACATTGATGAGAGAGAGTCATCGATCAGCTGCCTCTTGCACACCCCCTACCGGGGATATGCCCGCAACCAAGGTACATGCCCTTGACCGGAATCGAACCCGGGACCTTTCAGTCCCCAAGCCGACGCTCTATCCATTGAGCCAAACCGGTCCCGGCTTGAGTAAGAATCTGCAGAAACAATAATTTGTTTATTTTTTATATCTATATATTATCTTTATTTAGTATAAACTAGAGGCCCAGTACACAAATTTGTACACCATTGGGGTCCCTCAGCCTGGCTGGCAATCAGGGCCAGTTTGCCCAGTCCTTATCGGGGCCAATGGGGGCCGGCTGGCCAGGGAGGGACATGTCTGGCCCTCTCGCCCAGTCCCAAGGGGCCGGACCCCAGCAGCAAGCTAACCTACCAGTTAGAGCCTCTGCCCCCTAGAGTCAGTGTGAGTCATAGTGACTGGTCGAGCAGTTGACTGAATAGTTGACAGATCTGTCAGACACTTAGCATATTACACTTTTATTATGTAGGATTTATTTAGATACACACTGGGTTTAAATATAAGAATTTCAACTACTACATAGAATGCTTGGACAGCAGTCTAGACTTAGAAGAAAATAATATTTGTGACTGGAAGAGAGATTTAAGGAAACTACTTAGATTGTAAGAGATAGACAAGGAGATGTAACCTTTGAAAGAGATTGGGAAATGAGGTCAGAACAAAGTCTAACATACTAATTGAAGTCTAGAGGAAAAGAATAAAGGAGAGGCAATGGCTAAAGCAATAATGACTAGGAAATGATAAAATTAAACAAACAAAAAACACACACAATCCAACAGATAAAGGATACACAAGGTACGCTTAAACAGGAGATATGAAAATAATCCATGCCTAGAAACAATGTAGTAAAACTGTATAACATTAAAGATGAAAATGATATTAAAAGCAAAGAGTTAGAAAAGACAGTTTATCTAGGGAATGACAACTGAGGCTAAAAAGAGATTTCTAGACATTAAGAAAAAAAAAAGGCTAAATAAGTGATAGAATAAAAAAAAAGAAATTATAGGAAGTGGTAAAAAATTATCAATCCAGAACTGTATATCTGTTTTTGAATAGTTTTGAAGAGGAAAAAATAAATACAAAAATTTATTTAGAGTTAATCACCAACAGACTTTCCAGTAAAGGAACTTAAGGTTTTTTCAGAAGAAAAGAAATAGAGACAAACAAACCCCTCAAATACTACCTGTATCAAATATCATCTAATTTGTGATGTTCTGAAAAAAATAAACATAAGACACCAAAATGATGAAAGACTGTAACATATAAATCTAGAGTAGGAAGATAAAAGTGCTCTAAGGTTAAAATATTAACTTTAGAAACAGAGGAAAATATCAGTGCTATTTTAAAAACAAAACAAAGAAAGTATGTAATTTCTAAAAAAGTAGGAGGCAAAAATTTAAGAAGAAGAAAAAAAAAGTTCAAGAAACCAAAACCCTATCAATTGAAAATAAGATGTGAGGGGGAGGGAGGGAATGTGTAGACTTCTTATTCAGGTAGCTTATTTCAGAATTTAAGAACAAAAATAAATAAAATAAATACTTCTGTGTATTTTGAAATGTATAAAAACGAACAGTTTAAAATACTAACTTTGTTTTCAACATACAAGCTTTATAAAAATGAAAACTTACCTTCCATATCTTCATACTCTTGATCGCCAACATTTAAGGTATAGACAGTTTTTTTCTTCATTTCTCCTTGAAAAGGAGTTTCCTATAAAATAAATTATAATAGAGACTTTTAATATATGCCTTCTCCCAATAATATTTTAAAAAAAAACTCAAAACTGTAAGAAACTATTTTACACATAAAAGTACACAGTACAAGCCAATAAATTTTGTGGGTAATCCAGTACATATTTATATTCCTTGCCATCAAATACACTGAAAGGAAAAGCCTTACATAAGTATTAAACAACAAAGACTAAATGATAAATTGTGTTGTCAGACATAAATAAATACAATTAGAACATAAAAAAAGGTACAAATTTGGACTAGATTTTTCATTGAAGGTGATAGGTTATATATGTTGAGGAATTCAAGGCAACAAAGGAACAACATAGAAAAGAAAAAGACAGTAATTACTGAGGCAATCTGACAAGAACAAGAGTGAATGAGTAAATGAAACTAAAAGAGAGAGAAAGTGAGTGTGCATGTGTGTATGTACTGAGGAAGGATGAGCATGTATGCCAAGAAGTTCATCAGAAAGATTACAATGAGGGGTAATGAGAGTAGTAAAAGCAGAGCAATGTAAATCAAGAGGGTTAGATTTTAGAGGTATCTCTAATAGTTGACTGAGAAGTTTAAATTCAATCTTATACAAATATATATATGCATATCAATGAAACCAAGAGCTGGTTCACTGAAAGGATAAACAAGATTGATGAACCTCTAGCCAGATTCACCATGAAGCAAAGAGAGGACCCAAATAAACAAAATCAGAAATGGAGGAGGCGCAATAACAACAGGCTCCACAGAAATACAAAGGATTGTAAAATAATAATAACAATAACAATAACAATAATAACAATAATAATAATAATAATAATAATAAAATACTATGAACAACTATCTTCCAGCAAATTGGTCAACCTAGAAGAAATGGACACATTCTTAGAAAAATACAACATTCCTTCGAGGACTTTTTGTCTCAGTGGCAAGTGGGGATATTGCAGTGTTTGCAGAACGCAGTGGTGTGGTCAGACGTGTGCTCACCATGTGTTCAACATGTGCTCACCATATTTTGGTTAAATTAATCTGAACAGATAAATGAGATTAATTAGTTCACTGGGAATGCAGTGTAAGGGTCACTCACATGGAATGGTATTTTTGAGAACTAATTTTAATGTAATTGGAAAGGAAGTGGGCTAGACTCAAGTCTGAATGGCCAGGTGGCTGCCCAGGGCGCTGAGCAGAGCCAAGGGGACAATGAAGTATCTGAAAGCGGCAAGGCAGGTCTGACAGATATGCAGAGAGGGTGGCACTAGTGTTTATGAGTCACCAGTTAAATATCTAACAATGTTCTAAATACATTGAAGGTTTCATAAAAACAAATGTCACTATTTTTTTCTCAGCTCCAAGAAATAATACTGATATATCCTTTATTCAACAGCTTTATTGACAACTCAGACAACATAAAGGAGAACATATTAAACTTCCTGTCGACACTAAAAAAAAGAAAAGAAAAATACAACATTCCAAAACATAATCAGGAAGAATAAAATAAATCTGAAAAGGCCAATAACTATAGAGCAAATTAAAGCAGTAATAAAACACACACACACACACACACACACACACACACACACACACAACTTCCAGCAAACAAAAGCCCTGGGCTAGACGGGATCACAGGAGAGTTTTACCAAACATTCAAAGAGGAACTAAAACCTATCCTCCTCAGACTATTCAAAAAAATTCAAGAAGAAGGAACACTTCCAAGCTCTTTCTGTGAAGGCAGCATTACCCTAAACCCAAAATGAGATAAAGACACTACAAAGAGAATTACAAGCCAATATCCCTGATGAACATAGATGCTAAAATTCTCAACACAATTCTAACAAATCAGATCCAGCATTACATTAGAAAGATCATACACCAAGACCAAGTGGGATTTATGCTGGGGATGCAAGGATGGTACAATATCCACATATCAATAAATATGATACATCACATAAACAAATTGAGAGATAAAAATCACATAATCATATAAATTGATGTAGAAAAAGCATTTGACAAAATCCAACACCTTTTCTTGATAAAAACTCTCAGCAAAGTGGGAAAAAGGATCAGACCTCAACGTAACAAAAGCCTTATATGACAAATCTATAGTCAAAATCATACTCAATGGACAAAAACTAAAACCATTTCCCCTAAGAACAGGAACAAGACAGGGATGCCCACTCTCACCACTCCTATTCCAAATACTACTAGAAGTGCTAGCGATCAGAAAAGAAGTAAAAGGCATCCAAATTGGAAAAGGTGAAGTCAAACTGTCATTATTTGCAGATGACATGATATTGTACATAGAAAACCCTAAAGACTCCATCAAAAAACTATTAGATTTAATAAATGAATTTGTCAATGTAGCAGGATACAAAACTAACACCCAGAAATCCATGGATTTTTATATATCAATAATGAACTCACAGAAAGAGAAACAACAAAAGCAATCCCATTTACCACTGCACCAAATAAATTAAGACACCTAGGAATAAACTTAACTAAAGAGGTAAAAGACCTGTAACTCAGAAAACTACAGGACATTGAAAAAAAGAGACAAAGGAAGATATAAACAAATGGAAGAATATACCATGTTCATGGATTGGTAGAAGCAACATCGTTAAAATGTCCAAACTAACTAAAGCAATCTATAGATTTAATGCAATACCCATTAAAATACCAATGGCATATTTCACAGACATAGAACAAACTCTCCAAAAATTCATATGGAACACAAAAAGACCCCAAATAGTTGCAGCAATCTTGAAAAAGAAGAACAAAGATATTACGAAGCCACTGTTCTCAAAACTGCCTGGTACTGACACAAGAACACACACATTGACCAATGAAACAGACCAGAAAACCAAGAAATTGACCCAAGACATTATGCTCAATTAATATTTGACAAAGGAGGCAAGAGCCTACAATGGAGTCAAGACAGTCTCTTCAATAAATGGTGCTGGGAAAATTGGACAAATACATGCAAAAAAATTAAACAAGACCACCAAAAAATAAACTCAAAATGGATAAAGGGCTTAAACATAAGATGGGAAAACATAAAAATATTAGAGGGATCCACAGACAGCAAAGTATCAGACATATGTTGTAGCAATATCATTAAAAAGAGTCAATTCAATCATAGTCTGTCTGCTGTTCTTTAGGGACAAAAAATGGATGTCCAGAGAAGGTGACTAAAATGGTGGCAGCTCTGAAAATCATATCATATGCAGAAAGGTAGGGCAGTAAGAACCTAAAAATTAAGGAGAAGGTTAGCAGTTATCTTAAAATGAAATGGGCTATTCTGAAGGGAGGTAGAATACTCTAACAATAAAGGTATTCAAAGATAGGCTCAATGACATATTGTGGGGGTTTTTTTTAATTCAAAAATTTATTGAGTGCTATTGCCATACTATTAGGCAATGCCCAAAGTATAGAACTGATTAAGACAGAAATTCCTGCCTTTATTAATATACAGAAATTCCTCACTTTATATTCTAGTGAGGAAGCTAAAACAAATAAAGTAAAATATCTGGTATATTAGATGTTGAGAAGAAGAAATAATACAATTATTTTAAAAAGTCATACAATTAGCATGGCTAATAAGTGAGAAAGCAGAGAAGCTAATATGTCATAAATAGTATTTAGAAAAAGCTTTTCTGATAAAATGACATGTGAATTAGCAATCTGAAAAAACCAAGGGAGAGAGTTAGGTGGGAACTGTATTCTAGGCAAAAAGAACAGCAAATATGAAAATTAAAAGACAGAGGAGAGGATGTCTGGTGTGTTCAAGAAACAAACAAACAAAAAAACTGATCTCACTCATCTAGGGGAAATAATGAACAACATAGACTTATGAACAAGAACAACCCAGAGATAAGAAGGCATGGATCAGACTGTCAGACCTCAGAGGGAGGGGTAGAATAGGGTGGGGATAAAGGAGAGAGATCAACCAAAGGACTTGTGTGCATACATATGAGCCTAACCAGTGGTCAAGGACAACAGGGGGGTGGGGCCATGCGTGGGAAGGGGTGTGGGATGGGAATGGGGAGATGAGGACAAATATGTGATACTTTAATCAATAAAGAAACTTTAAAAAAAGAAAAGAAACAAAAAAATTAATGCAGTTAGAATAGAGTGAAAGCAGATGAGGACAGAAAGGTAATAGAACATCATGTCATGCAATACCTTTAAAGACAGGTAAAGACATTTGCTTCTTTGAGTGAGATGGGATTATAGATTTTAAGCAGAAGAGTAGTAAAGAGAAAAGCAGAGGCCAGCAAGACTACCACAATAATCTAGAGAGGAATGACCTGCTTGGGTGATGAAAAGTATTCAGATTCCAGCTTATTTTCAAATTACATCTATACAGATTTGCTGACAAGATTGAATGTGGGGCATATGTTAGAGAGCAAGAATCCAGGATAATTCCCAAGTATTCTGACCTGAGCAACTAGAAATGATGGACTTGCTGCGACAGAAGATTACTTTAAAAATATTCAGAATCCCAGGTTACTCTACTTGATATTCACTCAGAACCACAGAATAAATATCACCTGGGAACTTGTTATATCAGCAGGCACTGCCCCAGATCTCCAGAATAAGAATCTGCATTTTATCAAGATCTGCACGATTCATATGTACATTGAAGCCTAGGAAATACTGCACTAGACAACTTGACAATTTAGTTGACTTTAGAGTCATATTGTGTTCCTGTATAATTGATAGTAATTCTTTTTCTGGGGAAAGTCTATATTTGAGTATAATTCTTGAATTAGAGCACATGTGTCAAACACACGGCCCGCGGGCCAAACCAGTCCCGCCAGGCCTTGCAATGTGGCCCGCACCGCGCTGTCATCACTGCACTCCCCTGCGTTTCCATCACAATGACAGTTTATGACTGTTCAGTAAACCATTCGGCCCGCGACTTAGGCTGGATTTTAGATTTTGGCCCCTTCTCCAATTGAGTTCGACACCCCTAAATTAGAGAAAGCCATACTATAACCTCTCTCCTCCATTATCCTAAATATCTAAAAATAACAGTACATTTAAGTTGGAGTTAATTCAATGTGGTAAAATGTCAATTTGAAAATTAACAATATTTTTAAAATCTAGGAGATTTTCAGAAAATATACCATTCTTTCATGTAGCTAAATAATTTATGACCCACTGAATAATTAAATCTACATTGTTTTCATATTTCCTTCCTTTAGAATAGGGGTGTCGAACTCAATCAGAGAAGGGGCCAAAATCTAAAATCCAGCCTAAATCGCGGGCCGAATGGTTTACTGAACAGTCATAAACTGTCATTGTGATGGAAACGCAGCGGAGTGCAGTGATGACAGCGCGGTGCGGGCCACATTGCAAGGCCTGGCGGGACGGATTTGGCCCGCGGGCCTTGTGTTTGACACATATGCTTTAGAATATTAAGCTTATCCCCGACTGGGTAGCTCAGTTGGCTGAGCATCATCAGGATACACAAGGTTGCAGGTTCAATCCCCAGGCAGGGCACACACAAGAATCAACCAATAAATGCACAAATAAGTGAAACAATAAAATGTTCTTCTCTCTCTCTCCCTCCCTGCCCCTAAAATCAATTTAAAATTTAAAAACACACACACACACACACACACACACGTGCTCTAAAATAAGAATATTAAGCTTATAGTATTTATACATTCATACAGAAATTATAATTTTACAATAAATAGTGTCTTCTCTATTTTAACTCATATGATGAAGTACATTATCACTGAGAAGCTAAGAGACCTTAATCAAGTTATAGACTGCCTTTCCTTATATGTTAGAAATCTGCTTAAAAAGCTGTCTGAGCATTCCAAATTTTTAGAAGTTGTGTGCTTCTTCTGAAACTTTTCATGCATTAGCTGTTTCCAGACCTAAATTATGCCACCTTACCAGTTTATTCATTCAAAATGACAGGGTTTTAGCATTTCACTAAATCAAAAGTCATAAATTTCAGTTCAACAACTTGCAACTTGTTCATGTTTACCTGTTCTAGCTGCCTGGACTCCACTTTCTAATCTAAGAATCCAGGGTTTTTAATACTGGCTTTGTTTTGAACTTCCAGTAATAGGAATGTAGGAATACAATACAGACTCCTAGACTTAGCCAGTAATTTGTGGTCAATAAAAGACTAAAAAATAAGCTGTAAGTGGCCAGGACTATTCTTTCTTGTGGTTTCTGGAAAAGTTAGAAATAGGCAGGCTGATGTGTTTCAGTGGTTGAGCACAGACCTATGAACCAAGAGGTCATGGTTTGATTCCCAGTCTGGGCACATCCCCAGGATTTTGGGCTCCACCCCAGTAGGGGGTGTGCAGGAAGCACCTGATCAATGATTCTCTTTCTCTCTCTCCCTCTCTGAAATCAATAAAAAATATATTTAAAAAGTTAGAAATAACCTGATTTCATGATCATTTATGACTCTATGATTGTAAGCCATAGTCTACCTAGACTACTTATTAGTTCTGCTAATAAGTTCTGTAAGTTAATTATCTACCAGTCAAACTGAATTTTGATTTTGACTTACCTCAAATAAATTTCTAAGAATGGATATTCAATCTAGATTTTAGGTAAACTTTTCAGATTGATTATTTTAATTTGCAAATTTCAATCTTTAATGTCTCTTCCCAGGATCTACCTTTCCAAGTTAAAATATATTTCAAATCTATTATCTCTAATATAAGGATCTTAAAGTGCTTCTACCTTCCAAGTTGCCCTTTTTTATTGCCTCTGTTATGTACTAGAAACAGTATTTCAAATATGTTCATAAAACAGTATGGTTAGAATGAATGACCTAACCTTAAAATTTTATCCTATATAACGAGAGTAATATTTATCTGTTGCACCCTAGGGTGTAACGACCTGAACACGGATCTGCAGGAGGGCAGAGAGCTACAGGAGGGGGCAGGGCAGAAAGCTGAGGGGAAAGGGAGGAACTACAGCAGGGCAAGGCAGCAGGCGGAGAGCTACTGGAGGGCAATAGTGGCCTACTGGCGCACGAATTCATGCATAGGACTACTAGTTTAGCATAAAAGCCATCAACTTTTGGAATACAGAATGGAAAAGGCATTAACATAAAAGCTTTCAGGTACTTAATACTATCGGGTCTAGTAATAATTAATGTCGTTTTTAAACATTCGTGTGAAATCTTGCTTGGCATTGACTTGTATTGACATAACCTTCAAACACGTGGTATCTACAGAACGTGTGAAGTGCAATTAACAAGTTTTGCTTGAAAAAGTTTGTGTTTGGTTTGGTTTTTGTTGCAAAACTAGGGCTAAGAAGATGGCGGATGAAGAGCATATTCGGCACTGCATGCTTTACGAGTTCCAATTAGGAAGAAAAGCAAGTGAGGCTGCAAAAAACATCTGTAGTGCTCTTGGTCAAGATGCAGTTAACGCCAGAAAATGCCAGCGTTGGTTTGAGAAATTTCGTGAGGGAAATTTTTCGTTAGATGACAAGAGTGGTCGAGGCCGTGTGTCCAATTTTGATCAAGAAGCTCTTCAAGCTCTTTTGGTGCAAAATCCTCAAATTACCCAACAAGAGCTTGCGACAACTTTAAATTGTTCACAAAAAACAATTTCCAATCAATTGCGTGCACTTGGCAAAGTCCAAAAGTTTGGAAAATGGGTTCCTCATGAGTTGACCGACAACAACCGTAATCAAAGAGTCACAATTTGCAGTTCGCTCCTCTCTCGTCAAAACCGTTTGCCTTCTTTAGAGCAAATTGTTACCGGAGATGAAAAATGGGTGCTGTATGTTAATTTGAAAAGGCGGCCTCAATGGTTGGACAAAAATGAGGCTCCGCAGCCCACGCCAAAACCTGACTTGCATGCGAAAAAAGTGATGTTGTGTGTTTGGTGGAATTTTAAAGGAATTCTTCATTATGAACTTTTACCATCTAACCAAACCATTACAAGTGCAGTGTATAGTGCCCAATTGGCAAGGTTAGCCCAAGCATTAAGAGAAAAAGAACCCGCGCTGATTAATCGGAAGGGCGTAATTCTTCACCACGATAACGCATGACCGCATACTGCAAGAATCACTGCTGAAAAACTGAGGGAAGTTCTCCCTCAACCTGCATATTCTCCTGATATTGCCCTTTCCGATTACCATTTGTTTCGTTCTTTGCAAAACTTTCTTCTTGGAAAAAAACTTAATAATGAAGAATGCCTCAAAAATGCATTGACTGAATTTTTTGCATCAAAATCACAAGAATTTTACAACAGAGAGATTAAAATGCTTCCTGAGCGTTGGGCACAAGTAGTAGAAAACAACGGCAACTATATTGTTGATTAAATTTTGTTGTATTGTTTAAATAAATTCGATTTTAAAAAGTATTAGAAAACGACATTAATTATTACTAGACCTAATAATTTTCTCACACAAACCCTACAATACATGGAAGTGAGTCTCAGGCCAGCCATTACAGTGCTTTCAAGAACAGTAATATATGAGACAGTTCAGTTCTCTACAACAGTGCTGCCTAACAGGGAATTGTTCTATCAAGCACTTGAAATGTGGCAAGTAAAGAACTAAATTTTTATTTAAGTTTTAATTAACTTAAGTAGTCTAATGTGGGTAATGGCTAATGTGTTAATATAGCTCTACTAGGATATAACTACCATCCTCTATAAAACGAAATTGCTTCAAGTTATACCAGCGAAGCCAACAACGTATTTTCTACTGCAGCAGTTGCTGATGTGCTTCAAAAAAATCAGACAAAAGAACAGAAATTCCTGGTAATAGAAACTTAATTTTTTTTGTTTTGGCTGGCTCAATTTAAAATTCCTATCCTTGTTCTTTTCTCCTCATCTTTTCCTCTTCCAAAGTCTGTTACCTTCCATCTATTATACAAAGAATTCCTTTCCTTTCCAGCCAGGTCACTTCAAAACTACCTCTTCTTTAAAAAAAAAAAAAAAAAAAAAAATCAATAATATATATATATATATATATATATATATATGTGTGTGTGTGTGTGTGTGTGTGTGTGTGTATATATACATATATACATATATATGTATATATATGTATATATATGTATATATATATATATATATATATATATATATATATATATAATTGATTTTTTTTATGGAGGAGAAGGATAGAGTTAGAAAAATTGACCAGTTGCCTCCTGCACACTCCCCACTGAGTATGTGCCTGCAACCAAGGTACATGCCCTTGACCAGAATTGAACCTGGGACCCCTTTCAGTCCACAGGCCAACGCTCCACTGAGCCAAACAGGTCCGGGCAAAACTCCCTCTTCTTGCTTCCTCCTGTTCTTCAAGCAATCACAGAGTATCTAAAAATATCAACACTTGCCCTAACTGGTTTGGCTCAGTGGAATCGAACCTGAAAGGTCCTAGGTTCGATTCCAGTCAAGGGCATGTACCTTGGTTATGGACACATCCCTATTGGGGGGTGTGCAGGAGGCAGATGATCGATGTTTCTCTCTCATGGATGTTTCTAACTCTCTATCCCTCTCAGAGAGGATATATCAACATTCTAGTTATGACTACAATGTTAGAGTCCGACAGACTTAGATTAAAATCCCATCTCCACTGCCAAGTAATAAATTGCAGTTATTATTATCATTGCCAGTAAGAATAGAAAAATGAGGAATAATAAAATTGTTGTTTGTCCAATTTCTTTGTATTCCCTAGACAAAAGTGAAAGACAAAGGCAAACATAGGACTGAAAAAATACAAATCAACATTTCTGACTAACTGCTCAAAGTCTAGTAATATTTTGTCAAAGGGGTACAATCAGATCCGTTGGGTACAAAGAAAGAAGAGGACATAAGAATGGCCTTGAGAAAGTTTAATTCTATTTCCCACTTCCCACACCCAATCCTGTTATTACAGATTATACCATAGAAAGGCAATGAAATAATAAATGGGAACCATGGTTGAATGAAAGGGATATCAGGGTAAAATAAGAGCTGTCACTATGCTGGGCACACTTAAACTAAGGACAAGCACACTTCATAAAGATACTAAGTATTATATTGATTTGTATGACTGAAGTATTCAGAGAATCTACAGTGATTCTCAGGAACCTCTCATAGACAGTGTATTCATTTTTATTCTTTATTTCTAATCTCCTATCTAGGATCAGTTCCCAAATTCAACCCTCTGTCCAAAAAAAAAAAAAAAATCAATTAAAATAGAGGGGCCATTCAGGAAGATATTCTAAGTGATGTATTTCAACAATTAATGATTTGGACACGTGTCAGGCAAACTTGTGCTTATGACATTGTCTAGCAATAACAACCATTCAAATGTAGAATCTTCCACTCAACCGTCTATTACTATTAATGCAGAATCTTCCACTCAACCTGTTTTAAAATAAAACCGTTAAGTGCCTCCCAATTATCTACTCAAAAATTTGATTCTACCTATAAGTATGTTATTTTCCCTTGGAGAAACCATAAACAAGGCTATATTTTAATGATGTCAAGGGAGGTATTCTATCCATTATTATAGGCTATAGTGGTCAAAAAACTAGCTGAGTATTTTTATAAATAAATGTTGTTGAAGTACTCCTTTATATATTGCCTGATTGCTTCTGCACTACAAAATTGAGTAATTGGAATAGAAACCATATAACTCTGCAAAGTCTAAAATAATTACTATCTTGTTCATGTTAGAAGTTTGTTAACCCTATTAAAGACTATAGAAGATTGTCTAGTTTGGAGATGTGGTTCAG
This sequence comes from Pipistrellus kuhlii, assembly GCF_014108245.1. Lineage (NCBI taxonomy): Eukaryota > Metazoa > Chordata > Mammalia > Chiroptera > Vespertilionidae > Pipistrellus > Pipistrellus kuhlii. The sequence goes on from NW_023425529.1 coordinate 39,626,902, forward strand.
TCTCTCATTATAGAAGGCTACTCAAGCTTTCTTAAGTATAGGCATCTCTCCACATTTGTATTCAATCTGTACTCTAGCACAACAGCTACTTGTTACACATTTCAGTCAATGGTTCTGCAATGTTGTCTTTGATTTCCTTTAAAATTCCCCTGAAAGCTATGTAATTTTGTTGATTTATCTAATTTATTTTATCAATCCAGCTTAAATTATCATGAATATCTGCTATAATGCCTTCAACTTGTTCACTTCAGAATAAGGTGAAGGCCGTTAACTCCTTCAGTCTGATTTCCTTTCCAGCTTCTGTGCTACTAAATCAAGGGACTCTTGCTTCTGATATGCCACTGTTGATTTTTTTAAATCCTTGCAGAATACTTATAAACTATTTTTTTTCTTACCTGATATCCACTTATAACAATTTTGTCAGATTTTGCTTCTAATGGGCTATTCTGACATGTTTTAGTTTAGCATATCCTTTACTCTGGATTCAAATCTTATACTTGAATCTCCTTAAAGCCTGTTTTCTCATCTATAAAATGAAAATATAGTATGTAGTAATGACTTTAGTCATTAAGATTAAACTACATAATCACATAATCCATTTAAAATGCTTAACACAAAAGTCCTCAACTAGCATACATGCACAAACACATGAAAATCTCCCCACTTCAAATGGATTTCATTTTAGGTTTATCATGATAAATCTAAAACTCCAATAATAAGTTTTCATTATTAAACAAAGAAAACTCCTGTATTTTAAAGAATATCATATCACATATAGAAAAAATGGTATGATTAAAAAGTTCACAAAATTTAAATTGTCAAAGTTTTTCAAACAGGTCTTATAGTATAAACATAAATAAGTTCTTTATTCTATACTGCTATTTATTAAGATTCTGGTTTTCCAGGAAATACACTTTATTCAATGAGGAGGAAGCACAAGAAGTCATTTTCAGCATATAAGAAACAGTCAATTGAAAACAAAGTAACAGAAAATTAGAGAAAAAAAATATATCCCAGCAAATAGACAGCAATTTAGGAAAAAATACATACACAAAAAGATAAACATCCAGAAATTCAACTATTAGAATTGTAATTATTTCCTGAGCTAAAATAAAGATAAGTATCACTTTTCTTCATTCAAACAGGCTCTACACCAGACTCTCCACATTTCTCAGTCTGTTTCTTATTTATTCATTCAATAAATATTTAGTCAATTTCCCTATTTTCTACGTATCACTAGGCCTTAAGCACTGGAACACCTGACAAAAACAAAAAACAATTACATTATAGGACAGCAGGTGCAGTAATGAGGGTAAGCACAAGGTATTATATAAGCACACAATAAGCATCAAATTCAAGATATGTGTGTTTGGGGGGAAACGGCTTCCCAACTGAGACCAAATGGATTAAAAATGTGTTTTTCTAGCTATTCCCCCCCCCCATCCCCCACTCCCATTACAAAATTCCAGCTCTAAAGGTCTCAGAACTAGAATTGTCAATTTTAACATGATATTGAGGATTTTAATTTTCAGAACAAAGGAAAGGTAGGATACATACAAATTAGAGCACACAGGTCAGTTGATATTCCGGCCATTTTAGATTTCCTTTATGGAAATGACCAGTAGGCAAATGTGCCTGACTCTACATCATAAAGGCCTTTGGCCAGAAAAAAGCTTTTCAGACTGATGAGCAGATATTTTTTGATAGAGAGAAGTATCTTTCCTTTTTTTCCTTCAAATTTTATAAAATAGTACATTTTCACAAATTATATGAGTATATTAGTTATCTAACTGAACACCATGAATTAAAAAACAAACATAGGTCTTTAATAAGCAAAATATTTGTCCCTTCAACATGCAAAGTTCTCTCTATTCATGATCACAGTTGTTACATATTTTTCAACATCAGACTTTTTTCAGGTAAAAGTAAAATTCTTAATCAGGAAGCAAAATGGAGAACTAGTAAATTAGGATGTCCATTTATAAAAATGGCAAAAAAAATTTATTTCTACCAATAGTTTTATTACAACCAACTTTATAAATACCAACCAATAATAAAACTGTGATGGGAATGAAACTCAGAATTTCAATTTTTGTTTTAATGGAATCATTTACATAATGTTAAGTTCGGAATATCTGTATCCTCCCTCCCACCCAAATCATATGTTGAAATACTAATCTCTAATGGTAATGGAATTAGTAAGTAGGGACTTTGGGAAGTACTTAAAAGTCACATGGATGGGATCCTCATAAATGGAATTCATGCATTAGAAAAGAAGCTTCAGAGAAATCCCTTGCCCTTTCTTAGGTGAGGATGCAAGGGAAACTCTAAGACCCAGAAGAGGGCATTCACCCAACCTCAGTGGCACCCTGATCTTGAATTTCCAGCCTCCAGAACTGTAAGAAATCAATTTCTGTTGTTTGTAAGCCACCCAGTTTGCAGTATTTTATTATAGCAGCCCAAATGGACTAAAACTCTGTTTTCAGTTGCCAGAAGTTCTTCAGAAGAGAAAATGGAACATGAGGAACAATTGAAAGAGCAACACAAGTAGTAAATATCTGGGTAAATAATTAACTATTGGCTCTTAAGGTTTTTAAAATATGATTGGTAACTAAAAGCAAATATTATAACACTTTCTAATAAGGCTTCCAATACATGCAGGCGTAATACAAGACAATTACTAGTACAACACAAAGGGGTAGGGGAAAGGGACCTATACGGAAATAAAATTTCTGTATTTCACTTGAGTTAGTAAAATAGTAATTCAAGATGAAAATTAAGTATATATGTTATAATCCCTAGAGCAACTTCTAAAATGTTAATAGGCAAAAACACAATACAATAAAATGGAATACTAAGAAGTGTTCAAATAACCCAAAGAAAGAGGTTACAGAACAAAACAGAGGGAAAACAGAAAATAAAATAATAAACCTAAACATAAATGTATCAATAACTAAAATAGGTGAAAGCATTATAGAATTACAGAGTTTATATCAGAAAAGGTCTCAAATCAATCATATGAACTTCTACCTTCAGAAACTAAACAGCAAAATATATACAAAGCAGGCAAAAGGAAGGAAACAGCAAAAATCAATGAAATTGAAAACAAAACAAAAAATCAATGAAACTAAAAGCTTTCTTTGAACAGATCAATAAAATGTAAACCTCTAGCAAGACTGATTAAGTAGAATAGCACTGAATAGCCCTAGTAGTATTTAAAGAAATTGAATTTATAGCTAAAAGTCTTCCAAAAAGGAAATTTCCAGGCCCAGATAATTTCCCTGGTGAATTTTACTGAACACTTAAAGAAGACATAACACCCATTCAATACATTATCTTTCAGAAAATGGAAGAAAAACACTTTCCAACTCATTTTATGAGTTTAGCATTACCCTAATACCAAAAACAAATGAAGATAATATAAGAAAAATAAATAATTGATATACTGGATTCAATAAAAATAAACAAAACTATAATAATACAAATTGTCAGTTATAGAATTAAGTCACAGGAATGTAATGCACTGAATAGGGGATTACATTAATAATCCTATATAGTAAAAGGCTTCCTTTATAATAAAAGGTTAATATGCAAATTGACCGAGCGGCTCAACACAGAAACTGCCCCCTGGTGGTCAGTGTGCTCCCACAGGGGGAGCACCCCTCAGCCAGAAGCCCTTATTTAAAAAGAAACAATAATACTCTTCCACATTAGCATCAGACATGGGCTACCTCCACCACACCTCCTACTGGGGATGGAACCCAGGCAAGTGCCCTGTCTGGGAATAGAACAGTGACTCCTGGTTCATAGGTTGATGCTCAACACCACTGAGCAACACCAGCCGGGCCTAAATATAATCTTATTATTGTACAAATGCTTTGAACACCCCAAGAGCAGAATTTTTGGTTGGTTATGTTTTTATAACTATTGTTAGCTATTACTTCTGACACATAGTATGTTCTCTAATTTATTGTAGCTCTTAAGAGTATTTTGTGAGATTATATCCATTTTACGTACAAAGAAAGAAATCAACTTGTCCAAAGTCACAAAGCCAGTGGTAATTATCCCCCTGGCAGAAAATAAAAACTATTAATTAAAGTCACTAGATAGTAGAAGTATTCAAACAATTAGAAACAGAAAAACTCTTAATTTAATGACTGCAAAATGACTGCCTTGGTCACTGTATTACAAGGATCCAGCACCTGTCTTCAAATGAGTGCCCAATAAATGGTTCTGAATGAATGATTTATGTATAACAATCATAGGTGATATTTACTCAGCACATTTTATCTGTCATGATTCTAAACTACACACACACACACATACACACAAGCGTGCGAGCGCTCAATAGGGAAAAAATTAACAATTCTGCAATGAATGGAAAGACAAAGGTTTTAAGCAGAGAAACAGTAACTATAAAAAAAAAAAAAAAAAAAAGTAACAGCCCAGCTGGTATGGCTCAGTGGTTGAGCATCGTTCTATGAACCAGTAGGTTATAGTTCAATTCCACAAGCCTGGGCTGAGGGTGCAACCACCAGTAGAAAAGGTGCAGGAGACAGCCAATCAATGATTCTCTCATCATTGATGTTTCTCTCTCTTCCTCTCTGAAATCAGTAAAAATATATTTTAAAAAAGGAAACAAATGGAAATTTTATAAAATGCAAATACAAAGGAAAGTCAGTGAATGTGATAATATGTCAACAAAAATAATCTAATCTGAAAAACAGAAAAATAAATGATTGGAAGAAAATGAGTCTCGGGGCCTGTGGACAACATCCAAAGTTCTATTCATGTCATTTGAATTCCAGAAAAAAAGAGAAGAAAGAAACAGGTACAGGAAAATATCTGACGGAACAAGGCCCCCAAAATCTCCCAAACTTGGTGAAAGCACAAATTTAAAAACTCACAAAGTTCAGCATATACAAAATATGAATAACTCAAAAAAGATAAACATGTCCTGACAAATCATAATCAATTTCAGAAAAGCAATTGTGAGCGGGTGCAGGCCAGGCTGAGGAACCACCCACACACACACACACCGCCAGTGAACAAATTTCGTGCACCAGGCCTCAAGTATGGTAATAAACTTCAGGCTAAAGAGAAATGATACGAGAGAGAAACCTGAAGTTCCATTAACAAAGAACAAGAAAAAATAGCAAACAGCTAGATATAGATGAGATTATTTTTCTCATAAATTCACTGAAAATGCATGATTACTGAAAATAAAAATTATATAATTGTTTATAATGTTTTCATTGTATGTGTATGTAGTACATATGACAAGTATAACATAAAGGTCAGTGGGGGGAGTTGTAGGGTTTCTACATTTATTCAAGTGGTAAATATGAAGTAGACTGAATATTTAGGTATAGATATACTCAAGGCCCAATGCATGAAATTCATGCAGGCGTAGGGTCCCTAGGCCTGGCCAGCAATCAAGGCTGATTGGGGCCTTCCAGCTGCCAGCCGGAGCCTTCCTTCATTCCGCACCGCCCCCTGGTGGTCAGCACACATCATAGTGAACAATTAAACTCCTGGAACTCCCAAGGGGTCACTGTAGTATTGGCCTTTCATATAGATATAGATATAGATATAGATATAGATATAGATATAGATATAGATATAGATATAGATATAGATATAAGATAATAATTCTCATAGTAGCAATTAACAAAGAGATTATCAGACTGGAGTTTTAAAAAGACTGAATTAGCCAGGCCAGCTGGCTGGCGTGACTCAGTGGTGAGCGTCAACCTATGAACCAGGAGGTCTTGGTTTAATTACCAATCAGGATACATGCCTGGGTGGCAGTCTTGATTCCCAGTGGGAAGCGTGTAGGAGGCAGCAGATCAATAATTCTCTCTCATCATTGATGTTTCTATCTCTCCCTCTCCCTTCCTCTCTGCAATCAATAAAAATATATATTTCTTAAAAAGACTAAATTACATTCTGTCTACAAGAAACTCATTTTAAATATAAAAACACAGACAAAAGTTTGAAAAAGATATCCCATGCAAATAATCATCAAAGAAAATAGGAGTTGCTATATTAACATGATTTAAGCTTTCATGAAGTTTAACATGAAGTTTAAGTTAAACATGAAGTTTAAGCTTCTCTTAAGGACTTGATTGTATTTATTTTCCCACTTTCAATTTTAGTCTTATGTAGTTCTATATCAGTTTTGAAACAATAAAATTAGTTTGTTTCATGCATCTGCCTCATATTAGTCATATCTGGCATCTACGTAACGGGACATGTACAACAGTTCCTAAAGAAATATGGCCTAATGCAACAGAGCTGTCCTATCTGAAGGCTTCTCTATGACAAGGTTTTGAGGTGAATGACAGCTTACAAATTTTAAAATTATTAATATTTTACTCCCCATTAGAACATTAGTTTAAAGAAATAATTTGACAGGCCATCTAGGCATACAAAATAGTATTACAATTATATTTATGTTAACAGATCATGTATCATTTGTAAGCTGTTTCACTGAAAACAGCTTTCAAAAGAGTGTTGCTGTGGCTGCTCTCTTTAATGTTTATATTTGTTCTTGTTTACTCTAAGCTGTTGAACTACTACTGTGGTTAGGATATTGAGCCTGGCAGGCAGCAAAGTCTACACAAGACTGCAGGAAAGTAGACCCCATGGCGATTGTGGTATTTCATCAAGCAGACACTGGGGAATATGTTCAACATGAAGAGACATTGCTTAAAATGAAATAATCACAAGGATTTATGGCTGTGTGGACGGGCTTAGCTTTGTTTTAGTGTCTATGTAGATTCCACCAACATGTCGAATTTTGTCAACACTGTGACCTCTTTAGGGACTTCTTAGTTTAATATTCTATCTATCTAATACTATGGATAAATGCAGGCTAGGTCAAAAATAGGATTTTTGTGTTTGTTACCAAATAGAATAATATTGTGAGGGCTTCTTATTTTCAATAAAAGGTTCTAAATCATTGGAATTGAGAACAAGAGTAGACTTCTGTTACCTGAAACACTGTTTTCCACACTCATAAGAATACAACAGGTATTCATACTTACTAATACTATGAAAGACAGATATTGCTGTATCATAATAGTAGGCCATGTCGAGGATTTTACCAGGACAAATAAAATTTGGATAAAATACTAAGGGCAATTTATTCTGCCCATTTTCCTTATGGCAGGTGCTGTGTGGTATGGAAGAAAACTTGAATTCTAAATCTAATTCTAATACCTACCATCTCTATGATGCTTCAGAGAATTCATTAAATTTTAATGAGCTTCATTTTCTTCTGCTTAAAAAACAACAGCTTTAACTATCTACCTAAGAATAGTTTTTAGAATTAGAAATCATGATTGCAAAGCACCCTAGCACAGTGCCTGGCAAATAACAGGATTTGAATAAATGTAAGAATTGTGTTTTTGTTGCATATACTAAGTGCTTCTGCTACTAAGAATAAGATCTAATGAGTTATAATTTCATTATATTATTCTGGCTTTTTCAAGCTGTTTTCTCAATCTTTCTTTTTCCAGGATCTCAGGTTGAGCATTATTTTCATCCCCTTTGTTTCTAAAACATTTTCCTTATGAACCTTTACTTACATTACTGGACTGGACAAAAAAACACTAATCAGGGACCCTAAAATAATTTACTTTCTTCATTCCTCCCTATGCTTTCCCAAATAATTTTTAGAATTATTAAATAATTATTTATTTTAAATATATTTTTATTGATTTCAGAGAGGAAGAGGGAGAGTTAGAAACATCAATGATGAGAGAGAATCACTGACTGGTTGCCTCCTGCATGGCCCCTAATGGGGATCATGCCACAACCTGGGCATGTGCCTTTGACTGAAATCGAACCTGGGACCTTTCAGTTCGCAGGACAATGCTCTATCCACTGAGCAAAACCAGCTAAGGCTATTAAAGTATTTTTTTAAATGAAAAACATTTCACATAGAAATATTTTTTAAATTACTGTAATGTAAGTAATTTCCCTAAGAAATATACTGCTTATTTTAAATGCCAAAGATGACATCTCTAAATGTAAGACATTTTTTTAAATAAATATATATTTTATTGATTTTTTTTTTACAGAGAGGAAGGGAGAGGAATGGAGAGCTAGAAACATCGATGAGAGAGGAACCACTGACCAGCTGCCTCCTGCACACCCCCTACTGCGGATGTGCCTGCAATCAATGTACATGCCCTTGACCGGTATTGAACCTGGGACCTCTCAGTCCACAGGCCGACGCTCCATCCACTGAGCCAAACCAGTTTCAGCAAAGTAAGACATTTTTTTAATTACACAAACATACAAAAAAAGCCATATTAAAATACCCCCTCCAGGTGCAAAAAAAGTAGGGGTGGAGAAATAGGATACAAAAGATGAATAGCAAGATAGCATACGTTAAGTACCAACCATGAGATAAGGCATTTTTCAGGATTAACTTAGAATGAATTCACTTGGACAGCAATAGAATATAAGATCAAAGACATAATTATAAGCCCATGTAAAGAAACTTTAAGTCCAAGGTAGGACTTAAATTCTGTTTTGTAAAAAGCAGAGAATCAATAAGGAAAAACCTCCTTTTCCCATCTACCTATTTTGGAATAGTTCCTGAAATGTTTAAATTGGGGTTTTTAAAGATAATGCAGCAACACAAAGTGGAGAAAGAGAGGAAAGTATAAAAAATGAGTTAGGAACACATCAAAAGTATACTGTGGAATAGTAAAGAAGGCCTGCAGATATAGATAATCAACAAACCTGTTATACAGAATTATGGGTTGAGAGAGTGCTTACCTTGTATCAGGTAATGACTGCATGCCTTTGCACGTTTAACCCTCAAAATTCCATACCACAGTATATTTAAAAAACTAGAATGCCACATTTAAAAGGCTAGAAAATCACTCACTAAATGGAATAAGGATATGAAACATAGAGAAAGTTAGCTGCTATTGCCACTGGACTTAGGTAAATGTATTTAGTTAAAACAGATGAGAGAAAAAACAAAACAAAAAAAACAAGATGGTGGCCTAGGTAAGCACCTAAGCTGCAGCCTAGCACAATTATTTCAAAACAACAACTAAAAGACAGAATGGACATCATCCAAAACCACAAGAAAGCTAGTGGAGTGGAAAATCTACAACTAGAAAGGAGAGAAGCTCACGGATTGGATTGGGAGCCGCGAAGTGCTGAGGTAGGGTGACGCTCGTGTGCAGAGAGGAAGGGCGGCCGAATGCCTGGCTGGCGGGAGGGGAAAGGATTTCCCGATTGCACTGAACCCTTTCCGATTGCACTGAACCCCAACCCGGCGAAAACCCCGGGAACCCACCCACGCTCTTACGAGTGGAGCCCGGACTGTAGAGAAAGGCACCTGGAGACTCAGAGACTGGGGGACAGGGGGAGCGGGAGCCACAGTGGGCAGGGTTTATAGTCACGCACGAGTGCGAGCAGAGGGGTCTGACAGCGGAGGTTGCTGCAGCCTCTCCATAGCGGAAGGAGTCAGAAGCTTCAGACTACAGAGTCCCAACCCAATTCTGGGCAAGCCCCTGGGGCACCCATGGTCTTGCACAGGGAATCTGGACAGTCAGGCGAAAACTCAGGGAGGCAGAGGTCTGACGCTCGTGCACAAGGGCAGGGCTGTCAGGAAGCCAAGACTGTCAGCTCAGCCCTGAGACTCCGCCCCATCCAAGCTGAGCACAGAGGCTTTTGCAATTTTGCAAGTCTGAGCCTATAAGACTGTCTCCATTACAGAAGGTATCCCAGAGTAGACATAGCTGATACTCACATCCAATGGTCCTGGAGGTCAATTCTTCCCAGTAATAGCAACAACAATTGAGACTTAACTACAACAAGGCTGTACACGCAGTCCACAAAGGGGAGCACCAAGAGTGTCTACCTCAGGTAACTGGGGAGGCTGACCAGGAGGTCACCAGTTTGATTCCCAGTCAGGGCATATGCCCAGGTTGTAGGCTTGATCCCCAGTAGGGGGCAGCCAATCGATTATTCTCTCTCATCATTGATTTTTTTTTCTCTCTCTCTCCCCCTTCCTCTCTGAAATCAATAAAAATATATATATTTTAAAAGAAATAAGTTAATATAGCTCATTTTTATTTTTTTGTTAATCCTCACCTGAGAATATTTTTCCGTTGATTTTTAGAGAGAGTAGAAGGGAGGGGGAGAGATAGAAAGAGAAACATGGATATGAGAGAGACACATCAACTAGTTGCCTCCCGTCCCAACTAAGGTTGGATATTGAGGTATGTGCCCTTGACCAGAATCGAATCCAGGACCCTTTACTCCACAGGCTGAAGCTCTATCCACTGAGCCAAACCGGTAGATACAATTTAATATATTATAACACACACACCACCACTACCACCACCACCACCACCACCACCACGTCTCTATATGCTGCCATTCTGCCCTAAGTGTTGAAGCAAAATTCGTGAGCAAAATGCCATAGGATGGTGAGGAGACCCAGAGTGAGGAGCTCAAGTAGAAATGTGAGATCCTTACCACAACGTATGAGAAGTGTGGAGTGAGACATGCATCCTGGCACAAGGTGTTAGGGCTTAAGTAGAGTGAAAATATTATGCAACATGGAGAGAGCAACAGTGCCAATGGAAAATATTAGTAGCTATAAACAGAGGATTGATCATGTAAGCAAATAAACTAAGAATAATGGGAGCAAGGTATCTCCTTATAAAAAAAGGGAATTATAAATTTAGAAAGGGAGGACATTGTAACCACTATAGATTGAAATTGTTGCCAACTCATTATTTTTCTATACAAATATATAAATGAATATAGCACCAAATCTTGGTTTCTAAATAACTTTTTCCACTTAAAAAAAAAATCTCCTTGAAGAAATTGTTGGTTCTAAGGTAAGTAACTGGGAAAGTTCAGTTGAGCCTGGAACATTTTCTTATATCAAAAAGTAAGGGAGTACTCAAAGCAAGCAAAGCAAGTCAAAAAAACACAGAAACTACCTTGAAAGGACTTTCACTGGCCAAAGCTGAGACAATCTGAAAATGTATAAATAGCAAATTTGATAAGGAATGGATTATTTATACAGTCTCAAAATACTTCCCCACACTCTTTTAATTACTAAGGGGGGAGGAGGAACTTTATAGTAAAGAAGCCTGGAAGACTTTATCTTAATCAGGCGATCAAAGTGGATATTAGCATATCAGCAATGACAAAAACAGAAATTGTATGCCATCTAATAGAATACAATGAGAATATAGCATCATTACTGTAAAACTCCTGCCAAAAAAGGCACAATCTGAATCCAACCATAAGGAAAATCAGGCAAATCCAAATCGAGAGACATTTTACAACAAAACTAACATGTAATATTTTAAAGTGTTCAGGAAAATCAAGAAAAGACTGAGGTATACCTAGTCCTACATTGAAGGAGTGTAAAAAGACATTAAGACCAAAAGCAAAACAGAGTTGTAAACTAGATCCTTTTGTTACAAAGAAAGTTACTTTGGAAACTGGCAAAATTTGAAGGAGCCTTAGGGTTAGGTGGTAATAACATAGCAATGTCAATTTCCTAATTTTGATATAATTTATGTAACAAAGTCCTTGTCCAAATGAACCTGCAACTAACTCTCAAATGGTTGGAAGGGGGAGTTCTTTGTACCTGTACTTGGAACTTAAGCAGGATGCTATCTGCAACTCACTCTCAAATGATTCAGGGGGGAAGTTTTTGTATTATACTAGGAACTTTTCTAAAAGTTTGAGATTGTTTTTTAAAAAAAGATTACCTACAATATTCACTTACAGCAGCTAAAACTAGCATATAAGCAAAACAGCACTCCTTTCAAATGAAGAATACATATGTTTCCTCTTCTTGATATAGTAGTTACCCCTTATCCACAGAGGATATGTGGGTAAGGGGTAACTTATATGTGGATAAGATTCCCAGTGGATGCCTGAGACCATGAATAGTACGAAACCCTATATACTATGTTTTTTCCTATACACATATTGGTAAAGATTAATTTATACATTAGGCACAGTCGGAGACTAACAATAATAATAAAGTAGAACAAATTGCAATATATTGTAATAAAAATGATATCAATATGGTCTCTCTCTCTTAGCAGAAGAGCACCAATTTATTTTTGCTTCTTCACAATTTCAGATAGATTTGTTCTTACTGTAGACCTTAGCAACCTTAGCATTCAATTTCTTTTTCTTTCCTAGTGCATACAATTTTTTTTCCACCTTATTTAGTCTAGAATTTTCACGTTTCCACTTACAGGAAGCACTTCATGGCTTCTCTTTGTCATATTTTTCGGCATACCACTACTCTTGCGTTTTGGGGTGATTATTTTTTAAGTAAAATAAGAATTAACACAAGCACTGTGATACTGCGACTAATCTGATAACCAAGACAGCTACTATAAGCCACTGGTAGTACATATACAATGTGATTACGCTAAGATGACTCATGTTCAAGGCGGGATGGAGAGGGATGGCATACAATTTAAAACTTATGAATTGTTTACTTCTGGAATTTTCCACTTAATATTTTTGGATCGCAGTTGACTATAGGAAACTGAAACCACAGAAAGCAAAACTGTGGCTAAGGGGTGATTACTGTATAAGAAAAGACTACATTATTTATGGGCTTAATGACTTTTGATCTATATTTACACTGCCCAAAACAGTGTAATATTCTGATTGCACTGGACATGTATTTCAAGCCACCTGTTGCAGCCAGCTACTGTATTAAGCAGGATAGATATAGAATACTTTCAACAACACATTAAGTTCTATTACTAGGTAACACTGATATGGAATTTGGGAGCTCAGTTCCTAACTTACTAAAGGCCAAAGAGTCATATGGACTTGGGTATAGATTCTTAGGAAGCCATTTAACTTCTCTAAAGCCTCAGACTCCTTTCTGTAAAATGGACTAATACACCCAACATCGCAAGGCTGTTGAAAAGATCAAATAAAATGTATGTAAAATGTCTAGGACAGAGCGTTTGGCACATAGCAAATATCTGATAAACATTAGTTCTCTTCTGTAATGTGGGTAGATAATTTCTTCATCTTATTGTCCTGCTTACTATCTAGCTCAAAAGGCCAATGAGCTCCCAAAATGTTAAATTCATCAACAATGGCCTTATTGACCACTCTCCCCTTGAAATACAGGCATACCTCAGAGGTATTGCAGGTTTGGTTCCAGACCACAGCAATAAAACAAGCTGTAATCTTTTTGTTGATGGGGGTTTTTTTCCCTTCAATTTGTAAAAAACAACTGTGAAGTGCAAGTAAACAAAGTGCATTAAAATGACTTTATTCTATCCTTTGGTTCTGTAATACCATACTCATCTTCCCACTTCTCTGACTTCCACAGTATTCTTTGGGAGCTCATATTCCTCCGGCAAACTTTTTTTTTATGTTAGAGGCCATTATGATTGCATTCTAGCATCTTTTTTCCCCTTCCCTAGGCAATTCCACCTATAGTTTCAAATACCAATGTAAGAGACTTCAATTTTCTATTTCCATAACATATCTTTCATCTGAATTTTAGAACATGTATCTAATTGCCAACAATCATTTCACCCTGAAAGTTCCAAAGGTATGTTCAATCCTAGTGTCAGAATCAAAAGAACATGGTTCTCACCTGGTAACACCATGAACCTAGTTGTTTAACTCAAAAATCATCTTTGAAATTTTTCTCTTCCTCATCTTCAATCCTTCAACTAACTGAGAGCTATTGATCTTAAATCCTATTCACTGTTGCCCATTTCCACATTTCTCATCCTAATTCAAGCTATTCTCATCTCTTCTATGATTAAGTCTTAACTGATTTTCCCACATCCATTCTTACTGCCCCTCCTCCCTTTCAATACACAACACTACAATACTAGTTCTGCCTTCTGAGACTATCAAAATTCAGTCTAGTTTGGCTTCTAAACGACATTTTAAACAGTTAAGATAGTTATACCACTGTACTCTTAGCTTAGCATTCATAGTTCCTTCTATATTCTGACATCTGTTTTAGGGTCACATGCTGTCATAATCTCTAAAAATGTGTACCCCTTCCCCTGAACATAATGCATGGAGCGAAGTAAGTTAGCAGTTATGCAAAAACTGTGAGACTTGCACAGTTTAAAGTTTCAAACCATAATGACTATTGTTAGTTTTTAAATGTTTCCAGCTGAAAGGTGTTAACCCATTAAATATATATTAAGTATCTACTACCCTGTTTCCCTGAAAATAAGACAGTGTCTTATATTAATTTTTTCTCCCAAAGTTGCGCTAGGTCTTATTTTCAGGGGATGTCTTATCTTTCCATGCACTAGGTCTTATTTTCGGAGGATGTCTTATTTTCGGGGAAACACGGGTATGTGTCAGGCATTGTTCAGCTGTTTGGGGACAAAACAGTAACCAAAACTGACAAACCCTATTCACACAGAACTTGCATTAGAATGAAGAAGAAATACAATGAACTTAAGTTAGTAAATTATACAGTATATTGGAAAGTAATAGATGCTACAGGAAATAACTGGCTTAAAAAGGATGAGGGAATGTGAGAGGAGGGCCTATTTTATAGAGTAGTCAGAGAAGTGCTGGAGAAAGAGTGAGGTAATGAAGTCAGAAAGGAAGAAGAGACACAAAACATTGAGCCATAATAGGACTATGAACTTTAATATTGGCTGAGAAAGATAGCCATTTGAGAAGAAAAGTGACAAGATCTAACAAACTTTAACAGGTCACTCTAGCTGTTGAGACTATAGGTGAACAAAGGTCAGTGAGACATTTTACGAAGCTGTTTTGCAAGTGAGAGATGATGATGTTTTTACATTTAATTTTATTTTGTTTGTGTGTTTTTTCTTTTACTTTCTTGTTTTCACATTTTATATTGAAACTTTATGTGCCTAAGCACTAGGAAATTACAAAGCCACAACTTAAAAAAAAAAAAGACTGAGGATAATGCAAAGATGAGTTAGTTCTTGGGAATAACAACAGATGATACTGGCTATTTTAAATCTGAGCTCTACTCTGTGCTACTAACGGTTATCACTATTCAGATGCACCAAGATGCAAAACTATTAATTTATTCTTTGGGTCAGAGGACATAAATAAGAATTCAGGTTTTAAGCTTCTTTATTTCACGAGTCAAGATCCAATTTATATCACTAAAAGACAAGGGTAAGTATGGCAAAGCTTGCCAAATAAGTTAAAACGAATATGCTAGAGATGTATGACTTTGTATTACTTTTATGCCTGCTACTCTCTCTAGTTTGGTTTTACAACTGTCTCTCACTGATGTACAGTCACTATTTGAATATAAAACGAAGTAATTAATATAACTTGCAAGCACCAAAAAAATATAGTGAAAAAGTGTAGCAGCAATAAGAATTGCTAATTAAAACACACAACCTCATAATGCATTAAAAAATATAAATTCAGATTAACTTTTATGTCTGTATGAAATAAAAATATGCAAATATAATTTCAAAATTTCTTCTGCCCAGTAAATTAAAACAACACAAACAAAAGGCCCATAAACATTTTATTGCAGCTATTTACCAGTAACAAAAAAGTGAGATGATAAAGCCAACTGCCAAAGAAGCAGGAAAGAGAAAGCAGTGATCTAGAAACTTCCTTATACATCAAAATTTGACTACTACTATCAGTAAAATAATAAAAAAAAAAACACCTGTTATTTAAGAATGTTTTGCCTTCAACATTCTGCTACCAAGCTAAGTAGTTATTTGTATGAATTAACCTTTCTTTTTAAAAAAGAGAAAAATACACTTCAACATGCCTTTTCCAAAATTCGGTGAAAATTCCCAATCTGGGAAAATTTAACATCAGCATTTACTAGCCAAAACATTTTATTTAATTTTTTTTTCCTGATCACTTTTGCTTAAATAGTTCACTGGTAGTATGATAATATGTTAGTTAAAATGTAATCCAAAATGAATGGAAAACACAACTCAGAGACACTGTATGTAATGTGGTACCCTATTCCATATAATAAAAAAAAAAAAAACCCTAATATGCAAATCCACTGAACAGCAGAACAACCGGTCACTATGAGGTGCACTGACCACCAGGGGGGTAGACGCTCAAGGCGAGAGCTGCCCCCTGCTGGTCAGCGCGCTCCCACAGGGTGAGCTCACTCAGCCAGAAGCAGGGCTCAAGGCTGTGGAGCGCAACAGCGATGGCAGGAGCCTCTCCCACCTCCACTGCAGGCTGGAGGCCAGGAGTGAGGGCCTGGGGCTGCGAGAGCCCCCGCTGCAGGAGGGATGTCTGACTGCTGGCTGAAGATCAGGCCTTAGGCAGGCGGCATGCCCCAAGAGGATCAGGCCTCTAGAACTCTACTGGAAGTATTTTAAAATTCAATTATTTGAATCTGTGAATGCTCTAATCAACTCCTTTGAATCAAGTGTTGGCTTTAAAAAAAAAAAAAAAAAAATGTGTGTGTGTGTGTGTGTGTAGGTGGCAAGCCCGCCAGCAATCTGAAGGTCTCTAATGGTTCCAAACCTCTGGGTGTGAGGGGAGGCGGCTGCTGAGGCTAGGTTTAGATCTCCCGACCCTTTTGTTGTGGGCCCAGAAAACGGGTCTATAAAACTCTGGGGGTGGGAGGAGGGTCTGGAACGCAGAGCCCGGGGCAGGCGCCGTCCCCGGCCGTGCGCGGAGAGGTCACGGCGAGCAAAGTTTGGTTTCACTCGCGGGCTCGGGAGCAATTGACAAAGCCAAGGCTCCCGGGACAGCGGACCGAGGCCGGAGCTCCCGGAAGCCCGGCGGGACACGTTTCCCCGGGGGAGGGGCAGTGCGTGCGGGGAGGAGGGGAGAGCCCGGCGGCGGAGCCCCCTGCCCGCCCCGCGCCCGGGGCCGGGGCCACAGGCCGGGCGGGGAGGCGCCGGCTAGGCCACAGGAGGAAACGGGACCGGAGCCGGCGGCCAGGCGGCGCCCGCAGCGGGGCCTCCCGGGCGGGGAAGCACAGCCCTTCTCGCCGCCGCTTCCCCCGCCTCGAGAGGCAGCTCCAACTTTCCTCCGAGCGCAGGACGTCGCCTGGGCCCCGCGAGGTCCCCAAACTTTGTCCGCCGCCCTCCCTGCCCCCGTCGCCAGCCTGCAACCCCCCACCTCGTCCCGGCAGCTGCGCGAGCCCGTCCAGCCCCGAGGTCGGCCCGTGTTTACCTCAGGCCGAGGTCGAAGCGCTGGCTCCACCGGCGGCGGCGGCGGCGGCGGCCCCACGGCAGGTCCCTAGGTCCCCGTCGTCACGCCGCTGCCAAGTCCCCAACATGGACTCCTTAGTCCGCTCGGAGGTGTTCCGGGGGCCCCCCCGGGGGCGCCGGGCCGGGAGGCGGCGGAGGCGATGAAGGGAGCGGACCGAGCTGCGCTGCTGCTCCGCGCGGCTTGCGCCACCGCTGCTCCCCCTCCCCCCGCCTTGTCTGGCCTCCCTCCCTCCCTCCCTCCCTCCGGGCCCGCTCCCCCGCCCTCCGCGCCGCTCCGCGCCGCGCCGCCCGGCGCCGCTACTAGTCGACACACTACGGCGGCGATGACGACGGCGGCGGCTGGACGCGCTGCACGCACTCACCCTGCTCTCTGGCTCCGCGCGCGCCGCTGCAGAGCTCGACGGCGCCTCGCGGGGGCGCTAGCGAACCACCGTCTGCGACAGAGGAACGTGGCGGGCGGAGTCACGTCACGCGGCGTGAGAGCTGCAAAGAGACAGGCAGCGAGGGCTTCTGGGAAACATTCCCGGTCCCGCCTCTTTCCTCCCCTCAAATCCTCCCCCCGCAACCACGCGGGCTGTGCGCATGCGCCCTGCGCAGACCGCTGGAGTGGAAGCCGCTTTGGCGGCGGGTCGGAGGAGCGGCTGCAGACGGTCCACAGGGCTTCCGGGGACCTGGATGTGAAAGGGCCCGAGCGGCGTTTGCTATCCCATTGTTATGGGAATCCGATGTCAAGAAAGCGTTCATAAGGTGTTTAGCGGCGGGTTGAGTTTTTTTACCAGGCAGCCTCGCTCACCTGAAATACATTCTGCGCGAAGGTTGAAATATATGAAACTTGTAAGCCTTCCTCGTTCTTCCCAACTGGTGGGCATTTTAAAAATTGCCGAGTGTAGGTTCGATAGTGGCTTAGGGTGATTCACTCACTCATTTGCCAGAGCCTACGATGTGGGGCGCGTGTGCCCTTGCCTACGGCTTCCCGCCCGGCTGTCAAATCTCATCTTGCCTCACCAGTATCTCTCCAGACTTTTGCAGAGTCACTGACTCTTTAAAAAAAAAATAAAAAAAAAATATATATATATATATATATATATATATATATATATAATTTTATTTTACTTTTACTGATTTTTTACAGAGAGGAATAAAGAGTTAGAAATATCGATGAGAGAAACATCAATCAGCTGCCCCCCACTAGAGATGTGTCTGCAACCAAGGCACATGCCCTTGACTGGAATCAAACCTGGGACTCTTCAGTCCGCAGGCTGATTTATGCTCTATCCTAGGGGTGTCGAACTCAATCAGAGAAGGGGCCAAAATCTAAAATCCAGCCTAAATCGCGGGCCGAATGGTTTACTGAACAGTCATAAACTGTCATTGTGATGGAAATGCAGCGGAGTGCAGTGATGACAGCGCGGTGCGGGCCACATTGCAAGGCCTGGCGGGACGGATTTGGCCCGCAGGACGGATTTGGCCCTCGGGCCTTGTGTTTGACACATGTGCAGTCTATCCACTGAGCCAAATCAGTTTCAGCATGAGTCAGTGACTCTTTCGCTCCATGTTTATTCTCCTGGACAATTTCTTCAAAGTACGCATGGCTCTCTCTGCTCTCGGTGTCCGCCCCTTCTACTGGGTGGTCCTGTCTACCCCCACCCCCAGGCCATGGTCCAGCCAGCCGCCCCCGGGGGAGGGTCCTCCTGGGCTGCCCCACCATGTAGCTTTCCCAGTCTCGGCTACAGGCCGCTTTGCGGCTCACCCCGTGTCCTGTCGTCGATCCCCTTAACTCCCTCTCTGGGCGCGTGGTCCTCTCCCAGCAGCCCATTATAAGATATATTTTCAAGAATGATTCATACAATCACTGAAAACTTTGTTCAAAGGATTGTATGATAGAACCAGGTTAAAAAAAAAAAATAACACTGTTATGAGCTATCCAACACTGTATAGCTTTGTTATGGATGCGTGTAAGCCTTCATCCTAGGGAATCAGACCTTTAGGAGTGTAACTCCAGATACTTTTTTTTTTTAAATCTTCACCCGAGGATATTTTCTCCATTGATTTCTAGAGAGAGAGAGAGAAGAAGGGAGGAGGAGAGACAGAGAGAAACATCGATGTGAGAGAGACACATTGACATGCTGCCTCCCACACCTGTCCCAACCAGGGCCAGGTATTTGAGCCTACAACCCAGGTGCATGCCCTTGACCAGAATGGAACCGGGACCCTTCAGTCTGCATGCTCACACACTATCCATTGGGCCAAACTGACTAGGGCCACACAGAGACTTTTGTTGCAACATTCTTCTGTGTTATTTTACATAAAAATCTATTTGGGGGAAAAGGACCTATCTTAAAGATCAAATGATAACTTTTGCCAAATAGAAATCTATGATTTTTCAAATTGAAAATAACAGTATACTGTTTCAGCAAAACTGATCAATACAAATCTTTTTGTATATTTAGTCACTGGTAGATTATACATTTTTCGTTTTTTACAGTTGGCCTCCTAGGTATTATGTGATCATGTTTTGAAAGAAAAATGCTCTTAATGATCATGTACTAATGGTTTCTACTCTCATGTGGAAATAGAAGAGGGTGGTGGTTTGTAACAGACCATCTCTTGCCTCCCTAGGGAGAAGACCATGTATATTTCCGTACACGCAGCATTCTTCTAATTGTGTTTGCATGCTGAAGATTTATTATCTTCACTGTTGTTTCAATATTTTTACTTATAATAAAATACAAATTAAATAAATAAATGAACTATAAAAAACTATAAAATGCAGGAGTAAAGATTGACATTCCAATCATCACCATCAACACTTTAGTTTTGATTGTAACCATTAAAAAGCATGAGTATATGCATCATAAAACAGCATTCAACTGAACGCCCAGTTGGTGAGTTGCAGTTTAACTGACACTTAAAGTAGCAAACCTGTCACAGAGCAATAGAAACCTATTAATGGCAACTTTAAAAAAGAAGGGTAATCAGTGTATTGATTTTTGACAGCTTTATCAGAAATAACTGCTATTATTAATTTACCATTATAAATTGAATACAAAATAAATTTCAAATTAAGAGGGGGAATCTATCTATATATAAAAAAGCCCAAGTGACCATCACAACTGAACAGATGACAGAACAGGTTGCGTGGGGCAACCAGGCCAGCAGAGGGGTTAGTGAGGGGCAACCAAACAACCAAGCAGCAGGCTGTGTGGGGTGACCAGGCCTGCAGTGGGGGCAGATGGGGGTGACCAGGCCGTCATAGGGGGCAGTAAGGGGCAACCAGGCTGGTAGGGGGAGGGAGCATTTGGGGGCAACTAGGCCGGCAGGGGAGGCAGTTGGGAGTGACCAGGCTGGCGGGGGGGGGGAGTTAGGGGTGACCAGGCAGACAGGCAGGTGAGCAGTTAGGAGCCAGTGATCCCGGATTGTGAGAGGGATGTCTGACTGCTGTTTTAGGCCCGATCCAGCATTCGGACAACCCCAAAGGGGTCCCCGATTGGAGAAGGTGAAGGCTGGGCTGAGGGGACCCCTAGCCCGTGCACAAATTTCATGCACCGGACCTCTAGTATATACATAAAAGCCTAACCGACTAAACTGAATGACCTGTCAACTAGTCACTATGACACGCAGGAGCTGCCCCCTGGTGGCTAGTGTGCTCCCACAGCCAACCTTCCGAGGTCCCTTCCCACTGGCAACCTCCTGCAGCCCTGATTGGCCAGGATGAGGGACCCCACCTGTGCATGAATCCCTGCACTGAGCCTCTAGTCAAGGTATAAAGACATTGGATTAAGTGGGAAACAAATACGAACTCTGTCATTTAAGATCTTTGCAGTTTTGAAACAAATCACCTAATTTTTCTGATCCTGAGTTTCCATATCTGTTACAATAGAAGTTTTTATTTTAATGATCTGTTGCACTTTTAGAACAGAAGCATATGAATTCAGTTTAATCAAAACCTAACCAAATAGCCGAAGCCGGTTTGGCTCAGTGGTAGAGCGTCGGTCTGCAGACTGAAAGGTCCCAGGTTTGATTCCAGTCAGGGGCATGTACATTGGTTGAGGGCACATCCCCGGTAGGGGTGTGCAAGAGGCAGCTGGCCGATGTTTCTCTCTCATCAACATTTCTAGCTCTCTATCTCTCTTCCTTCCTCTCTGTTAAAAATCAATAAAATATATTTTTTTAAAAAAACCTAACCATATATACAATATCTTAGTAAGGAGTGAAAAATGATTGCTATTAGGAAAAGTTAATTTACAGGAATTTTTAAAAGCCAATGGTTTTTGTTTTTACAACTCTGAAGAATTTTAATCAGGATTATACTGATTATCATCCAGTTGTTTTCTTTATGGAACTAAATTTATTTCAGCAACGATCAGTTGGGTATCTATAATCTGTGAGGTACTGTGAAATGATTATAAGTAAATGAATATTGTTTCAGACAGTTTAGTAGATAAGACAAGTCTAAAAACAAACTAAGGATGACATAAATGTTATAAAATTAATAAAAACAAAGTGTTGAGTGAAGTAGGGGATGTCAAATGAGGAAGAGACTATAAAAAGGACCAAAGACAATTTAATAAAAGCAAATCTGAACAAAATACAGTGTATCCTTGAACATTGATTTGAGCTAAATGGGTCCATTTATACACATATCTTTATTATCAACATCTGTACAGTACTATAAATGTATTTTCCTTATGGTTTTCTTAATACAATATTTTTCTTTCCTCTACCTTACTTTTATTGTAAAAAGACAGTATATAATTCATATAAACATACAAAATATATGTTAATTAACTGTTTATATTATCGGGATAAAGCTTCAGGTCAATAGTAGGCTATTAGTACTTAAGTTTTGGGGGAGTCAAAATTTATATACAGGTTTTCAATTTCCAGGAGTGAATTGTTCAAGAGTCAATTGCATAGTCAGGTATATTATTCCACATTTGAAAATTCTAGTTTATCTCAGATTGGTCTCCCAATCCCCACAGCACCTTTAACCTTTTTATCACTCCCCTCAAATCTCAACCTGTTAATCACTCCTGCTGAGCCCTTCAACCCTGAACCCAGCATAAGATTTTAGCACACATTTTTTAAAAGTATTTTATTGGTTTCAGAGAGAAAGGGAGAGGGATAGAGAGATAGAAACATCAATGATGAGAGAGAATCATTGATTGGCTGCCTCCTGCCTGCCCCTACTGTGGGGGATCGAACGCGCAACCCAGGCATGTGTCCTCAGCTGGAATTGAACCTGGGACCCTTTAGTCCACAGGCCAATGCTCTATCCACTGAGCCAAACCAGCTATGGCTAGCACACAGTCTTTATAGGAAATAACTTCCTCAGCTTCTTTCCCTATATCTGCCAAGTCCGTATATAGCTGTCTGTATCCACACACACTTTTCCTCCCTCACACAGGAAGAACAAACTCTCGTCTCACTAAGGCTTAACTTTCTTCCTACTTGTCCCGTAAATCTGTCCCAGATTTTGGGATTTACAGACGGTTAACATTTCTAACCTTTTGGGAACTGACAGTGCTGCTAGCTTTTTTAACCTTGACAAATAACAGTATACATTTTACGATCCTCCCATCTCTTATCACCATGATTTCATAAAAGAATGCATTTGCAACACCAAATACTAAGCTCTGTGCACTACTCTGTTTTCCTGTGGAACAGTGACGCTATCTGGTGCATTTGGGACTCTGTCTGAAATGGTCCCCTGCGTCCCCTCCGGGCCTGCTCCATGGGTTATGCTGTTTTCAATATTTTTAAAATCTATTCTTTACTGGAGATTAATTTATCTCTCCTCTTGCCAAATCAAAAATAGTTTACATTTTAAGACTGCTTCCTCATTTCACTTTCTATTCATTTTTTAAAAAGGTAATAAGCATCCATTTTACATATTCAACACAAGTATATAAAACATTCAAAAGTACATAAAGAAAAACAACGTTTTCTGCTCCCCATCTCAATCCTAGGTAAAACCCATGTTAAAGATTGATGTTTCTCTTCATACTTTTTCCAATGGTTATACCTGTAGAAACACATAAACAGAAGTTCCAATTTTTACTTTTATAAATACCATATATATTTTTCTGTAAATTTCTTTTTCTTACTCAACTGTTTATCATGGATACTCTTCTTTTTTTTTTTTTAATATGTTTTTTATTGATTTTAAAGAGAGTGGAAGGGAGAGCTAGAGAGAGATAGAAACATCAATGAGAGCGAAACATTGATTGGCTGCCTCCCGCATGCTCCCTGCTGGGGATTGAGTCCACAATCCAGGCATGTGTCCTAACTGGGTTCACGCTCAACCACTTTGTCACACCAGCCAAGCATATCATGGATACTCTTAAGTAGCTCAATCTTTTAACCAGCTGCACAATATTATATACTAATAGTATTAATGCACTATAATTTTTGAGTCATTCCTTTGTTGATTAATAATGCTCTCTCTTCCTCTCTGTAAAAAAAATCAATAAAATATATATATATTTTTAAAATAATGCAAATTTGTCTAGATTTTGTGCCATTATAAATAATGCTGGAATAACTTTCTTACACATATATCTTTTTTAAATTGTGCATTTAATTTTTTATAGAATTGACTTCTTAAGGTGATATTACAGAGACAAAAGATATGTACAATTTCTATTTTAATATGTACTTCCTGTAGAAGGTATATATTGGTTTGGTTTGGTTTGGTTTGGTTTGTTTTGTCACCCAACATTCATCTCCTCTTTTTCTGGGTTAAAAGCACCTTGGTTTTCTTTAGATATTAAATTAGTCCCCCTTTTATCTGAATCCATCGTGTTACAAATGGTATTGACTCCTCCACTGGCTCCTATGTTTGGTCAATAAGAGCATAACACCCCACTAGATGTAATGTTCTATAGTGCAGGGGTGGGCAATGCAGGCCAATAAAAGTTAGATCGAGAACTTTTACTTTCTGCTGGACATGTAATGACGTTAGCTCTTTTCATGAAGAGAGACCTTTACTGAAAATGACTTCCATGCAAAGGAAAGCAGAACTAAGACAAGGAAAGAGCCTGGTTTGTAATGATAACATTAGGTAGATTTGATTCAGTTATATCTTCATTTTTATTTGTTTGACTCTATAAATGACTTTTAGAGAGGCGATTTGCTTGTAACCAAAGATGTCTTGAGTGACACTGCCAGATTACCTCTAGAATTAGTGCAGTCTACACTCTAATTAAAGGTAGAAGAATGTCTTGCCATGGATTTTCAATTTTTTGTTAGTGTGATATGCATTAAATGCTGTCACTGTTAATTTAATTAGTGTTTCCCTGACAAGTGGGATTGAACTTTTTTTCATATATTTATGGGCCGTTTATAGCTTTTGTATGTTTTCATATTAAGTTGTTTGTTGTCTATTTCTTCCTTTTTTAAAAAATATATGGTTTTACTCATTTCAGGGAAAGGAAGGGAGAGGGAGAGAGAGAGAGAAACATTAATGATGAGAAAGAATCATCAATTGGTTATCTTCTGCAACCTCCTGCTGGAGTTTATGCCCACAATCTAGGAATGTGCTCTGACTGAGAATTGAACTGTGACCTCCTTGTTCATAGGTTGACATTCAACCACTGATCCACACAGGCCGGGTTCATGTCCACTTTTTTTTTTTTTAATAAATC
This sequence comes from Pipistrellus kuhlii, assembly GCF_014108245.1. Taxonomy (NCBI): domain Eukaryota; kingdom Metazoa; phylum Chordata; class Mammalia; order Chiroptera; family Vespertilionidae; genus Pipistrellus; species Pipistrellus kuhlii. Next base: position 39,651,758 of record NW_023425529.1, read on the forward strand.
TTTATTGTTCATATTATTATGAAAGTTCCTAATTTTTTCCCCCTTCACCAGGTTCCCACCCCACCCTCTGTCCTTTCCCCAACCCCCATTGTCCTCATCCATAAGTGCACAGTTTATGTTCAGTCTCTTCCCGCATTCCCCTCTCCTCTTTTCCCCGAGAATTATCAGTCCACTCCCTTTCTGTACCTCTGATTCTATAATATTATATTCAACAGTTAATATTGTTCATCAGGTTTTTTAATTCCCTTGGTTTTTAAATTCACTTGTTGATAGTTACATATTTGTTGTTCATAATTTTTATCTTTATTTTCTTCCTCTTCCTACAGAACCCCCTTCAGCAATCCATATAATTCTGGTTTGGTGTTGATGAACTCCTTTAGCTTTTTTTTTTTTTGTGAAGCTTTTTATCTGGCCTTCAATTCTGAGTGATAGCTTTGCTGGGTAGAGTATTTCTGGCTGTAGGTTCTTCTTATTCATCACCTTGAATATTTCTTGCCATTCCCGTCTGGCCTGCATGGTTTCTGTTGAAAAATCAGCTGACAATCGTATGAGTGCTCCTTTATAGGTAACTACCTGCTTTTCTCTTGCTGCTTTTAATATTCTCTCTTTGTCTTTTGCTCTTGGAATTTTAATTATGATGTGTCTTGGTGTGGTCCTCTTTGGTTTCCTTTTGTTTCGGGTTCTGTGCGCTTCCTGGACTTGTAAGTCTATTTCTTTCACCAGGTGGGGGAAGTTTTCTGTCACTATTTCTTTCAATATGTTTTCGGTATCTTGCTCTCTGTCATCTTCTGGGATGCCCATAATTCTGAAGGTGGTTTGCTTGAAGTTGTCCCAAAGGTTTCTTACAGTATCTTCAGATTTCTGGATTCTCTTGTCTTCTTGTCTTTTTGCAGAGGAGTGTCCTCTGACTCTTTGTGTTCCAAGTCTTTGACTTGATTCTTGCGATCTTCCATTCTGTTTTTAGGACTCTGTATAATTTTTTTTTTTATTTCAGACAATGTATTCTTTATTTCTTGCTGATCCCTTATTATTTCTTGTTGATCCTTTATTATTTCTAGTTGATCCTTTATTATTTCTACCTCCAATAGTTGATCCTTTATTATTTCTAGTTGATCCCTTTTCATATCTTCATAGGACTTGTTTATTTTATCAGCCTTTTCTAGGAGATTCTTGAAAAACCTTATAAGCATGGTTTTGAATTCTATATCCAGTTGCTTTTTGTCCTCCATTTCTTTCGTTTATGATCTGTTTCCTTGTCTCGGCATTTTTGCTGCTTCCCTGAGTTGGTAGGGTGGGAGGATCAGCTGTATCTATGCCAGGAGACAGCCTTATTTGACTACACTTGGAAAACTGCAAAAGCCTCTGTGCTCAGCTTGGATGGGGCGGAGTTTCAGGGTGGAGCCTACAGCCTTGGCTTCCGGTTAGCCTTGCCCTATGAGGTTCCTGAGTCTCAGTGTTCCTCAGTGTCCTTTGGTACTTGCTACAAGCATCTCTGAGAGAAAGGTGCCCTAGAGTTTTGCCCACTAACAGGCAGTCTAGTCTCTCCCTCAACGAGCCTGCAACTGAAGTTCAGTGCAGTTGGAAGTGGGGTTAAGAGCAATCTGGAGCTTATGTCTCCTTCCCGCTAGGGCAATCCAGTGGCTCAATCAACAGTTTGTCCTCTGAGCGAAATGTGCGTGACTCGGGGCCTCTGCCTTTCGCCACTCTCCTGAGCTTCCGCCTTACAGCCCAGATTCCCTCTGTATGGGCTTGGGGCCCGAGGGTCTCGCCCAGAACTGGGGTTCAGTGCAGTTGGAACTGGGGCTCAGCACAGTCTAGAGCTTTTATCTCCTTCTTGCTAGGGCAATCTAGCAGCACAGTCAACAATCAGTCCTCTCAGTCTCGCTCAGAACTGGAGTTCAGTGCTGTCAGAACTGGGATTGAGCACAGTCTGGAGCTTTTCTCTCCTTCCCGCTAGGGAACGCCAGCCAGGCACTCAGCCGCCCCTCCTCTCCGGCTCCAACTTCTCCGCGCACGAAACGTGTCTCCGTACCTTAGGCTTTTACAGCTCCTCTGATATTCCTTCTGGTTTTCTCTTTCCTTCTTGTTGTAGAATTTCCAGTCAGTCAACTTTCCTGTAGTTCTGGATAATATCCACTTTATATTTTAGTTGTATTTTTTGAAATTGTTGTGTGAGGCTGCAGTTAGGCGGTTACCTATGCCACCATCTTGGTTTCTTTCCCCCATGTCCACTTTTATAGATTCACTATTTATCCCTTTTTCTCCCTCCAGACTCTGACCAAGCAGACAAGCCCTAAGCCAGTGCCTATACTTTCCACACAAAGTAAAGGACCAGATACACAAGCCAAAACATTGCCCATTTAGAGGTATTCCCCTCACTGCTGTTTTTCAGGGCCACTCCTAAGCACCTACCAGTGGCACTTAGACATTGGGACTGCCTCTTTTTGGTCTGGAAGAAGGGAAGGACAGACCAAGCGTGCTATATCAAGTTTTCATTAGACTCAGACCAGGAGTCCATGGGTCTTGAGTGGCAGAGCTCACAGAATGAGTTGGTGTGTTTGCAGAAGGCACTGCAATGTGTTTCTGTAGAACCTGCCAGAGATGTGGATGCCCTTGCAGCGCATGTCCACCATCCTCCTGCCTAGCAGGAGTATTACTTGGCCACCATCATTACCCAGTGACTCATGAGGTGGCCTCGGCTATCTTTTCCCCCATCTTTGTGGGAAAAGCCAGGAACTATTCTATAAAAGGTATAGTATGTGTCTCCACCACAGATGACATAATCTCATTCCTGAACCCTAGGAATCTGTGTTGTGATTCTCACATTGGGGCTTGCTATCAACTTTTAAATGTTTACATAGACAAGAATATTCAAATATACAAATACATTTAAAAGCAAAAATCTTGCCGAAATCGGTTTGGCTCAGTGGATAGAGCATCGGCCTATGGACTGAAAGGTCCTGGGTTCAATTCCGGTCAAGGCCATGTACTTTGGTTGCGGGCACATACCCAGTGGGGGGTGTGCAAGAAGCAGCTAATGGATGTTTCTCTCTCATCGATGTTTCTAACTCTCTATCCCTCTCTCTTCCTCTCTTGTAAAAAATCAATAAAATATATATTTTTTAAAAGCAAAAATCTTTACAAATCTTATAATTAGGGACAATTCCTATCAAATCAACATCCTAGCAAACATCTTTTTAGGCCTTTTTCTCTATGTTTAAATAAATAAATAAAACAATGTAATGCTTTCATAACTGCTTTTTGATTCAATATGTTAATGAATCTAGATTTATATAATTCCTTTGTTTGTATATATCATATCATAAATTAACCAGTTTGCTGTTGGTACAGTTCTTAGCTGGGTAGTACTGCCCCCTAGCGTATGTTTTGTGTCTAGATAATATATATTGAAATATTATTTTGTTACAAATTACTTTCCTTTTATTTCCCTCTTATATTACAGTTAGGTATATTTTGTTGTAGGTATCTGGGACTTTCATTTCAGAGCTGTATAGGGTGTGTTAAAATACTCATTTTTAAAAAAGAACTGAGTTTTAAGTTTTGCTTATAGATGTAGATAGAGAATTTCCAATTTTTAATATAATAAAACATGCTCTGATGAACATCTTTATGCATTTATCTTTTGGAGTGGGTTTGGTACATTAAGGAATATGCATGTTGAACATGTTGACAAATTGCACCAGTATACCCAGATGCCACAGGGCATGAGAGTGCCAATTCCCTAATATACTCATGAAAAAGAACACAATTCTGGTTGTTCTTTTCATAAGTGCTAGATAAGATTTTCTTAAAACTCTTATTTTATGCTTGGGCATAAACCTAGAACCTTCCCTACGATTTTGAAAGTTCCAGGAACTTACTTTATTTCTAGTCGCTTCTTGGTTTAATTTCTAACTTCAACTGACTTATTTTTCTCTTCTTCTTCTTCTTCTTCTTCTTCTTCTTCTTCTTCTTCTTCTTCTTCTTCTTCTTCTTCTTTAAAAAACAGCTATATTGAGATATACATATATATCTTACAATTTACCCATTTAAAGTTTATAATACAGCTTCTTTCACTTAGCCTGTTTGTGATAGCATGTAGCAGTATTTCACTTCTTTTATTCTTTTTTAAATTGCCTTCATTAAATACTAGAGGCCCAGTGCATGAAATTTGTGTTTGGGGGTAGGAGTCCCTCAGCCCAGTCCCTCTCTGGGGGATGTCCAACTTTGCAGATCAGGCCTAAACTGGCAGTCAGACATCCCTCTCGCAACCAAGGACATTGCATGCACCAGTGACCATAGTTTTCATGCAGGTGAAAGGCATCTTGCTGTTGTATGGGCAGATACATTTTTTTTACCTTGATTATAAAAAGTAGTGCATAACATGGTCCTTCTGAGGCAGTAGAACCATTTCCCCATCTTATGGGTGGAAAAACTGAAGCAGAGAGAAGTTAAGTAATTGGCTTTTGTCACACAGTTATAAGTGTCAGAGTCAGGGCTGACCACAAAATGCGCAAGCCAGAGTCCATGCATGTCATTGCTGCAGCATCCTGTTTTTTCAATGTTAGAGTAGCCTTGTCAGATTTTAATTTTTCAATCTAAGAGACTGTTCCCAATATACAGGGTAGGGTCCCTGGGCCTGACTGGTGACCAAGGCCAATCTGTGGGGTGACCGGTGGGCGGGACAATCCCTCTTATACTGCAGCTACAACAAAATATACCTGGTGGCCTGGCACTGCCTGCTGGCCAGCCTTGCCCCCCGATTGTTGCCACCAGTTGCCACCCTGCATTGAGCGGCTGCACCCCGTGATCAGTGCGCATCATAGTGACGGGTGGTTCCCTTGTTTGGTCGATTTGCATATTAGGGTTTTATTATATAGGATTATTCTGTTGTACGGATATACTACATTTTATTTACCTTTTTGTCAACTGATGGGCATGTTGGTTGTATCCACTCATTTGGTATTATGAATGATACTGTTATGGATATTCATGAACAAGATTTTGTATGGATATATGTTTTTATTTATCATGGGTATATACTGAGGAGTGAAATTGCTGGATCATATGGTAACTCAAGTGTTTAACTTTTTTTGTTGTTGTTAATCCTTACCCCAGGACATTTTTCCCATTAATTTTTAGAGAGAATTTAAGGGATGGGGAGACACACAGAGAGAAACAATGTGAGAATCTGAGAGAGACACATTTGGTTGCCTTTCACTCGTGTGGGTTAGGTGTGTGTGTGTGTGTCCAGGGGGAGGGGGGGGGTGTGCTCAAGTCTGCACTAAGGTAAGTGCCCTTGATCGATATCAAACTCATGACCCTTGAGTTGAGGTATACCATCTTGCTGGCATATAGATGTGTTCACCTGGAAGCTCTATGGACCCTATACTTTTGGAATTGTTATGGAGGCTTCATCCTGTAAGCATGACCAGTAATTAACTCAGTCTCCAGTCCCTCCCCTCTTCCTGGAAAGTTCCAAGCTTCTTAACATGGCTTGATGCTTCTTCTGACCTGAAACTCTCCAGGAACCCACCAAGAGTAGAACAAAAGACACTCTTACAGTCCTGAAATTCCAAGGAGTTTAGGAGTTCTGTGTCAGTGACTGGGGTCACAGGCCAAATGTTAGAAAAAAAAGATGCTCCGATACTTTTATCACTTAGGGAATTACAAGGGTTTGGGAGCTCTGTGCCAGAAACTGGAACCAGAGACCAGTTATTATTTCATAGGAGTTGTCCCACAATTCTTAGATATTCTGTTTTGCTCTTTTTAAGGTGTTTTTCCCCCCTCTGCTTTTCGGTTTTGGAAGTTTCTATTGACTAGAGGCCTGGTGCATGAAAATTTATGCACTGGATAGGGAGGTCCCTCAACCTGACCTGACCCTCTCACAGTCTGGGAGCCCTCAGGGGCAGGAGGCAACCCGGCAATCAGGGAAAGGCGATGCTCCATCACACCTCTGCTGCTGCCACTGCTGGCAGTGCAAGCCTCGGCAGGCCCTGGTTACATGAACCTTGGGTGGCCATGGGCGGCTGGGCAGCCGCCATCCGAGGCTTGCCTGTACCTCAGGTCAGCCCTGGAGGGCTGAGGGGACTGGGAGACTCTGGAGGCAGGCACGTGGAGCGGCCGGGCCTGCCTGGTGGCAGACCCAGCCTTGCTACACACTTGCTACCCTGGTGGGGCTGAGGGGACTGATGAAAAAAAAAACTGAAGGAGTAAGAAAGTATTGTTGCATCCAAAAACATTTTTTAATTCAAATATTATCCCTCTGTACACTTCAAATATTATTAATCTTCAATTCAAATATTATCCTTCTGTAAATTTAATAAGAAAAAATAATGTGTTCATGCTTCTCTCGAATTGAGCATAGAAGACTCTCAGCTTGAGGTTTGGCCGTATTTTCTGCTAGTGGAATAAAGATTCTGAATACAACTCAGTGATTATGACTCAATCTGTCTTGGGTTTAGTCCCCTGGACACATTTTGGGTGCCAGAGAGTGAAAACGAAATGGCTTCAAGTAAAAACCCAAGGAATGGTTTGACTAAAACCTTTAACTCACTGGGTCCCAAATGACTTTGGCACTGCACTCACCGGTAAGTTAGAAATGTGAGGGAGCCGTTTGCCCACTCCCGGTATGGACAACAATGCAGTTTGGACACCTCGAGAGAAAAGTGTGGCTGTATCTGGAAAACGGCTGCACCTGGCAAAGCTGCCGCAGGGACTGTGGAATGCAGAGGAACAGCGTGTGATGGTGCTAAGTTCCCACCCGTGCTCAATAGAGCAGCAGTGGTCATCAGCCAAGAATTGCTTTGCTAGATGGAACAGTAGGAGAGATTTTTTTTTTTTTTTTAAATCCAGTGGAACAGATATAGTAGGAGTTTGGGACAAGTGAGACATCCTAGGAATACTTAGGATGCACTTTGCAAAGAATCATGATCCATAGCAAGTAACTAAGGAGTAAAAATTGGGCCCTAATAAAAATGTGATATAATTTGTGGTGCCAAGTGTAATTTGGCTACCTTTTATTAATATCCATTGACACGTTAGCCCTCACTACCTTTGTTATGATTTTTTTTTTTAGCCTAAAGTTGTTACCAATGAGTGAATGAGGCAAATAAGTAAAAGAACTTTGCTAAATTAACATCTATTCAGCTGCTAAGATGATAAAGCAAAATTCGTGTTGGCTTTTAGTGTCAAAATGGGTAAAACAAACCACTATTTATTACCAGTAAGTCACAGTTAGCCACTTTCAAAATGAGCTTGGCATTAATTTATGTTAAAGAAAGGACTCATCCTAGTTTCTTTTAAGGAAATTGAAGAATGACTCACTTCACTCCCAAACACATTTAAAAATAAATCAAGTCCTATTTTAGAGACCACTAACATTAACACTGTTCTTTCCCAATTAAAACACACAAAAGAAATTTTAATAGCATCCAACAGAAAAAGTCCTCTTATTAGAGAACTTTTAAGAAAGAGTTTCTGTGTTTTGGAGGAATAGGAAATGAAATGTTAGGTAATTGAACATATAATGCTACTTTGCTATATTGTCTTCCGAGGAAGAGATTAGATAGATGGTTATCTTTAAACAGAGACCAAGTTATTTCAAGTGGAATCCCCACTGATTATTTTAATGTCATATTGTTTTAGTCCTAACACTTAAGATTTCTGAAGATCCTGAAACTCTTCGTACTAAAAAGAAGACACTAAAATTTATATTACCCAGGGAAAGAAATGAACATTGTTTTCTTTTTAAAAGGTGATAAAAATGAATTTCCTTGAGCTTTCTGGCTTGTTTGAAAATCTATCATTCTGAGTACTTTGACTCATTAGGAATCAGGAACATTAATTCAGTAGCAGCTTTGAATGGCCCCATAAGCTGAGGAAACTTTTACAGTCCTTTGAAGAATCAATGTCACAGTGGCTCTCAGATTTACTCAAGTTTCCCAGAAATGTCAGAAATAAGTATAAGGCACTTGTTCATCTTAGTAACAAATTGATTTTAAACTTTCTTCATTGGAAAAACTAGTATGGAATGTGACAGACTATCTTTTTTTTAAAAAAATAATTTTATTATTATTTTGTTGTTGCTTAAAGTATTACAAATACTAGTACATATGTCTCCTTTTTCCCCCATTGCCCCCCCCCCCCCCCCCCCCCCCCGGTCTTCCCCATCCCCAGAACATGCCCTCTATCTCTTATATGATTTTTGTCAGAAATATTACTTTTGGATAAAAATTCTAACACTTAGCTCTTTTATTTTTAAAGGATGGGTTTATTTGGAAGATTTCATATTCTAGTAAAATTCTAGCAAAATTAGATCTTTGTCATGAGTAAGGTGTTATAAGTGGTTTTCATGACAGTGAATAGAGTCACAAATTCAAGCATTGATCTAAGTCTTTTAACTGATGGTAATAGATGGAGTCTAGGGAGCTAGGACTGTAGTGTTAATTCCACAGTGGTTTAGAATAGCAAGCCTCATAACTTTTCTGCCCTTCCTTATGTCTTTTAAACAAACTTACCTGTTGTTTTTAATGATTTCCTAGCACGAGATCCTTTATTCCTTTTTCTCAAACACATGTACCTAATATTATTACACACTTTAATGATCACTATGCTTGGTAGTTGTTCTGCTATGGTGTGTTTGAATAAAATAATTAAAGTAAAAAAAAATACAGGTCTAAACATAGAATAGCCAACACAAAATTGAATGAGAAGAATAAAATTAAAACACTCACACTATTCTTTTTAAGACTTACTGTGAACCTACAATAATCAAGTATCATGGAGTTGACAAATAATAGGCACATAAATCAATGAAACAGAATAGACATCCCAGAAATAGAGTGACACGCATATAGTCAAATGATTTTTTTAATACAGTTGCAGAGGCAATTCAATATTTATCTTTTCAACAAATATTACCGGAATAATTGGACATCTATATGTAAAAAAAAAAAAAAAAAAAAAAAAAAAAAAAAAGAATCTAGACACAGACCTTACACCCTTTACAAACTTAACTCAAATGGTTCTTAGACCTAAACATAAAGTGCAAAACTATAACACTTACAGAACACAACATATGATAAAATCTACATGATTTTTAATTTGTTAATGATGTCTTAGATACATCAAAAGTATGATCCATGAAAGAAATAAAAAAATGGATGTTGGACTTTGTTAAAATTAAAACTTTTGTTCTGCAAAGGACACTGTTAAGAGAATGAAAACAAAACAAAAAAAACAACAACAACAAAAAACAAACAAATCAATGGGAGAAAATATTTTCCATTTACATGTCAGAGAAATGACTTGTATCCAAAATATGCGTAGAATTTTTAAAACAGGAAGAAAACAAACCAATTTAAAAATGGGCAAAAGAGTGATCAGTGAAATGGCAAAATAGAGAACTCTAAAAGTCCATTCCTTCACAAAAGTAATGAATAAGCTGGCAAGACTCTCAGAATAAGCTTTAATGGGGGATAGGAGGTCTGGGATCCAAAAAAAAAAGTTTTCAACAAAGCAGAGCAACTCAATAAAGAAAAAATGCTTCATTTTAGTATGAGAATAAATAAGGTCATAAGCATGTGCCCTAATTTGATAGAGATGCCAGAGACCTGTCTCAGGCATGCCATATACAGAGAAAAGGCCATGTGATGATATAGTGAGAAGGTGCTGTTTGTAGACCTAGGAGACAGGCCTCATCTGAAATCAACCCTGCTTGACACTTTAACATTGGACTTCCAGCCTCTAGAACTGGGAGAAGAATAAATTTCTGTTGTTTAAGCTATCCAGTTTGTGGTATTTTGTTATGGTAGCCCTAACAGTCTAAGATGACCAATAGTTCTATGTCCAGCAAAACTATCCTTTCAAGATGGAGAAATTAAATCATACTCACATAAACTCAGAAAGCCAATATACCTGCTTTACGAGAAATGCTAAAGGAAGTTCTGGCTGAAATGAAAGGACACTAAACAGTATTTCCAAGTCCACATGAAGAAATAAAGAACATTGGTAAAATAATTACATAAAGTCAGTATTAATGTATTTTTGGTTTATAACTTTTTCTATATGATTTGTAAGACAAATGCATCAAACCAAAATTACAAATATATATTAATGGGCACATAGAACATAAAGATTTAATTTGTGACAATAACAGCATACAGGGGAGGAGCTACATAGATAAGTTTTGTATACTACTGAAACTAAGTTGGATTTGAATTAAAATTTTATAAATTAAGATGTTAATTGTAATCACCAGGTAGTTATTAAGAAAAAAGCAGTAAAATAGTATACCAAAAAATATCTATGAAACACAAAATAAGGCAGTAATAGAGGAATTGAAGAACAAAAAATATATATAGAAAACAAATAGAAACACAGTAGCAGCCACTCCTCATCAGTAATTAATTAAATATTAATGGATTAAACTCTCCAATTAAAAGGAATAAATGGTAGAATGACTTTTTAAAATGATCCAACTACATGCTGTTTTTAATAGACTCACTTTAGATCTAAAAGCACAAATACATTGAAAATGAAAGGATGACAAATATTATGCTATGGTAAGTAATAACAAAAAAAAGAGCTAGATGGCTATACTAATATTAAACCAAATAGACTTTAAGTCAAAAATTATTTCAAAACTCAAGGACATTATACATTGATAAAAGGGTGCATCCATCAAGATGTAGCAATTTTAAATATATATGCACCTAATGACAGAGCCCCATATTATATGACAGACAGAATTGAAGGAAGAAATAGTTCAAAAAATAATACTTGGAGACTTCAACACCCCACTTTCATTAGTGGATAGAACAGCTGTACATAAACAGAGGACTTGCACAACACTATGAAATAACTAGACTTAATAGACATATACTACACTCCACCCAACAAGAGAATGCATATTCCTATCCAGTGCATGTGGAACATTCTACAGGATAGATCATATGTTATGCCACCAAACAAATCTCAAGAAATTTAAAGTGATAGAAACCATTCAAAGTATCTTCTGCAATTACAATGGAAAGAATGTAGATATCAATAATAGAAGGAAGTCTAGATACTTCACAAATATGTGAAATTTAAACAACACTCAAACAACCAATTGTTAAAGAAAAAAATCACAAGAGAAATTAGAAAATATCTTGCAATAAATGAAAATGAAAATGCAACAGTTACTGGAGATGAGGGAAATGGGGAATGTTGGTCAAAGGGTACAAACTTCAAATTATAAATATGTTCTTGGACCTAATGTACAGCATGGTGATCAAAGTTAATTATACTGTATTATATACTTGAAAATTGCAAAGATAGTACATCCTAAATGTTCTCACTGCAACAAATAAATGGTAATTATGTGACATGATGGAGGCATTAGCTAATGGCATGGTGGCAAGAATTTTACAATACTATAAGAGTATCAAATCAACACATTGTACAATCTCAATTATATCTAAATAAAGCTGGGGGGGGGGGAGAAAGAAAACACAAAATACCCAAATGTATGGATTTTAGCAAAAGTAGTGCTAGAGGGAAATTTATAGCTACAAACAACCACATTAAAAAAGAAGGGAGATCTCAAATAACCTAGCTTCCCATCTTAAGGAACTTGAATAAGAACAATTTAAGCCCCAACCAAGCAGAAGAAGGAAATAAAAAAGATTAAAATGTACAAAGCTGAACATAGTTTTACAGTATGGTTCAGCAATCATGCTCCTAAGTATTTACCAAACCGATCGAAAAATTATGTCTTCAGAAAACCTTCATGCAAATGTTCATAGGAGGTTTATTCATAGTTGCTAAAACTGGGAGCAATTAATATACCCTTCAATAGATGAAAGCATAAGCAAACTATAGTATATCCATTCAATGGAATAGTATTCAATCATATAAAGTAATGAGCAATCAACTAGACAAAAACATGGGTGAATCTTAAATGTATATTGCTAAGAAAATTAAGCTAGTCTGAAAAAGCTACATCTACAATATATAAACATAACTAGAGGCCTGGCGCACAAAATTTGTGTGCGGGTACAGTTCCTGGGCCTGGCCTGCGATCGGCCATCTTCCCCAACTGCTCACAGCTAGCCCCATCCCCTGCTGCCACTCACCCCCACTTCCCCATTCACCATCGGTGATTGGCGCCTCACGGCCGGGGAAGGAACTGAGAGGTATTCAGTGTGCCTTATAGTGACTGGTCCAGTGGTTTTTCTGGTCATTCTGCCATTAGGGTCAATTTGCATATTACCCTTTTATTATATAGAATTCCATTAATGTGACATTCTGAAAAAACAAACCTATAAGATGGTAAACAGATCAGTTGTTGTCTAAAGTTTTTTGTGGTGTTTTTTTTTTGGGGGGGGGGGGAGGGGAGAGTTGATAGATGCAGTGCAGATTTTTTTTTTATGGTGTTAAATATTCTGGATGGCACTGTAATAGTGACTATGTAACATGTGCTAAAGCTCATTGAACTTCATTTTTTTATTGTTTATTATTATTTTTTGGATATTTTTTCCATTGAGTTTTTAGAGAGAGTGGAAGGGAGGGGGAGAGACACACCGAAAAAGAAACATTGATATAAGAGAGACATCAATTGGTTGCCTCCCCCATGTGCTCCTACCCAGGCCAGAATGGAGCCTGCAACCAAGGTACATGCCCTTGACTGGAATCAAACCCAGAACCCTTCAGTCTGTGGGCTGATGCTCTATTGATGGAGCCAAACTGGCTAGGGCAAAACTCATAGAGCTTTACAACACATTCAGTGAAACTTAATGTATCAAATTTTAAAAATCATTTTGGAGGTTGGGGACCCTAGGATGGAATGCAGACTGTGAGAAAAGAATATAACTATCGATATTTCAAGGAGCTGGGGTGGGCACAGGTACTGACCTAACTTAGGAAATGAATGGGAACTAAGACCAAAAGCAAAAGGTGCTATGCATAGCATTGTGCTTTAGTTAGTCAAGTTGTTTCTCCTGGAGGTATGAGTGAACAATCCTGAAGTTACCAAAAGTATATACTGGGAGTAAGTACTAAGTAAATTAATGGCAGATGGCGGAAGCCACATTTCTGATGTTTGGAGTGGGAGGTTACAGATAGATAAAGAGGCAAATGGTAGAATGATCTGTGCATGAGGTCAAGAATTAGAATTAGAGACATCAGTATGGACTCATATATAAATACAGATGGATACATAAAGAAATATTCGTGGGTATGTGTGTATTTATGTGTCAGTACACACACACAATTATTTTCTTTCTCTGCCAGCTAAGAGGGGCTAGAAGCAGTGACATCCCAGGAGCAATGAGCATACTCAACATCCAGATCTTGGTTTCTAATACTATTCTCCACTAAAAGGAGCAAGGTACCATGGAGAAATGGCTGATTCTAGAGCTGGGACAAGGTATCTATGTGATGATCCTATAGTATTTGGTAGTTTCAGAAGATAAAAAAGTTCTCAAAAATCACACCAATGTGGGTATGTGAAAGGGACACAGAGCCAACTGAAAGAGCTCCTAATGGCCAAATTTAGCAACAAAAAAACAAATATGTGGCACTAGGGTATAACCCAGAGTGTAAATAAATCCTGCATAATAAAAACCTAATATGCAAATTGACCAGTCGTTATGATGCGCACTGACCATCAGGGGGCAGACGCTCAATTCAGGAGCAGCCCCAGCCCACAGGCCCTAAGCCAGACAAGGCAGGTGCCAGCACCATCTCCCCTCCCCTGATCATTCTGCAGGTTGCCCTGCAGAGGGAGGCCACTGGCAGCTGCAGTGGGGGGATGGGGCTGGAGAGTGGGTGGCCCCAGGCCGGCCAAAGCAAGTGCCAGCAGGAGCCCCCTGATCGCCCTGCTGATCACCCCACACATCAACCCTAATCACTGGCCAGGCCTAGGGACTCTACCCATGCACAAATTTTGCACATCAGGCCTTTAGTATAAAATAAATATCCATGAGTCCACATAAATTTATAGACATGATTGAATAAAAAGTAAATAAGAGATTGTATGCAAATTTCCAATTCAGGAGCATTCCAAATATATATATATATATATATATATATATATATATATATATATATATATATATATGTCAAGGAGGTAGGGCATATCTCCTATCCCTCATGTGTGGGCTGTACATAGTGACTTCCTTCCAAAGAATCCTATATAATAAAAGGCTAATATGCAAATTGTCCCCTCAGGAGGTTGACTAACCAGGAGTTTGACCACTCACTATAACATGTGCTGACCAGCAGGGGGCAGCGCAGAATGAAGGAAGATTGAAGAGGGTGCAGGTCGGGCTGAAGGACACCCTCTACCCTCGTGCATGAATTTCGTGCACTGGGCCACTAGTAACTATATATTTTTAATTCTTCATAGATATACCCTCTCTCATCTCTGGGTCTTTTCCTTCTGCTTACAATTATCTCCAAGCCCCTGTTTGCCCATTAATTTTACCTCATCCTTCAGCTGAAATGCCATTATTTTTCAGGATGGCCTTGTCTGGTGTCCTATACAACACACTATGCTTCTCCCTTTGTGGCATGCATCCTATGTCACTGCGTGTGTTCTCTGACTTCCCCACCAGATGATCAGCCACCTAGCACAGGGCTTGCAACATCAGAGGTGTCTGGTAAGTGTGTGGAATTGAAAACAATGAAGGAAGGTTTAGAACGGAACATGATGCTCAGTAAAGCAAAGGCTCTGGAACAAGTCGCCCCAGATAAGACGGAAAGGGTGGGTAGAAAAGAGACTTGAAAGAATTCGAAAAGACTGACCATAGAGTTTAAACTTTAACCCACAGTCTGTAATGGTCTAAACTAGAGAAATGACACTAACTACTGAATTTCCTGAAATCTTACATGCTGAGTAGATTTCTCATTAACCTTTATACTTATCGGACAACGTGGCTTGCTATCAGTTTTTCAGATTCCACTTCCTGTGTTCCACGTTGCAGCACCATCATCTACCATCAAGCTGTGTTATGGTGAAGTTTGAGGCCCATCCGATATTTTCCCTTGTCTGTGACCTGCTTTTTTCCACTTGTATGTTCTCATCATTCCTTACCCTTTAACT
Organism: Pipistrellus kuhlii; assembly: GCF_014108245.1. Lineage (NCBI taxonomy): Eukaryota > Metazoa > Chordata > Mammalia > Chiroptera > Vespertilionidae > Pipistrellus > Pipistrellus kuhlii. Next base: position 39,666,846 of record NW_023425529.1, read on the forward strand.
TTAGTCACTATACTATGAGAAGAACTAAAGTTAGCTATCCCGACCCAGATATTCCTGAGATAAGATAGGCTCTATAGATCTGCAGCTTCAAGACTTTCCTGGTTTTAGAAATGCTTTGAGCATTTAATATTAAAGAATCAGCCTGCCTAGTTTTAAACCCTGGCTCTACCATTAACTGTGTGACTTTAAGGACGTTACTTAACTTCTCTCTGCTTCAATTTTCTCATCTGTAAAATGGGGAGGATAATAGTACCTCGTAGGTTGTTATGAGGATTAAATAAGATTATCCTCAAAACTTTTAGAATGATGCCAGGCACATAGTACATGCTCAAATAAATAGCTCTTATTTCATTATCGCCGTTATTAATTAAATATTTTTTCATTGTTTTGCTTTCTTCTTCAGAAACACATATAATAGCTACTTTGTATCTGCTGTTTCTACCACTCATAATATATTCACAAGAACCATCCTTGTAATTTGTTCTACTTTATTTTATTTTATTTTATTTCCTTGTACATACTATCCACCAGAACTGTGTTTAAGTTTTCTTTATTCTGTTTTCATTGCCTCTAACGTGGCTTTTTATCTCTGTGACATTTTTTTCTCTCTCTCATTTCTTTCCCAAGCTCTGCTGGCCCGGTTTTTATCTCCTATTGCTTCATAAGCTCTTCTTTGAATTATTTTTTTTCCAGTTCTTTCTAATGTATGGTTATATTTATAACTTCTTTGAAACTATTTAACTTTTAAAAATCCGTTTTCTCTGGAATTATTTTTTTAAAATATATTTTATTGGTGTTTTTTTTTTTTACAGAGAAGAAGAGAGAGGGATAGAGAGTTAGAAACATCGATGAGAGAGAGTCACCGATCAGCTGCCTCTTGCACACCCCCTATTGGGAATGTGCCCGCAACCAAGGTACATGCCCTTTGGCGGGAATTGAACCTGGCACCTTTCAGTCTGCAGGCTGACGCTCTATCCACTAAGCCAAACCGGCCTTGGCCATGGAATCATTTGTTTTCGTTTTTTAGATTCATGCCTTCTGTCTCTTTCTGTCTCTCTAGTCTTTCTTCCCTTCACTTTCCTTACCTTTTTCTTCTCTCTTTCTCCTTCTCCTTCACTTCTTCCTGTCTGCCCTTCTGACACTCATGTTTGCTGAATAACATAGGAGAGACAGTGGGGGTGGGGTGGCGTAAGATGCAAAGGGATGCTGCCTCTTCTGATAGATGTAGCAAATAAAGATACTAGCTGCCCCAGCTACCTTTGAATCTCAGATAAATAAGGAATAATTTCTTGACGTAAAGGGTATCATGAATATTGCACACTACATTTCATCTGGCAGCCCTATTCCCAGGGTTGTTTTTTCCAGCACCTTCTCTCTAAATCTGAGTTTTCCTTTCCCCTGGGGGGTCCATGTCACCTCCGTTTCTGGCTTCCCAGAGACTGATGGGCCTCACAGCAAAGTCTCCAAGGATCTTCCTCCTTCCTCCTGCTGCATTTCAGTGGAGAGCATAAGGTGGCTCAGACGGAGGTATTACGAGTAACTCGGTCTCCTTCTGCTTCACGGTGAGTCTTTGTTATAGCTGTGCAGGACAGCTCGTGTGTTCCCATGGAGGAGAGTCCTTTCCGCAGACCTGCCCTGTGTGAAGTGATCAAATGGAGGCTCTGCGGCTCTGCTCTGTAACTCCAGGGGGTGACACATATGTGTATGGACTCCCTGACTCCCTTACCTAAGCTTCTCTCCTCCCCACTGCCTCCCAGCCACTCAGGGGCCGCCCTGTAAGCCTACGGGTGCACACTCCGCGGAAGAGGGAGTGGATGGGAGGCGTCAGTTCTGCACTCAGCAGGGCAGAGGGGAAGAGGCCTGTCCGGGCTCCAGAAGATGGCTTGTCCAGGTGAAGGGAATTCTGGCATCCCAATCCCTGGGAGTGGGTAGGGGGATTGTTCCCGGGAGTGGGGTGTGGGGGAGTGTGGTGTGTGTGCAGTGGGCATGGACTTCAGATGACCACATAGCTTTGATCCCATGGACTCCAGGCCAGAATGAGCCTAAAGCTGCAAGATTTCTAGCTCTCAGATGGAGCTGCCTGTCAGAGCAGCAATACTGCTTCTGGGAAATTTGAAGTTCCAGAAGGCGTCTGTAAGCTTTCAGCATTTCCCCTTTGTGCACCCAGAGCCCTTAGCCATTGGCACCACCACATCGTGTGTCTTACCCAATGCATTTCCATCCTCTATGGTAGGGGTGTCGAACTCAATCAGAGAAGGGGCCAAAATCTAAAATCCAGCCTAAATCGCGGGCTGAATGGTTTACTGAACAGTCATAAACTGTCATTGTGATGGAAACGCAGCGGAGTGCAGTGATGACAGCGCGGTGCGGGCCACATTGCAAGGCCTGGCGGGACGGATTTGGCCCTCGGGCCTTGTGTTTGACACATGTGCTCTATGGGAACCTCGGCTGAAATGTCTGTGCCCTGGCAAAGCCAGCCTTTCCCATCTGGTGTTGCCTGCTCAGGGACATCCCGTCAGCAACTTTCCTTTCTCTCTCTCCTGCACTGGTCATTTTACCCTCTCTACTACACCTTCCTCATCAGGCTACAAACATGCTATTTTTATCAACAAAAAACTAAGCCGAACCAGCCAACCAACCAACCAAATAAACAAACAAACCCTCTCTGGGTCCTGCCTTCCCCTCGAGCTACCATCCTGTTCCTTCCCTTCCCTTTCCAGCGCTCTGAAAAGGAATGCCTTGACTCCAATCAGCCTTCAGCCTTCGCCATGAAAGTGAAGCTGCTCTTATCACCCTCTTCAGTGGCTTCCAAGTTGTTTAATCCAGTGGTCTGTTCTCGGGCCTCATCTTTCCTCACCTGGCAGCAGGATTTGACACAGCGGACACTCCCTTTTATTGAAAGAATTTCTTGACTATATATCTCCAACCCAAACATCTATCTCCCCTGGACTCCAGACCTCAAAAATGCAGATGCCGTTTCCCTTGAGTGGGTAATAAGCTCTTATTCTTCCCCACTCCACCTTCTGCCCAAACCCGCTCCTCTGTGGTCTTCTCCATCTCCATTGAAGGCACCAGACTTCCACTTACTCTCAGCTAAAGCCCTGGAGTCATCCTTGTTTTTCCTCTTTCTCACGTGCCTCACATCCAGTCCGTCAGCAGCTCCTGCCAGGTCTATCTTCAAGAAAAATCTAGAATTCAACCATTTCTCACCTTCCCTGCTGCCATCTTGGTTCAAGCTCTGGTTCCAGGGCAGAGCTGGCAAGTAGATTTTACTTCAAACACCAAGATTATTATAGCAAACTTCTAATTGGTTTCCCTGCTTGCTTCTCCTTTAGGTTATTTATTTATTTATTTTAAAAAAATATATTTTTATTGGTTTCAGAGAGGAAGGGAGAGGGGGAGAGAGAGAAACATCAATGATGAGAAAGAATCATTGATTTGGCTGCCTCCTGCACGTCTGGGGATGGAGCCCACATCCAAGCATGTGCCACATCCTCCTGGTTCATAGGTCGGCACTCAGCCACTGAGCCATACCAGCTGGGCTCCCTTTCAATGTAGTCTCATCACAGCAGAGTGATTCTATTAAACCAAATGTCAGATTGTGTCACTTCTTTGTTCAAAATCCTGCATTAGCTTTTTGTTTCTTTCAAAGTAAAAGCCGGAGCCCTTACAATGGCCTAGAAAACTCCACATACTGACGCCAACCTGATTTTCCTTCTGACACCATCTAACAGTACTCTGCCCTTTTGTTAGAGAAGTCTACCCACACGGTCTCTCTGCTGTGTCTTGATATGTCAGACATGTGCCTTTCGGGTCCTTTACGATCTCCTGGAATGCTTCCCTTCAGGTATGTGCATATCTCACCCAGATGGTTTATACTGGGAAAGCAAGACAAATGCTTGGTTCTTTCTCTTGATTCTCCAATTTTCAGAAGAATGAGCTGGTGCCCTAGCAACCTCAACATATGTCAAATGAACTTTTTTTTAAAATAAGAGAATTAAAATGAACTCGTGATTTTAAATACATTTGATGTGCTTCAACTTATGGTCGTCATTACTGTTTCTGATGCTCAAGTTGTCTCATCTTTGGCCAGGAAGAGCCCTCACAAGTGGGACTCTAAATCCTTTGACATGATCCGGTAGTTCTCTGATACCTTGCGTCTTAATTTGCAGTAAGAATTAGCCCAGCTGGTGTGGCTCAGAGGTTGAGTGTTGACCTATGAGCCAGGAGGTCATGGTTCGATTCCCCATCAGGGCACATGCCTGGGTTATGGGCTCCATCTCCACTGTGGTGCCTGCAGGAGGCGACCAATCACGATTCTCTCTCATCATCGATGTTTCTATCTCTCTATCCCTTCCTCTCTGAAATCAATAAAAATATATTTAAAAAACAAACAAACAAACAAACAAACAGAAAAACACACACCTATTTGCCATCTCTCCCCTAGAACATGGACTATTAAATCAGACATATCTGGGTTTTTTTAAAAAATATATTTTATTGATTTTTTACAGAGAGGAGGAGAGAGGGATAGAGAGCTAGAAATGTCAATGAGAGACAAACATCGACCAGCTGCCTCTTGCACACCCCCTACTGGGGATGTGCCCGCAACTAATGTACATGCCCTTGACCGGAATCAAACCTGGGACCTTTCAGTCCGCAGACCGAAGCTCTACCACTGAGCCAAACCGGTTTCTGCAGACATATCTGGTTTTAATTCCAGGTTTAAAGTTACAATTTTTGCAACTCTTGGAGAGTTACTTACTGTTACTTCTCTAGTTCAGGATTCTAACTTACGAAATGAGAATGATCATACATATTCAGTGAGTTCCTTTGAGGCTTAAGTGAGATGCAGTATATGAGATATCTGGCAGATAGTAGACACTTCATAAATTGTAGTGCCCATTATCAAAATTAGAGACAAAACCCTGTTATCATGCAAAAGTAAAAAGTTGCCTCATAATTACCCACTAAAGATGAGGTTCTAAGAAAAGTGAAGCTAGTCATAATTTGGATTTGTTATGTACTTACTGTGTGCAAAACATGACAGTAAACATTATTGCTTCACTTTTTTAAAAATAAATATTCCTCTAAACAATTCTATAAGGCAGGTGTTAATATATATTATAATTTTTCATGTGGCATAATATCACCCTATCTTATACATTAGGAGTCTGAGACTTAGAAAGGTTAACTCACTAGTTAGAAAGTGGACTAGGAAGTGGCAGAATTCTGAATAAAACTCTCTGAGCCCAGATTATGAGAAAGTAACTCTTGAGCTATGTGAATTTGTCCTGTTTAAGTGTGTTGTATTGTTCTGAAATAATAGCCTGGGTAAAATTTATTTTAAATATTTCCAGATTTCCATAGATTATCTTGGCACTTAGTACTTACTTTCCATATCTGACTACCCCTCCCCCCCCCAAAAAAAAATGTGTTTTAAGCAATAGCCAACCTAGAGCAATATCTAACTGGGATCAAAGACCAGGAGCTTCACTGACAGTCTTTTGTGAGGTGGGAGAGACCAGGACAGAAAGAGCATCAGGAGGGGGGGGGGGGTTCTCTTTTATGCCTAGGTTTTTCTTATTTTTAAAAAGAGATTTATATATACTAGAAGCCCAGTGCATGCATTCGTGCACCAGTGGGGTCCCTCAGTCTGCCCTGCACCCTCTTGTAATTCAGGATCCCTTAGGGGATGTCGGACTGCTGGTTTCAGCCTGATCTCCACAGGCCAGGCCAAGGGACCGTACTGGTGCATGAGTCCATGCACTGGGTCTCTAGTATGCATATAAGTTCTTTGGTTAATCTATTCCTGCCCTCTCCCCTCCCCCTTCCCAGCTTCCCTTTGAGATTCATCAGTCTGTTCCATGTTTCCATGCCTGTGCATTGAGCCTCTGCCTCTTGGTGGTCAATGCATGTCATAGCTACCAGTTGAACAGTCAAATGGTCGAACGGTTGCTTAGGCTTTTATATATATATAGACTAGGGGCTCAGTGCATGAATTTGTGCACCTTGAAAGGAACTGTGGACTGCGAGGCTGCAGTTGGCACAGGGGCAGGTCTTGGCCCATCCTCTGCACCACTGCCCGGCCCCTCCCACCATGGCCACTGGTCCCCTGTCTGCCATCAGCCCTGCTCCTGCCATTTCCACTCCCATGTGCTGATGGCACCCCTTGATGGAATGGAGCAATTGGGCTGGCCCAGCAGCAAGTGCAAGTGGGGCCAGTGTCATCAGCTGGTGCGAGCGGTGGCTGCTTCCCCAATCGCCCCTCATAAGCAGGAGGAAGTGGAGAAGCCCTCAGGGGTGATGAGGGCTGGCAGCCGCCACTTGCACCCACTGATGGTGCCAAGCTATCAGGGCTGGTGCCAGGAGCCGGCAGTGGGTGTGAGAGGTGGGTGCCAGTCCCGATCACCCCTCAGGAGCAGAGGGAGATGGAGAAACCCTGAGGGGTGATCGGGGCTGGCATTCGCTGCTCACACCTGCAATTTTAGGGACTTAACCCACAAATCTGTGCTGTGCAACTACTTTACAATAACGAATTGTCATTTAAAAAATCCTGTCTATATCCTTTATAAGGATATATGCTGCTATTAAAAACCATTCGTATAGAAACATTATCTACCCTAAAGTGAATATGTAAAAGATAAAAATCAACTCTTCTTTCCACTAGAGCTCACTTCACCAAGTCTTCAACTTGGTTTAATTTGAGCATCTGGACCTTATAATTGCTAGTTCATTCACAAACTGAAGATGAATTCTGAGTAGTGTACATAGGACTATATGTCAAACTCAAGTAATAGGATAAAGTTATCTTTATTATGCAATGTGCTTCCTTTGGGAAAAAATATTTACTTCATGGTTCTCCCTTTTCCTGCAGTAAACAGATTTGTTCATGGAACTTCTCAGGGCAGAAATACAATAATAGCATATCTCCTGACATAATGTTATAAGAACAAGTATGTTGTCTTCTTGTCTTTGGAAATTACGATGATTTCCTTTCCTTAATAACACTGGTCATATCAGTTAATTTCAGTCTAATGGAAGTGTGTGGCAAGGCTCCCAGAGGTGTCTGGGCAGAAGTGTTATTACTTTAAGGGGATTAGGAGCAGACTTATTAGCTTGAAGCGTTCCCCAGCCATTTCTGCCCATGAATTTATACAATGATGCCCATTAATCTCAAACTGCTTACCTTCTATCTCCATCCCTTTGCTCTGTGTCCACAGTCTGTCATCTACTAAGTTGTATTTTAAAGATGCTAGTGGAAAGCAAAACTAAACTTAACCTACAGGGTCATCTAGTTAAGAAGATTACAGGCGGACAAACCGGATGACCCTCAGTCTTGTTCCTATGTCCTGTGGATGCCGGTTCTTGGTGTCTCATGACTTCATTTCACTGTGGCCTCGGCCTCTTTGATGGCTCCCTGTCTGCTGCCTCTGCCCCTGTCCCCAGCATGCCACCGGCAACCTCTTCTTCCTCCTCTTAGATGCTCCCTACTTCCAGGCCTCACAACTGGTTTCCCTGTATCAGAATTCTCCCCTCCTTTAGGCCTTGCTGCCCACTGGTGCCATGCTAAGTCTCCAGAATGTATTGCTTTGATCCTGGCTCCAACTTGAAAGTCTCCCTCCCTATGGCTTAATGGATTAAATCCAAAATCTTCAGTCAGGGCCTTCACAGTGTGAATTCACCACCATTCTCTGTAAGGTTCTAGGACTAATTCTTTGCCTCATTCAACTGGGCTCCTGAAGTGTGTGATGAACTAGAAGGCCTGATCTTCTAGAAGAGAAAAAGCAAGTTTTTCTATAAAGGGCCAGACAGTAAACATTTTCGATGTCATCGTGGGCCGAATGGTCTGTCACGACTATTTGCCTCTGCCACTGTGTCATGAAAGCAGCCATAAGCTATATATATATATATATATATATATATATATATATATACATATATATATGTATAACCATGTTCCAATAAAACCTTATTTATGGACTTGGACATTTTAATTTTATATAATTTTTGTGTGCCATGAAATATTATGATTCATTTGATTTTTTTCCTAAACCATTTAAAAAATGTAAATGGCACCCTAACTGGTTTGGCTCAGTGGATAGAGTGTCAGTCTGCAGACCGAAGGGTCCCAGGTTAGATTTCGGTCAAGGGCATGTACCTTGGTTGTAGGCACATCCCCAGTGGGGATGGGGGAGGTGCAAGAGCCAGCTGATCAGTGTTTCTGACTCTCTATCCCACTCCTTCCTCTCTGTAAAAAAATCAATAAAATATATTTTAAAAAATAATAAAAATAAAAAATGTAAATGGCATTCTCTGTGTGCAGGCTGTACAAAAACAGGTGGTAGGCCTGATTTAATCCGGGGGCTATACTTTGCCAGCTCCCATCCTGGGAAATCACTGGTCATGGAGTTTTAGAAAAGCAAAGCCAAGGACCACAGTGTGACAAGCAAAGCTCCTCCTCTCCCCATGCAGGGGCCTTTGTCCATCTACAGGGTGTAGCTTTGTGCCACATGAGGTGCAGACCTGCCCATCATTTCTAAGTGTCTACTCACCTACTGAAAGGAAGGCCCCCTACTGACCACACTGACCCAAGAAGCTGGACTATCACTGCGTGTGCCTGGGGTGCTGGGCAAAGGTCAGGGTGTGTCCTTTGGCGGGAAGGCAAATCCAAACGACTGGCGATATATATCCCTCCTCTCACTCAGCTCCACTGGGGTTCTTGTAGGAACCGAAGCCTCAAGCCTGAATCGTTCCCTTTCAGTTGTTAGGCGAGGTGCCTCTCCCGTGGGTAGAGTCCGCTGACTACTGATTCCTGGCAAAGGCTGCTGATATTGTCGGAGGTCACAACATTGGGTAGGAATGTTGAATACGTAGCTTAATGCTGCTAAAAAGCCAAGGGGTTTTCTGGATGTCTACTGTCAAAGAGAGGCACTGCTGCCCTTCAGATACCCCCTCAGTTTTGAGAACCAGAAGGCAAATCTCTATGCCTTGCCTAAAACCATAGATAGGCACTTACATAAGAGGAAGACAGGAGGGACTCTCCGCTGTCTGTGCATTTCTTCCGGAGGAGAGGGGATAATGTTGGAGGTGGCGGTAGGAGAGTGTGCCGAATTCTCTTTTTAATTCCTATCCTTGTTCTGATAGTTGGATTGCTCCCCGTGGAGGTTGGTGCCTTTGAGAGAATAGCTGGGAGGCAAGTCTAGAATGCAACACTGACATTGCAATCCCGCCGATGGCCACTAGAGGGTGCCAGAGCACGTGGTTGAGGAGCTGAAGAGCCATCTCCCCATGTGATCTGGATTCTGGACAATTATTAGCCAACCAAGAAGCAAAGGCAATAGGATACTGACCACGTGGAGCAAGATAAGCAGGGTCTCAAAAAGTCAGAGCCTTAGAGTACAACAGACCAAGTGGTTTCCAGCTTTGTCTCTAGGGCAATGACAATTCTCATGAAATTGGGCTGGGGAGAGAACTGCTTCATGGCTGCATTGAATCAGGAAAACCGTCTTGGATCCAATGTTAAAATCAATAAGCACTTTTTAGAAAATGCTAAGAATTAAAATAAAGAATAAGAACAGGGTAGAGGTGCAGGGCTTGGATAGAGAATGGCCAAGACCATGATCAGAGGAGAGCAGGTCGGGAAACAAGGGAAGGTAAAAAAAATGCTCCTGGCAAGGACAGTGGAGGCCAGGACCCGAGAAGGCTTAGCCAGAGGCCCCGCCCCTCTGCTCTCTGCCCCTCCCGGTGGGAACTGTCACCATCTGCTTTTAGAAATTCTTGGAAGCAAAGGATGTGGAGTCCAGAGGAAGACGGTTATTTCCTCAAAACTCTGTTTAGAAAATGACATTATAAAATTGGCTTGATAGCCTGGAAAGGTTGTAAAAAATTAATAACATTCTGTAATTAAAATTCAAGATTTAAATCAACATAGACGACAGGAGGGAGAGTTGGCTGAGGGCAGAGGGCAGTAAGATCTTGTTATGGTTCTTATTGTTTAGGACAGTGGTTCTCAACCTTTCTAATGCCACGACCCTTTAATACAGTTCCTCATGTTGTGGTGACCCCCCCCCAACCATAAAATTATTTTTATTGCTACTTCCTAACTGTAATTTTGCTACTGTTATAAATCGTAAGGTAAATATCTGTGTTTTCCGATGGTCTTTAGGCGGCCCTGTAGCGGTTCTCAACCTGTGAGTCCTGCTGTAGAGCCTAAGACCATCGGAAAACACAGATATTTACATTACGATTCATAACAGTAGCAAAATTACAGTTATGAAGTAGCAACGAAAATAATTTTATGGTTGGGGGTGGAAAGTATTAAGTAAAACTGAGGCGGGTGTTTTACGTTACTGACATGAAGGCTCTGTAACAGTGGTACTCTTTCCTGCATCTCCCCCTCCCCCACCCCCACCCCCAGCCTCCCATCTGCCTCTGGCTCCACGTTCCATAAACGTGATAAGGGCTCCAGCTCCCTCCCTCCTTCCTCTGTGGTCTGACCTTCTCTCTGTGCCTGCATGTGGCTCACCCACAAGAATTCAAGGCTGGCTCCCTCAATGCATTTCTGGGTGACTTCGAACGATGTACCTACCCCAACTGAATTTCAATTTGTTATTTGTTAAATGTAGATAAAAGTTCCTACCTTGAGGGTTAAATAAAAATAATTCTTATGAATTGCTTAGCTTGGCATCTGGAAGATAATAATAAACGGTAGCTATCAGTAAAACAAGGTTAGTGATGGGAGAATCTACGTATTTAGCAATCTCACCTTCTTTCAAGAGCAGAAAATGAGCCTTCTGTGTGACCTGTGCCAGTCCATCGTGTATGTTGGATATGTTGCCTGCTGATGGTGATTATGATGACATTGAAATGGTAACAACAGCAATAATGACTGATAATAAGATACCCCAGAAATGTAACAACTGAAGGTAAGTCGCCCAGGAAAAAGACCAGGGTGGCTAATGGAGCCTAGATTATAACTAGGAATTGGCAGTACTGGATGGCTCAAGTCCAGCATCAATTCCACACAGCCTCCAGAGCAAAAGTATCTTCCAGGATAAATATCCTTTGTGTGTAACATCTCAATAGCCCCTGCCGACCACCTTCAGTCTTTTCAGCTGCTCGAATACATAGAGGAGGGCACCATCATGTTTAAATAAGAAGGACAGCCATAAATCTGTTTAATTGAACATCAGCACCATCACCTAATGTCAGAAACACTGAAGGAAAATGCAAATACCTAAAGGCTAAGAGAATTATAATTTCGAGTAAACAATGGGTTCTATAAAACAAATTGCTTCTGACAAAACCAATTGCAGTTTTGATAGAATTATGAAATCATTTCCTTATGGGATGGCAGTTGTATTTGAACATTATCAAATAATTTGCCAGTTCCACATGCCATTTTAAATAATTCAGATTATACTTAAACATGTGCAATCATAAAATGGAACTATTCAACGAACACTGGCTGAGGGTCTGCAGATAAAGAGGCCACGGTAATGACAATACATAAAACTCCAAACTCGGTTTGGAGGGATTGCTCCCTCCATGTCTAACATCTTGATTAACAAAGTGGGCAATGAAATGGCAATATAAAATGCTGTATTGGGTCCTCTTCAGGGGAATGTTTGAATATAAAGGAAAAAGAACAATGGGAGTGGAAATCTAGAGAATTAAAAACTGCAGTAGAAGAGGAAAAGCTGACTCTTAGGTTGTAAAATTCAATGTAAATCATGTTATGGAAAGTATTCTGATACACAGGGCTTATTAAGAACATCTGGTGATGCCTAAGAGGCGAATGGATAATGACAGGCAAAACATTTAAAATAAATTCATGACCACAATTCCTCTTTCCTAACCCTTTCACCCAAAAGAGAAAACTAGGAACTAGAAGTTAAAATATCAGTTGAATAACCACATTGTTATAGCTTGTAAATGTGACTGTATATAAGTTAACTGAGAAAACAGGATGAAATTTGCTAAAATTTGTCTGGCTAGCAGTTGAAAAAGTAAGAATCAGAGATACTGAATTGAAATTGAGACAAATTGGTTTCGGCTTGGATCCAGAATTTTAATCCCACTCAGGCTCAATTGTGTATTTTTTTTTTTTTTTTGCCAGACTACTTAATAAAGTGATATGTTATTCTACTAGGAGGCATACAATATTGGTTATCTCTAGTTTAGTGATGGTTGTCTGCTGTTGTTGATGACTGCCAGATCCATTATTTCATTAGGAGTTACAAGATGGTGTTCCAATTCTAATTTACTACAGAATCCTTCTATAAATGGAATTTGTCCTTCATCTTCTATGTTTTAATTCTAATTTACTACAGAATACTTCTATAAAGGGAGATTGTCCTTCATCTTCTACTTGGTAACCCAGTAGGACAGTATATATATGCAGAATAAGTGTTTGAATCCTTCTTAATTTAACGGTTTTTAAAATAATGAGTTGATTCACTGGCATGTCTTAATGGTGACTAATTCTGCCCTTTCACCCTTTCTCCCTCCCTCTATCTCTCCTCCCTTCCCCTTCCTTTCTTCTTTCCTTTCTTCCTTCCTTCTTTGCCTTCCAAGCCCTGTTTTTCATGATCCCAGATGCTTTGGATGTTCCCTTGAGATCTCGTACCTCTTCTGACGCTGACCTGGAATCAGTCTTTTCTAGGAGCCCCGTTTCCCTACAGGGAAACCACTGTCTGGGTGGCTGTTTTAGAGCCAAGATATGTTTAATTTTGTATTGTTTTTTAAAAAGATAAACTATGAGTTGATACAGATATTTCAAATTCAAGATTATAGAGTTTGTACATAAACACTTCTGATATTTGGGTCTCTTTTCTCCTATGCCAAGAACACTGTTTATTAATTATACCAGAATGATAGAGTTTAAAATATTTTAATTATTAATTTTATTCATTTAATATATATATATATTAGAGGCCTGTTGCAGGAAGATTCCTGCAAGAATAGGGCTTCCTGCGGCCAGAGGAGTAGGGGTTCTCTGCCCCCCCACCTGCTCTGCCTGCTTCCCTCCCATTTCCGCCACCCCGTTTGCTTCTCTGCAGCTTCAATCCCTTCTGCAGCATTTGGCTTCCTTCTATGCTGCCTTCAGTCTTCAATCCACGCCCGTGCATGCAAATTAACCTCCATCTTTGTTAGGTTAATTTGCATACTTGCTCTGATTGGCTGATGGGTGTAGCAGAGGGACAGTCAATTTGCATGTTTCTCTTTTATTAGTGTTAGAAAATAATCTCTGAATAACAATACCTCCATTATTGCCAACAATATAATTACTGAAAATAATTTGGAATTTTATTTTATTTTTGGAAAATCTTTTGTCTGGCATTCAACCAGCTATTTGGCTATAGAGTCAAATAGCTGCTTTTAAAAATTATTTGAATTATCCTTTCTGATAGTTCTTCCACCAACTGGATATACATGTAGATCCATTTGTTTCATATTATTCTTTACCAGAGGCCTGGTTCAGGAAATTCATGCACTTGGGGGAAGGGGTCCCTTAGCTCGGATTTCGAGAGGGCACAGATCAGGCTGAGGGGCCCCACCAGTGCATTATTGGGGCCAAGGAGGGACACGGAACCTCGGGACGACTCCAGGGAGTGTTCAGCTTGTCTAGCTTAGTCCTGATCAGCCTGACCTCAGCAGCAAACTAACCTACTGATCATAGCTTCTGCCCCCTGGGTGGTCAGTGCACATCATAATGAGCGATTGAGTGGCCTTAGCAAATCATCAGCATATTACGCTTGGATTGGTTGAACAGACGACCAGATGACTGGCACTTACCATATCAGGCTTTTATTATATGGGATTTTATCAAAAAGTTATTTTGGTTTTTAAAAAATATATATTTTATTGATTTTTTTTTTTAACAGAGAAGAAGGAAGAGGGAGGGATAGAGAGTTAAAAACATTGATGTGAGAGAAACATCAATCAGCTGCCTCCTGCACACCTCCTACTAGGGATGTGCTTGCAACCAAGGTACATGCCCTTGATCAGAATTGAACCTGGGACCCTTCAGTCCACAAGCCAATGCTCTATCCACTGAGCCAAACCAGTTAGGGCCAAGTTATTTTGCTTTATCCTTAACTAAAATATTCACATTCTTCCAAAGTCAAATCTATAGAACAAGATTTATGCCAAGAATTCTAATTGTACCCTATTTCCTCTCCCCTAGATACAACCACTCTAAACATGTGGTCTATCTTTTTAATGTGAGCAAATATATATAATTTGTCTGTCCCCTTTCTTAGTAAGAAGTAATATACAATGCACAGTTATTTCTATTTGGCTCATTTTCACTAAAAACCATAACCCAAAGATGACTTTTCTATATACTACTAAATACTCTTCCTTCCTTTTTACAGCTGCAAAGTATCCCATTGTGTGACATACTAAGCCATGGTTCTCAAAGTATGGTACCTGGAGCAGCAACATCACCAACCTTCACCTGAAAACTTGGTAAAAATATACATTTTTGGCCTCCACCCCAGACCTACTAATCAGAAAGTGTGTGTGTTAATAAGGCCTCCAGGTGATTCTGTTAAATGTAAAGTTTGAGAATCACTGGACCATATTTATTCAATCAATCCCCTTTGATGGACAACAGACTGCTTTTAGTTGTTTTTTCTATTTTACAATGAATTCCTTGTACATGTTTGTTCATAATGTTTCTAGTTTTATCTTTTTAAAATATTTTTTATTGATTTTAGAGAGGGAGAGGGAGAGACATCAATGATGAGAGAGAATCATTGATCAGCTGCCTTCTGCATGCCTCACACTGGGGATTGAACCCACCACCCTGGGCATGTGCCCTGACCAGGAATCAAGTCGTGACCTCCTAGTTCACAGGTCGACACTCAACCACTGAGCAATGCCAGCTGGGCAGCTAGTGTTATCTTCAGGATAGGTTCCTAGAAGTGAGATTCTTGGGAAAATTACAGACTCATATATGACTTTGCAAGATATTGCCACATGTGAGTGTTCTTTCTCTAGGCCTTTGCAAAAGACAACCTTTTCAGAGTATTGGATGTTTAAGAAATGATATTTCAGGGGAGTTTTCATTTGCATTTTTGTTACGGTTGAGAACCATCCTCATTTTTCTCTAGGGCTAATGGAGCTTTTGTTCTGTATTTTTAGAAGTTTCTTTGTGTAATAGGACCATTAAATATGTTCCTGTGGTCCTATTTAATATATATATATGCTGCAACAATGTTCTCCCAATTTGTCCTTTTATTTTTACTTTGCTTATAGTGTCTCTTTCCAAGCAAAAGATTTTTCTTGTTATGAAGTTACATTTTCCTTAACTCATCACCCAATCTACTGAGCCTGGTTCCTTTTCAGTTTCAGCCCATTCTAAATGTCTGAAAGTCTTGTAGAAAGAGAGATGAAGTTTTTCAAGGCTAACCCTTTAAGTGAGGGAACGTAGCCATGGGAATCTTAGGAAAAAATAAATCGACACCGCTGGACTCTGCGCCGATGCTCAACATTCTCTGTAACTTCCCCATGATTGCTAACAGGTGCTCCGCGGTGTTGGCTGGGAAAAGTTCAAGCTGGGCATATTACATTCTCTCTAGGCGGTGCTCTGGCTCTCTCCTTGGCTTCTGAACAAGTTGGTGCATTAATGCGGTTTTTATAAAGCATTGATGCTTCACACTGTGCTTTTTTTTGTAAAGCAATTCATGTAATGAAAATAGAAAGATCCCTGACATTTTGGAAGGCTCTGGAAATGGGAAGAGTGGGTTATACACATCCACTCCCCTGGTGTGAGCTAATTAAGAGAATTCAGTGAAAATATTCTGTTTCGGTCGACAGGTGCGCAGCAATCATGGCTCGGCTGGTAGGGTCCCATTGCTCTTTTGTGACAATTCCATGAGAAGGCTCACAATTGAGGCTGTGGGTTGCTTTTATAGAGACTTTGCTCATGAACTGAAGAGAGGGAGATACTTTATTCTGGAGGTCAACTTCGATCTAATTTCCTGTTTGGAAGACAGTTTTAGAAATATGGATGCCTACAAACTCTTGATATTAACATTAATAGTATATTTGTTTTTTTCTTTTAATGTTTGTAGATTATTTTCACATAAATGGTCTTATGTGTGCCTCATGATAATTGCAAGAGATGGGTGGGACTTGATGGTTTTTCACCCAATTCTATTGTGGTGGGTTTTCCCCCTCCACATCACCAAGCAATTCTTGGACATCAGTTGTGTGACCTGTCAGTTAAGTCAATTCTGACACGGTCTCATAGATAGCACTGGATTCCACAGGTTAAGGGCTCAGTCCCACAAGACTGCTCTCCACATCAGATGTCAATTGCAAGTCCACATTGTTAACTGTGCTCTTCTGACCAACTGGTTCTAAATAAGAGAGTTCCTTGACTCTCTCCTTGGGTTCAATTAACTTGAGAGAGAGAGAGAGAGAGAGAGGAAGAAGAAGAAGAAGAAGAAGAAGAAGAAGAAGAAGAAGAAGAAGAAGAAGAAGAAGAAGGAGGAGGAGGAGGAGGAGGAGGAGGAGGAGGAGGAGGAGGAGGAGGAGAGAGGAAGGAGAGGGGAAGGGAGGGGAGAATAGGGACTTAAAAATGGGTTAAGGCTGGGGATATGAAGATAAGAGAGCATAATAAGAAGGCAGAGCCTGGAAAAGCAAGGAAATTTACAGTGAAAAATGCACAAAGTTAATTTCTATAAAAGTCTACAATCCTGGATCCCAATTTTTTTATACTCACCTGAGGATATGTTTAAAGAGTGGAAGGAGAGAGAGAGAGAGAGAGAGAGAGAGAGAGAGAGAGAGAGAGAGAGAGAGAGAGAGAGAGAGAGAGAGATAGTTCTATCGCTGCCTTCTGCATGCCTTCTATCAAAGGATTGAACCGGAAATCTAGGTATGTGCCCTGACCATAAATCAAATCTACAACTTTTTGGTATTCTGGCTGATGCTCTAACCACTTAGTAACACCAGCCAGGTCTAGACCTCAATTTTTAATATGGAACGTGGCCATGGAAATAATAAACATTTATAGGATATTTTAGTTCCTTGATTGAAAGATTATCTGAATATAAAGCATTATGTATCCATATTTTGTATAAACACAAACATAACACATATGATGAAAACACTGACTAAAATCAACGTGAGAAAAATAGCCTTTTGGTTAACACTCCATGTAAAAATTAAACATTGGCTATTTTGCTAAAAGCTGAACATACTTCACATCATGAGAGATGTTATGCTATGCCATCTAAGACATCTGCTTAATTATATCTTAGACTAGAGGCCCAGAGCATGAAATTCATGCGCTGGAGGGGGTTTGTCCCTCAACCCAGCCTGCACCCTCCCCAATCTGGGACTCCTGGGAGATGTTCAACTGGGAAGTCCACAGTAATCGGGCCTAAACTGGCAGTCGGACATCCTTCTCACAATCTGGGACTGCTGGCTCCTAACCACTCACCTGCCTGCCTGCCTGATCACCCCCTCAGCACTCCCCTGCTGGCCTGATGAATGCCTAACGGCTCCCCCGCAGGCCTGATTTCCCCCAACTACCCTCCCCTGCCAGCCTGGTCACCCCCAACTGCCCCTCCCCCTCGGCCATTGGCCATCTTGTGGTGGCCATCTTGTGACAATGTGAGGGCCGTTATATTGTAAAGACTTTGGGGCCGCCATATTGTGATGAGATGAGGGCACGAGGGCCACCTATGCTGTTATTAGTATAGATTCTTTATCATAATTTGGGCTGAAAGATTTTTACATGCTCAGTTCTGCATAATTAAGAGTGAGTGCAAATTTATTGGCTAATTTTCTGGGTAGTTATAGTATTTGTGATACACAAAGTTAATAACAAACAGTAAAGGTAAAAGAAGGCAGTATTAACAGCAATGTTATTTGTTAATAATATGAATATTTTGCTTGCTATGATTGCTTTGTTCACTCATTTATTTATTCCTCAATTCAAAGCTGTGGCCCCACATTCTCAGGCACTCGTTGCACATAATCTGGGCACCTGCCAGCACCTCGTATCCTCTTCAACATGCCTGGCGGTGAAACCCTTTCCCGATGTCTCTATTTATGCCACTGCATCCGCCTTCTCCCAGACAGGCAGGCGTGAGGTCTCAATGTTTTATTCAACTTCTCTCTTGTCCTCATTCCGTCAGTTTCCACAGGCACTTAATTTCCTTGTCCTTTTTATTTCCCATCATAGCTTATAATCAACCAATGTTTTAAAATGCAAACATTCAGTTTTAGGTGAAATATAGGTGATGGAGAAAATAGTAGGTAACTTATTATTGAGAAAAATCACTACTAGAGCCATAGCTTTAAAACAATGCAATCTAGCAAATTTGAGCTGCAGAATGAAGCCCAGAGCCTACATCTAACTCTGAACGCACCGAGAACATCAAATTCCAACCTAGGGCTGAATATCAAAGGAGAAATTTAAAGTGCCATAATTTTTTTTATTCATCTGTTAAAGGAGAATTTATCTGAATTCCGAACTATGGTTTGATAAGTAGGCTATTTAAACAATACCTCAATCTATCCACCGTGTGTGTGAGTGTGCGGGTTCTATCAGCAAAGACAGGATGATCCTTTTGTCTTTGTAACTCTGCAATTTAAATTTTATTCTTTAATTTTCTGAAATGCATCAAATACCAGTAGCCTCTGGCTGCTTATAAAATATTTACTTTAAGAATTATTCAATAAAAAATCCAAACAGCAGCTGAGCTCATAAATAATTTAGCAAAATGGCAAGTTGACTTTTATTCATAGGCCTAGGCCAGACCACAGCGCTGCTGCCTGCCCCCCCCGCCCCCCCTTCCGAACCCCGAAGGCAAACGTCCTGTGAGAGAATGCTGGCAGAGCAAGACGCACAATACAAACAGCCCTCTCTCCTCTCCATCAAATCTGCATTCGGGGCAAGTCTCCCTGTCTCTCTTTATTATTATTCCCATAAAATAGGACATGTCTCAGCTACTCAGGTCTTTTAGACCTCTTTCACGGAAATGCACAGTGTTTTTTGAAGTGGCAAAGGAGGGGCAATGTTGTTGTTTTTAATATATATATTTTATTGATTTTTTACAAAGAAGAAGGGAGAGGGATAGAGAGTTAGAAACATCTATGAGAAAGAAGCATCGATCAACTGCCCCCTGCACGCCCCCTACTGGGGATGTGCCCACAACCAAGGTACATGTCCCTGACAGGAATCAAACCGGGGGCCCTTGAGTCTGCAGGCCCATGCTCTATCCACTGAGCCAAACCGGCCAGGGCAGGGGGCAATGGGTTTCCTTTGGCCATTGGCTGATGTACCATCAGTCTGGTGTCTGTGGTTCCACCCTAAACCTTTGGGCAGCCCATCGCTAGGTAGATTTTTATGGTACCTGCGGCTGAATTCTTTTAACTGCTGGCTGGAGGCTTGAAATTCCATTTTATTTACTAATAGGAATGCACAATTTCTGTGATGCTATCATCCAGTGTCTGTGACTCTCTCCTTCGATTCACAGCAGACGTAATGGGCTTTGACGGACTATTCTCGCCGGATGCCCAGATGGCTAGGTACAGTCTGTCCAAAAGTTCAGTGTCCCTCTGCAGTGTTTTCCTTCCCTTATTACATAGCAGAAGGGAAGGCCTCCAGTGGATCACTCTTTCCAGGTGTGTAAAGAAATAAGGAAGCATATTACCAGTGATTAGATAACAGGTACATAAATATGCTATGGCCTAGCTGTTCAGTATTTCAACAGAGATTTTAGTTTTTAACATTTTGTGACTAACTTTTAAAATTTTGATGGGGATGTTAGTTGTAAAAATAAGTGAGATCTTATTTATTTATTACAGTGATAAATAACTTTGAAATATGGCCACGTTTATAGTTACTTAGAAGTATACTTCATTGGTCACTAACATAAGACATAGTAAGACAATGCAGAGTATTGGCTGTAGGAATCTCTGGAATGATACCCTCATCTTTTTTTTTTTTTTTTAAAGAAATGTGTGTCTAATAAAGCTGAAACATTACAGAAGGCTAGCTGGTAACTGCTTCTTGGTTTTTCCTTGCATCCTTTCTTTTTTACTTTTTTACTTTCCTGGGATATAAGGTTTTGAAAATGCAGTACTTATAATCTGTTGCTCAGAATTCAAGTGTCATAAGTTAAAGCATATATTTGGCTTTTATAAATAGTTAATACCCTCCAGGGACTATATTTTGTGCATTACGCAGGCATTAGTATGAGAAAAGGGAGACTATTCCTACCTGCCTTCTGTATCAGTCAAATCACATCTCTGCCTTTCTGTACTCCCAGAAGGAATGCCCCATCTCAAACGTTGGGTAATTAGATTTGATGATAAACACTATTTTTATTTAATATTACTGTTTGACTTTATTACCAAAAGAGTATAAATGGGAATATTTAGTGTCTCTCCAGAACCGAGCATATGCTTCTCCCTCTTCTTTTAAGAGACACCCTCCTCCCCCTTTTTAGAGAGGCACTTGGGACTGGTATTTCCACAAACAAGCCAGGTTCTCTTTTGCCTCAATCTCAGATAGACTACCCCTTACTTTCTTCAGTTTTTTCTTAAAATTTTCTCATTAGAGAGGCCTTTTGGCCAAGTTATCCAAATAGCAACCCTCTTCAAACCCCATACTCTTATTCTTCTGATCCCTCCACCATTTTTTTCCCTTTTTTTTTTTTTTATCTTTACCCGAGGACATGGTCACTGATTCTAGAGAGAGAGGAAGAGAAACATCGATGTGAAAGATAAACATCTATCGACTTCCTCCTGTACGCCCCCAACCAGGGATTGAACCAGCAAGCTAGGTATGTGTCCTGACCGGAAACCAACCCTTTTGGTGCACGGACGGGATGCTGCTGCAAACAGCTGAGCCATCCAGCCAGATTTCTGCTGATTTTTTAAAACTATATTTTATTTATTTTTTACAGAGAGGAAGAGAGAGAGATAGAGAATTAGAAACATCGATGAGAGAGAAACATCGGTCAGCTGCCTCTTGCTCACCCCCTACTGATTCTGGCCAATCTGAGCAGGCTTTTTACTGGAACACAGTGTAGCTTCGGGTACAGAACATGTATAATTTGCATGCATAAAAAGCCTGCTTGGATCTGGCTGAGTTAGAGAGGCAGTCTATTAAAAAAAGAACTGGTGTTGCCTCGGAAGTGGGGGGTAGTCTTATACAGCGAATATAGGCCTAAACCTATATTTTAACTGTAAAATTAGGGGGTCATCTTATACGTCCGGTCGTCTTATACGCCGGAAAATACAGTAAATGCCCTTGACCGGAATCAAACCTGGGACCCTTCAGTCCACAGGCTGACGCTCTATCCACTGAGCCAAACCGGTTTCGGTTCTGCTGATCTTTTTTTGTTTCTTCATATATTTACCTGACGTATTCTTAGTCATTGTTTACACACACACACACACACATAATTATATCTATCCATTGTCTAACATAAAGTCTGGCAGATGGTAGAGGCTTACTAAATGTTTTAATGAATGAATGATTAAATCATATTTATTGAGTATTCATGGCCATTTTAATCTACTATGTCTACCAAATGCTGAGAATGAATAAAAGTTGACATTTTCCCCTTATTTTCTTGAGAGCTTTCTCCTAGAGAAATGAAAAAGTGAGAGAGCAAAAGTTCTATTTCCCCACCCCAGCAATCCCAGGAATCATGTTCCTGAAGTGATTGTGTATCAGCACCATGCACTGACACTGTAACTTTATTTAGCCACAACAATATATAGTTTTTGTGTTTTAAATGTATATTTAAATATATGATGCTTCACAGTTCAAATCTATTTGCAACTTTCTCTTTTCACTAATTGCTATGTTTTTAGATGTATCTATAGTTGGACATGTGTTTTAACTGTTGAATAGCATTACTTTGTGTGAATAAACAAATCATCATTTATCCATTTCTCAGATACACACGAACTTTATTTTTAAAAATGTTGCTGCAAACTCCTTGAGAACAAGTTTAAGAATCTTGGGAGGACTCTGTTTAGTATGGGAGGCATGAGCTATATGTGGCTTTGAGCACTTGAAATTCAAATTGAGTGTGCTCTAGTTATAAAATACATATCAGATTTTGAATATTTAGTAAAATATATATATATATATATATGTATAATGCCTCAATACTTTAAAAAGTTGATTACATTAAAATGATAATGTTTTAATATGCTGAGTTTATGAAACTTAATTTCACTTGTTTCTTTTTACACTTTTAATGTGGCTACTAGAACATTTTAAAGTGCATAATTGGTTCACATTATATTTCTGCTGGATAGAATTTCTCAGAGGGTTTTCACCTCCAGCTTTGCCAGCTATTGCCAAATGGTTCTCCCATGTGGTTGCCCAGTGCATGCCTCCCCAGGAGTGTGTTATAAGAGTTCCCATTTCCTATATTCTCCCCAATCCTTGTTTTCAGACAACACTTTTTGTCAGTCTGATAAGGTATGAAAAATGGTATCTAGTCATTGTTTTCATTAGCATTTCCCTGATTACTAGGGAAGTTGAGATCTTCTCATATGCTGATAGGCCATTTTCCTAATAATGGCTTTGCTGTAAGGCCCATTTTTATCTGGCTTTACTATAGCTGTTGCTACCATTTTTGTATTACTGGTTGCCAGGTTTACTGTCTGATTTTCTATGAATTTATGTTTTGAGTTTGCATCTTATTTAGTTCCTAGACCAGCCAGAAGAATCTAAAAGGGTCAAAGAACATTCTCGTGAGTTTTGATCCTACTCAATTACATGCACCTAATCAAGCTTTGTTTACTTGCAGCCTCTATCACTCAGGCACGTGGGGCCACGTGTTTGGACCATAGGTTCAAGCTTACAACTACAGCTGTTGGCTATGATTGTGCTGGGAGGGCTCTGCCTTCCAAGCGAGGGCTTGCACGTGGCCACGAGAGGACTGTGCCCTCTCATCAGTCCAAGGCTTGGACCTGTCCAAACACTGTAGTAGGACCCCACATTTAACCTCATTTTTTTACTCTACTGCATATCTCCCCTGATCTAGTTAGCCAGTTTCTTAACTGATTAATACTTTATTTTACCTGTTGGCCTTCATTTATGATCTTCCTCTTCCACCTGACATGCAGGTGACCTCTCTCGGATGCTTCTGCCAATAGCACTTAGCCTGAAAGTTTGCTTGCATGCTCACAATAATGATTTCAGTCTCTATCAATCCCTCTTTCCTTTGAACTCCTCATCGGTATCTCTCATAGCTGCTTCACCTGTAAGAACCCTTACCTGTGAATTAACTTGTGTCATTCTCTATCTATAGCTTCTCATGTGCTAGTTTTCTCAACGTTCTTATTCAGACATTGAACTCATATTTTTATTGTTTCTTATGTGCCAGATCCTATACCAGGGGCTGGCTAGAAAGTAATGTCCAAACAGATGTGGTCCTTATTTCTACTTCTGAATTTCCCACATCGCCCAAAGTAGGGCAAAGCCCATAATAGGCAGCTGATCGCACGTGCTATTGATTACGATATGAGGCAAGATGCCTGCCGAGGCTCCCCTTGATGCTGCTGTGGCAGTCTGTAGTGAGAATACAGGGCTCTGCTATGCTAGGTATACTGTAGCACGTGCTTAATCTTGAAAATCCATGGGCAGAACCCAGGCGCGTTCCAGAGAACAGAGATGCTGAGTAGAAGACTGACTTCAGGCTTGGCATGTAAATGCTTCAGTTGATAACAGACATTTGTCAGACTAATGAATGAGCAAGGAAATCCAAACACAGGCTGCAGCAGTTCCCGAAATTATAGGTCACCACATGGGGAGAGTACAGAAAGAAGTATTCTGGCTTTCCTGGAAAATGAAGGACACTTTAAATCTGCCGCAATTCACAGTAAATCGGATGGCGCCTTATTGAGCTGTCTTATAAGTAGAAACAACATCATTTATGGAGGTCCTGGGACACACTCAAGGTGCCATTAAATAGATTCAAAATCTACTTGCATAGGACTTGGTGTCTAAAATGGGCGGGGGGGGGGGGGGGGGAGATAACAGACCAATGGACCAACTGCCTCACAGTGAGGTCTTTAGGATCTCCTCCCACGGTCAAGGAGAAGATCAAAGCTGTTCTGAGTTACATAGCTCCTTTTTTAATGGACACAGCAACTTTGTTAAGTATATGTGTGAGTGCATGTGTGCGATGCATGTGTGGGGAATGCTAACTTTGTGTTGGGTTAGGGTGAACAGGCAACCAAGTACTTATGGGCCTGATAAGCTACAATTAGATATGACTAGGATGAAAAATTTTATAAAGGAATTAAAAAGGGGAGGAAAAAGTGAAAAAGGAGAGAATGCCTGAGGAAGTTAAAGGGATAATCTTTTGCAGTTGGCGAGACCATCTGAATTGGGGTGGGAGGGAGGGTGGTGAGGCCAAGGTCCACGTACAGAGGATTGGAGGTGGTCAGGCGGGGCTGGGGGAACAGCCTATAGAATGTGACAAGGCTTGGAAAGTTTGGGAGAGGAGAGTTCGAGGGTTTACTGTGGGCACAGGAGTATGTAGGAACAAGCCCAGGGCATCAACGACCTTCAGGAACAGAAATTTCATCTTACACCTGTAGGTGGTCATGTTGAACTAGCGAGAAAGAGACCTGGATCTCACTTGATATTCAGAATAACTGTGAGGAAAGTGTTAGCATTTTTTTTTTAATTGTCCAGATGGGGAAACTGACTCCTAATGTGACATGTAGCTAGTAGATGGAAAATTCAGAAGTTGAATTTCACTTTGAAAAATATGCAAGCCTATTTCTCTTTTCACTAAAGGATATGAATTTGATGATTGATGTAAAATTGGTGGGCCCCTCCCTGGCTCTGGCTGTATGAACCTAGTTTCTGTGAAATAAAAAAGGAAAGTTCCTCCCCGCAAGGAATAATTTTCTTTTCCTCGGGAGGCCAAGCTAATTGGTTTCCAGCTCTTTCCTAATCAGGTACAGGCTCTTTTTCAGCTTTCTTCCTGGGTCTTGCTCCCCGAAAGTCACACTAAAAATCAACCTTTAGCACCGAGCCCAGTTTTGCACTTAAATTGACAATTTACTGAAAACCTAATTGATTAATAATGTTCACTGAAGTGGGAAATTGAGGAGTTATCTTAGTCATTCAGGCCCAAGTGAATTTTTCACCGGAAATATCCAAATAATGAAGGCAACATATAAACAGGGTCATGCAGATTCTGATGCGTTCCTTGGAGCTCAAACACAGAGAGTGGAAGAGAAACAGAAATACTTGTTTATTCTAAATTCAACCAATATTGATGAAGTACCCTACCACATGATGGGGATTGCACACACAGTCGGACACGTACTGGTGCATATTCTTCATTGTGTGATGACTGGGAAACTACGCATCTTACGAATGAGCCACCTGGAAATATGCTTTCAAGAAGGGTGTAGATTCATTTAAGCGATACCTATAGGGTCGTTGTGGGGAAGATAGGGCTGTTGGAGAACACATCCCCCTCTCCAGGAGGAGTAGCAAATGACCATATCGTTCCTGTACAAAACCCCTCAGCGACACAATGGATGGAACCACCAGTCTGGCTCAGTGTAGACGTGCTTACGTGCCTTTGCATTTTCTTCTCGTTTATGGAATGGTTCAGTTGCTGCTTCAGTCCTCCACTGAAGTGTGCAGCTTGGCTTTCTAATCTTTACATTCACACACATGCGTGGATT
Organism: Pipistrellus kuhlii; assembly: GCF_014108245.1. Classification (NCBI taxonomy): domain Eukaryota; kingdom Metazoa; phylum Chordata; class Mammalia; order Chiroptera; family Vespertilionidae; genus Pipistrellus; species Pipistrellus kuhlii. The sequence goes on from NW_023425529.1 coordinate 39,692,553, forward strand.
TTCTTTTTCAATTCTACCAAGTTGCCTCCTAAAGTGAAGAGTCTTTAAACATGTCTGTTGATATGTTTAAAATAAGAAAATACAAACACGCATTCTGAGTGGTTTTTTTTTTTATTCTAAAGTTTTTAACAGTTAACTATTCAGTATTTTTGAGTTCTATTCTACACTTTCACTCAGTTGTCAGTAGGTGGCAGCATATTATCTTACACTCATTGTTGAAGGGGGAGGGGGGAATAGGTTTTTCAGAGCCCTGTTTTGTAAAGACAACCTGGACCAGAACAAAGGCAAATAGGTTCCATAGGTAATCCTCATTATCTTAAAAAGGCAATTCTTTACAGTATTTTGTGTTTGTAGTGCCTTTATTTTAAATTCTATTCTCATTATCTCATCACTAACACACCATTATATGTTCAAAGTTAGCTTTATTTGAGTTTGGGAGGGATGTGGTTTCTTGTGATGAAGAGCCCAGTAAAGAGATGGAAACCCCGAGGAATATGAACTCGTTTTGGAAAGTGTTCTTTGGGCTGCCGTTGGACGTTAGCGATTGGAGAACTAAGGAGAAATTATCTTTCCTGTGTCCATTTTCAGTCTTGTGCCTCTACAGGGAGAAACAGATGAAAATAAAAATCACCCACTTATTGTTTATCTATTTGGGTCTGATAGCTGTCTTAGGATTTTGATCCATGCCAGTGTTTTTAGGGGAAGGGGGCACATTTGCTCTTTAGGAAAACTCAAAATAATTTCAAAGGCATGGGTAGCACTTGGCCTTCAAAGCCAAAAGACTTTCAAGCTTTTTAAAAAAAAGTGTATAAGGACAGTCATTGGTTCAGTCAAACAGACACTTATTGAGTGATGCTTTATTCAATTATCCAACAAACATTATTAATTTTTTTTACCTTTGCTCTTTAATAGGTCTTATGCTGGATGCTGTAGAAATTCAAGCAATTCTGAGAAATATGAACAAGAAGAAAATGCCCCACATGCCATTGCTTAGGAAATAATCATCGTTAACATTCAGTCCCATTTTATACCTCTTGCTTTGCATTTATACAGATGGCTGTCTGTCGTCTGTCTAGGAATACATCTGCATAACTCGGACTATATTGTGCATTCTAATTTTACATTGAAGTATTGCCTTTAGTTCTATTTGAATGTTAACAGAAGAAAAAGAAATAGATAAAAAAAAAAATGAAGGTATTATGGATTCTTTCTTTAATTTTATTTGCTTTTAAAAACATTGGTAATATATTCACATTGTACGCATTTTAAAAACAGGTTGGTGAAGAGGTAGCGATGATTCTGCCCTCTCTCTGCCTCCCGTCTACCCACTGTTCTTCCCCACAGGCGTTTCTGTTACCAGGTTCTTGTCCATTTTCCAGAGAGTTCAATGTTGTAAAAACTTCTTTAACATAGAGGTATCTGTTTCTAAGCATAAGGGGGGATGGGGTTATAAAGCCTCAAAAACTTGGAGCTATTATGTTCTAATTATACACTTTACTACTTTTTAATAGTAGTATTTCATGCTGGGCATGGTGTAAGAACTTCACCTGGGTTATTTCATTCGGTCCCCACAACGCTCATCCTCATCTTACTGGGCAAGGGACCAAGGCAGGTTGAATCATTTGTTTGAGGCCAAAAATGAGACTAGGCAGAGGCAAGATGGACACTCAAGTAGCCCAAATCCTGAACTGCCGGCGACATGCTCTGCCCGCTTTTAGTACTGCATGTGACACCAGCGGACAAAGGAACTCGGGGAAACACCAGGCAGCCCAGTTGGGCCTGAGAGTAGCTAAGGCATATGCCTTCCACGGAAAGAGTTAGCAAGAGGCATTGTGGGACAGTGCTTTCCCCTGGTGAGACCACTTATTTCCTGGTAGCTTGATTTGGGCTCGGGTAGTTTTTCCCAAGAAGGGAAGGCCTTCCATATGCAGATGAGTGGATTAGAAAACTGCAGTAGTACATCTACACAACGGAATACTACGCTGCTGTAATAAAGAAGGAATTCTTACCATTTGCAACAGCATGGATGGATCTGGAGAGCATTATGCTAAGCGAAATAAAGCAGTCAGTGAAAGATACATACCACATGATCTCACTCATTTATGGATAATAAAGAACATCATAACCTTATGAATGAAAAGATAGATATATAGAGAGAGAACAAAAAATATACAGAGGCAAAGAAGCGTCAGACTGTCAAACTACAGAGAGAAAGTAGGGGAGGGTTGGGGGAGGTAAGAGATCAACTGAAGGACTTGTACGCATGCATATTAGCACAAGCAACAGACACAAGACACTGGGAATGGAGGGGGAGGATGAGGGCCAGTGTGGGAGGGGGGGGGGGAGAGGGAGGAGGAGGCTGGGAGGGTTGGGAGGGATATATATATATATATATATATATATATATATATATATATATATATATATATTACTATTTGTAATACCTTAAACAATAAAATAAAATAAAAAATTTTAAAAAAAGAATGTATGCCTGCTGTCTTTATTCTCAAACAACAAAACAGTTGATGTTCTTAAGCCACACTTCCTTTCCCTCGGGAAGTTGTAAACAAAGCTTCATTACCTTCTGGCAGTGATTGCCATGGAGAATTCTAAGCCCGTCTAACTTTATTCTCCAAGGAGGTAACTCTTTTATTTTTTACCCTGATTCCTCTTACTCTTCCTTTTATTTTATTTATTTATTTATTATTTTTTTAAATAAGTTTTTATTGTTCATATTATTACAAATGTTCCTTCCCCCCACCACCACCATTGCTCTCCTCCACCTCCACCAGGTTCCCACCCTTTCCCCACTCCCCATTGTCCTCATCCATAGGTGCACAGTTTATGTTCAGTCTCTTCTCACATCCCTCTCTCCCCTTTTCCCCAAGAATCGTCAGTTTACTCCCCTTCCATACCTCTGATTCTATTATATTCAACAGTTAATATTATTCATCAGATTTTTTTTTAATTTCCTTGGTTTTTAGATTCACTTGTTGATAGTTATGTATTTGCTGTTCATAATTTTTATCTTTATTTTCTTTCTCTTCTGAAAGAACCCCCTTCAGCAATTCATATAATTCTGGTTTGGTGTTGATGAACTCCTTTAGCTTTTTTTTTTATTGGTGAAGCTCTTTATCTGACCTTCGATTCTGAGTGATAGCTTTGCTGGATAGATTATCTTTGGCTGTAGGTTCTTACTATTCATCATCTTGAATATTTCTTGCCATTCCCGTCTGGCCTGCATGGTTTCTGTTGAGAAGTCAGCTGATAATTGTATAGGTGCTCCTTTATAGGTAACTACCTGCTTTGCTCTTGCTGCTTTTAATATTTTCTCTTTGTCTTTTGCTCTTGGAATTTTAATTATGATTTGTCCTGGTATGATCCTCTTTGGATTCCTTTTGTTTGGAGTTCTGTGTGCTTCCTGGACTTGTAAGTCTAATTCTTTCACCAGGTGGGGGAAGTTTTTTGTCACTATTTCTTTTAGTATGTTTTCGATATCTTGCTCTCTCTCATCTTCTGGGACCCCCATAATTCTGATGTTGGTTTGCTTGAAGTTGTCCCAGAGGTTTCTTACATTATCTTCAATTTTCTGGATTCTCTTGCCTTCTAGCTTCTGTGGAGGAGTGTCTTCTGGCTCTTTATGTTCCAAATCTTTGACTTGATTCTTGCGATCTTCCATTCTGTTTTTAGGACTCTGTATAATATTTTTTATTTCAGAGAATGTATTCTTTATTTCTTGTTGATCCCTTATCATTTCTTGTTGATCCCTTATCATTTCTTATTGATTCCTTATTAATTCTAGTTGATCTCTTTTCATATCCTCATAGGTCTTATCGATCTTTTCTAGGAAATTCTTGAAAAACCTTATAAGCATAGATTTGAACTCTATATCCAGACGCTTTTTGTCCTCCATTTCTTTCATTTGTGATCTATTTCGTTGTCGCATTTCGCAGCTACAGATGGGGCGGGGTTTCAGGATGGAGACTACAGCCTTGGCTTCCGTCAGCCCCGCCATATGCGGTTCCTGGGTCTCAGGGTCCTTCAGTATTCGCTGCAAAGCGCCTCTGAGAGAAAGGTGCCTTCAATTTTCGCCTGCTACCAAACAGTCTATGCTCTCCCCCAATGAGCCCGGTATTGGGGTTCAGTTCAGTTGGAAGTGGAGTTGGAGGTGGCGTTCAGAGCAGTCTGGAGACCCAGTCTCCTTCCCCCCAGGGCAATCCCTTGGCACAGCCAACCATCCCTTCTCTGCGCGCAATGTGCTCGAGCAGGGACCTCCTTTTGCCGCTCCCCCGTGGTTCCGCCTTACAGCCCAGATCCCTATGGATGAGCCTGGGTCCCCGGGGTCTGGCCTAGAACTGGGGTTCAGAGCAGTCACAACTGGGGCCCAATGCAGTTGGAGTATTTATCTCCTTCCCGCTAGGGAACGCCAGCCAGGCACTCGGCCTCCCTCCTCTCCGGCTCCGTCCTCTCCACGCGTGCCGCGTGTCTCTGTACCTTAGGCTTTTCCAGCTCCTCTGCGCTTCCTTCTGGTTTTCTCTTTCCTTCTCGTTGTAGAATTTTCAGTCAGTCGACTTTCCTGTAGTTCTGGATAATGTCCATTTTATATTTTAGTTGTATTTTATTGAAATTGTTGTGTGCGCTGCGGCTAGATGTTTACCTGGGTGCAGCCATCTTGGATTCTCTCAATCTATATCTTACTCTTCCTTTTAATTCCCAGAGGTAATTAACCTAACCAGGCTATCTATCCATTTTAATTATCAGTTTTTCCTGGAACATGCACTGCCTAGTTTACATACAAAATCATTTCTTTGTTCATTTGGGGAAATTTTATTTTTAAAAATACTCGTTTTCTGTTTTATTTTTTCTGGTTCTCCAGCTATCCTTGTCTCTCTTTTATGTTACTTCCTCTCTAATCGCCCAATCCTTTCTTCTTTTTTCTAAATGTGCAGTGACAGTAGTAAGCTTCCCCTCTCTGCCAGTATTGCAAGTCAGCCTATTTGATCTTTGATGTTTCTCATTTATTCGTTCTCTGGTGGTGGTTGTTTTAGTCCCAAGTGTAGTCTTTGCTCACTGTTTCCCTTTTACCTTGGTTGTTTTACCATTTTGTCTTTGAGATCCTGTTAAATTTTTACATAATACAAAACAGTGACAGGGAATTCTTTTCTAATTGTTGAGTCTAATAATCTTTCAGACTGGGTCCTTCACCTGTCATTTATGTGCTTGTTCTTATCTGCCTTCCCTTTAATTTTTTTTTCTGTAGTGTGCTTGCATAATCACTGTGTCATTTCATTTCTTTGTGCTTATGCTTAACAGAGAAAGTAGTTGCCAAGACTTTGTACTTACTTGGGTATGTTATAAGTACATTCTTGATTTTCTTCCCATACTGACTAGGATATGTCATTTTTCTCACTACACTGCAGAGGAGGACCAGGATGCTATATGAATTTTCTGTTGATTTTAATTGATTTTTTTTTTTTAACAGAGAGGAAGGGAGAGGGATAGAGCGCTGGAAACATCGAGAGAGAAACATAGATCAACTGCCTCCTGCACACCCCCTACCAGTATATACCCGCAACCAAGGTAGATGCCCTTGACCGGAATCGAACCTGGGACCCTTGAGCCCGTAGGCTGATGCTCTATTCACTGAGCCAAGCCAGCTAGGGCTATGTTTATATTTAAAAAGAAAGACATTGCCCTAACTACAATGTAAACTGCATAACTGCTTCTGAAGACAGACGTCTCTCTGGCTATCACACAGCAGTGTAATGCGGCGGATGGACTTAGGTGCCAACCCTAGCCCTGCCACTGGACGGCTGTGTAACCAGGATCAAGGCACAGCATTTCCAAACTGGGGACAGCAATGGAAGCCGCCCATAAAGCTGCTGTACATACTGTCTTTACACACAGGAAGGCTTTAGCACCGTGCTTGGAATACAGCAAGCACTCAATAGCAGCTGTGATTATCCAGAAAAGGAGCCGTTTCCTCCGTTCATCCTCCTGATTGCAGAGTTTGACGGAGAATTGCATGAACGAAGGCCTGAAAGAGCCGCCTACCTTCTGGTGAGCACATCTTGGCTAAACAAGGACAAAAAGGGCATCTGGAAGTAAAATGTGGGGCACACATACGTTGATGGTGGGAAGGTAAATGACACAGGCACTCTGGAAAGCAGTTCGGCAGTTTTTTAAAAAACCAAACATGCAATGACTATGCAACCCAGCATTCACCCCAGAAAGATGAAAGCATGTTCACTCAAAAACTGGGCATGAATGTTCATGGCAGTTTTATTTGTAGGGAGCTAAAAACTAGAGTCAATCCATTTATCCTTCAACAGGGGACCAGTTAAACGAAATGCAATACATGCACCATGGAATATTACTAAGCAAAAATGGAGCTGATGAAACATGTAATAGCTCGTTGCATCTCATGGGAATATTGCTGAGCCAAAAAGCCTATCCCCAAAGGTGACAGGCTGGTGGATCCATTTATATAACATTTATGAAAAGCAACATTTTACAAATGGAGATCAGATTAGTGATTGCTAGGTGACAGGCTGGTGGATCCATTTATATAACATTTATGAAAAGCAACATTTTACAAATGGAGATCAGATTAGTGATTGCTAGGTTCTAGGGATTTTTTTTTATTTTTTTTTTTAGGGGTTGGGGAAGGGAGAAAGAGAGTCTGTGTGGTTATAGAAGGACAGCATGTGGGATCCTTCTGTTATCGGAACTGTTCATTGTCTTTACTATGATGGTGGAGACGCAAACCCACACAGGTGATAACATTGTGTAGAACTTGATGCACACACACACACACACACACACAAATGAGTACAAGTAAGAATGGGGAAATCTGATATGAATAAGATGATGGATGGTGTCAATGTACTGGTTGGAATATTAAACCACATGATAGCTTTCCAAAATGTTACTATCAGTAGAAACTGTACAAGGGATATTTCTTACAACTAAATGTGCATCTATAATTTTTCTCAAACATTTCAATTAAAAATGAAAAGGAAAAATATTGCTTCCCCCCCCCCCCCATAAAAATACTGAATCTCTTTCTCTACTTTTGGAGCATCCACAGGTTCCCAGGCAGAAAATGACTCTGTAATCTCTGCATAGGAAGGAAAGAGTGTGAGAACATATTATATCCCCTGGCCCTAACAGATCCCCACCCCAGGAGTGTGGAGGGGGCACTGACCAAGAGTGTTCTGTCAGGGGAAGGAGGGTGGGATGGGAGCAGGAGAAGAGCCTCTAAGTGATTTTGGTTTTGAGCCGAGGAGTAATGGGATGTGTTTAGAGCTGTGACTCAGAAAGAATTAACCCTAGTGAGCTATGTTAAAGAGAGTAGAGGGGCCCAGCCAGCATGGCTCAGTGGTTGAATGTCATCCTATGAACCAGGTCACGGTTCAATTCCTGGTCAGGGCATATGCCATGGTTGTGAGCTCGGTCCCCAGTGGGGGGCATGCAGGAGGCAGCCGACCAATGATTCTCTCTCATCATTAATGTTCCTTTCTCTCTTTCTTCCTTGCTGTCTGAAAAAGGGAGAGAGAGAGAGAGAGAGAGAGAGAGAGAGAGAGAGAGAGAGAGAGAGAGAGAGAGGATAATTTGTCAGGAAATGTGACCGAGACCTAGGAGCTCAGGACCACCTCCTGGTATAATTTTGGAGGTGCTCAATAGTTTCTCAGTTTAATAACCATCTCTTTCTGGTCTTGGTGTTTGACATTTGCCTGTTTGTCAACCCTTATATTAAGGTTTGGAACATCCGATGTGCAACGCACTTTTGTTATCTGCAATGCTGATGTATATAATCTTTGGCATCAGTTTATCCAGCTCATGTATCTCCAGCCAGATTAAGATTGGAGAGTAAATCGATGGATAAGAGATTATGAAGTTTAGTGGCAGAGGAGAGGCTCAGGAAAAGACCAAAATACACTGAGTGGCCAAATTATTATAATCTCTGAACGCATAATAATCTGGCCACTCAGTGCACTTCTCTTGAGTACCTCATTTATTTTATATCAAAGATACTATAAATCATGCACCTGATCAGTTTTCCCCTTTGCACTGGCTGATAGAAAGCTCAGGGAAAATAGGTGGTTGATCTCCAGCAAAAGTCAAGAATACTTTGGTACCCATTTGAGATACAAATGCACTGAGCGGCCAGATTATTATGCGTTCAGAGGTTGTAATAATTGGTTACTCAGTGTAAATTCGGCGGCCCAGGAGAGCCGTGGGATGGGCTGCAGAGCAGGGGCTCCAGGCCATCTAAGACGCCACGTGAGGGCGCTAGAGGACCACGGGAGAACTTGGGAACTGCCGCGTGCAGTCTTACACATTCGCTGCACAAATCATTTCCATGAAATATGACAAACTTCTGTGAGCTATGTGTTATCGTTATTTTAAAGAGAAGAAAGCTGAGGCTCAGATAGCTTAAGTAATTTGTCCATAGTTAGCAAGTGGCAGAGCCAGGAGAGCTTCTGAACACACACCCACGCTTTCCCCGCTGTGCCACACTGCCTGCTACCCTGCAGTTGACTTTTCCAAAATCCTGTATTTAAAGAAAAATTCAACTGGTGGTGCATTGGTGAAAATAGCCAAAGGTAAAAAACAAAACAAAACACAAAATCACCTCTAGTTACCATTCAGTAGCTCTGATCTCCTCAGCCACGTTTCTGGGGAAAGTTTCCTCCATATTTGGTCCCCACTTCCTCCCTTTCATTCACTCTTGGACTCCTTCCCAGCAGGCTTCAGCCCCACCAGCCACTGAAAATGCCCATGCTTGGACCACCAAGGTCCTTCCACCAATGAGAGAAGTTTTACTTGGACTTTCAACAAGGTAGGCTAATACTTCTCAATGATAGCCGCATATTAGGGTTACCCAGGAATTATTATTACTATTACTATTATTATTATTACTGTTATTATTTAAGAGAGGAAGGGAGAAGGAGATAGAAACATTAATGATGAGAGAGAATTATTGATTGGCTGCCTCTTGCACGCCCCCTACAGGGGATTGAGTCCACAACCCAGACATGTGCCCTGACCGGGAATCAAAACATGATCTCTTGGTTCATAGGTCGACACTTAACCACGGAAGTACACGGCCAGGCAGAATTATTATTATTATTATTTTAACATTTAGGCCCGGGCTCAGTCCCCTGAGGTTGTGGTTTAGTTGATCTAGGGTGGGATGTCATCATTAGCGCAATGGGCAGTACTCAGGGGCTTTATGTGGGACAGTAACATAATTTAATTAGGTTACTAACTAGGATTGTAAGCATTGGAGATGGAGAGGAGAAGCATTTGAAAATGGATTCAGTGGGATTCAGTGACTGATTAGATACAGCACTTATCTGGCTATTTGGATCTGGAGCTCACAAGGGACTCAGAGGTTGTTAACATTACTAAAAAAACAAGGCAACAGTCCCGGCTGGTTTGGCCCAGTGGATAGAACATCGGCCCATGGACTAAAGAGTCCTGAGTTTGACTCTAGTCAAAGGGCATGTACCCTGGTTGCATGCTTGATCCTTGGCAATTCCCAGCCCTGGTAGAGGTCCCTGTGGGAGGGAACCAATCAATGTGTCTTTTTCACATCGATGTTTTTCTCTCTCTCTGTCTCTCCCCTCCCTTCCAATCTTCTCTAAAAATATCAATGGAAAAATATCTTAAGGTGAGGATTAACAGCAACAAAAATAAAACCCAAATCTAGAAAACAACAGCAAGGCAACAGGCCCCAAATGGAATCACTTATGCCAAGTCCTATGTTACCAAACCAAGATTTAACTTACAGTTTCAGTTCTCCCAGTAATGGGATCTTCAACCAACCAGTCAGGAATGGCCCGAGAGGCCCCTGTTATCCCCCAAAGGGAAGGACCCTTGCAAGAACCAGTCTGCTTCTTGCCTAATGTAACTTCTTGGTTCCTACTGCCAATGTCTTTCGTTGACACTCCTTGATGCTCCTTCCTGCCTGCTAGATTGGATCCTGCTTGATTTATGAATCACTGAATGAAGTCAACAAGATCTTTTAAAATGTATTCAGTTGAATTTTGTTTTTTAACAGCATAAGGGTTGTTTCTCCTGCCACTGCAGACAGCCAGTCTGACTTGTAGAAGAAAGAAGAGAGAAGGCAAAAAGCAAAAAATGTGGGGAAGAAGGGAGGGATGATTCAGCCGATGGCATTTTACTTGAACTGGAGGTTGAACTGGGTGATTCTTCTTCTTTCACAGGGAGTGGATAATCAGTGTTGAAGTCACCTCTTAGTTTCAATAGATGATAAAATAGTAATGTGTCTGTAAAAGTGGCACTGTACTCCTTGGAATCTAATTTTCAGGAAGTAACAGGCCAGTTAGAGCTGGGAGCCTGCTGTGGGCCTCTCTTCCCCACCAGGGGGCAGTGACATTCACATTGGGGACTTGGAATTGGCCACAGCTGCAGTATTTACATTATAGAAATGACAAGATACTATAAACCAGCACTTTCCCCTCTTCCCCCCTCACCCCTCACCAGAAAGCTGGTTGTTGAATGTTCACCAACATGTCAATATTTGCAGATAAGACATTCAAAGCTTCACCTGTAGTTAGTGTTAATCTGATGCCAAATTAGAAAGTCAAATGAAGAATCCAAATACTAACTACAATAGACAATTAGAGTTTAAAGTATTGCATTTTCCAGTTATTGCATTCCTTTATTTCTCTGCTGAGTTTGCAATCAACAGAAACCCAATTAAGGGTCACTGCAACCCTAGCGAGTTTGGCTCAATGGATAAAGCATTGGCCTGTAGACTGAAGGGTCCTGGGGTTGATTCTGGTGAAGGGCATATGCCCGGGTTGCAGGCTTAGTTCCCAACAGGGGGCCTGCAGGAGGCAGCTGATCAATGATTCTCTCTTATCAATGATTTTCTATCTCTTTTTCTCCCTCTCCATTCCTCTCTAAAATCAATAATATATATATATATATTTTTTTTAAATTTTTTTTTAAGGGTCACTGCCTAGCTCTGTGGCCAAGTGCGTTTCCTAATTCCTTGTCCCTGGACTGAGTTCATCCATCTGTTGCTGGCAGAGCTGGACCCTCATGGCCCGTGAGTCTCCCTCACAAGCGCATGTTGGAGAGAAAATGTGTTTGTCCTGAGCTCAGGCCATTCTGAGTAACAGAGACTGAGAGGAAGAGACAGACAGCGGCTGCACCCTGCACCCTCAGGTCCTGCTTCCTCAGCGTCCCAAACACACTATCTGTGTGGGTCCCTTCTCTTCCCTGGGCAGGGACACTGACAGGGGTGGAAGGAAGAGAGGAAGACCCTAGTTTATGTGCCAAGATAGGAGCTGGAGTTGTGGCAGAGAACGGTTTGCTCTCTGTGTATATATGTATATACCTATATCCCCAGGCGTTTTGCTCTGTAGTGCAATTGAAATAAAGTGTGGGAAAGCTTTCAAACCTTTTATGGAAAGTTGTGGTGGTGGATTTTACCTACAGAGGCACCTAAACTATAGGCTAGGCAGATTTTGTTTCTCTTTCTCCTTTTTAAAAAGTTGTCAGCGTCCAGCTGGTTGAGCTCAGGGGTTGAGCATCGACCCAGGAACCAGGAGGTCATGGTCTCATTCCTGTCAGGGCACATGCCAGGGCTGCAGGCTTGATTCCCAGTAGGGGGCGTGCAGGAGACAGCCAATCAATGATTCTCTCTCATCTCAAAATAAAATAAAATAAAATAAAATAAAATAAAATAAAATAAATAAAAAGTTGTCAAAGACTTTTGGCTTTATCTACTAATGTTAAAATATCAAACCCCTTGGAGCATTTTCATCAAGCAAGCCATTAATTCATTGAAAACGAGATAATGAGACCAGGCCTTTATTGAAACGACTTATTGTTGAGTGAATTGGCTAGCTGCTTAAATGACTGACATCAGTCCTGTCAGCAGCGCTGCAGGGACAGACAGCCTCTCTCTGTGTCAAATCAGCACAATAAAGTTTTGTCTACATTTCTAGTTTCACGTGGAAATGCTTGAAAGAATGCACAATCCAAATATTTTTGTTTAAATCCTAACGATGACACATTATCTCTTGTACCGAGCTTTGTGTTTTCCTTTGGGGAAATCATCTTGGGCCTATGTGTGTCGCCTAAGGTCCGGTCAGGTCAAATACCAAGCGGAAACTCTTTATGTTAGACTCGTCTAACAAATGCGTGCTCTGAAGGATGACTATCATCTAAGCAGCGTGCTCTCTGCAAGACTGACGTTGGAGATCTCTAGGTTTTGTCAAAATCCAGCCAGGTTGATGATGATTTGAGCATGGACGGACACTGCACAGTCTCCCACAGGAAATGAGATGTCCATTCTCATGCCCAGTCAGTCCCAATCCAGAGAGTCTTGAGCTATCATAGCAGCACTCACCAGCCATAAGCCCTGTGTCTGGTGCCCTCCCAGGGTAGCAGCCTGCGGGATTGGGCTGAAACCAGCTCTTGGACATCCCCTGAGGGGTCCTGGATTGCGAGAGGATGCAGACCAGGCTGAGGGACCCCACTGGTACATGATCGGGCCAGGGAGGGACCAGGAGGGCTCCAGGGCATGTCCAGCCCATCTTGCTCAGTCCTGATGGGCTGGACCCCAGCAGCAAGCTAACCTACCGGTCAGAGCATCTTCCCCCTGGTGTTCAGTGTTTGTCATAGTGACTGGTCGACCAGGTGACTGTCTGCACCCTGGTGGTCATACATGTCATAGTGAGCAGTTGGGCAGCCTTAGCATATCATTAGCAAATTGCACTTTGATTGGTTGTGCAGTTGTTCTGCCATTCTATTTGCATATTACCCTTTTATTATATAGGATTTCTTTCAAATATAAAGAAAACATGAACTGTGAAATATTAATTCAGTCATGTTATTAATTAATCACTCCTTATTGAAAATCAGGTAAAATTGTTTTCAAACTGTTGGGGGTACTTCAACAAATATGCTGTTGTCTATTTAAATATATAAATATCTTTTAGAATTAAAAAAAAGAGATCTGGGCCATGTTTTCCTTAAACACATTTAACCAACCATTGGCGCATGTGAATCAATGGGTAGCAGGAGAGCTCAGAACACCTCTGCCTCCACAGAGCAACTGCTCTTTGCCTACAACCAAATGTCTGCAGAGGGCCCCTTTGCTTAGGAGCTAAAGTACATGGAATGGGCAAGCTCTATATGCTTTGTACATGTGCCTCTGTCCTCCAATGGCTTCCATCCTTAGTTTTAAAACAAGGTCTCAAATTCTTTGACCCTCCCTTCTTGAAGAGGTGGCCTCTCTATTCCCCTCCCCGAATCTGGGACAGTCTGTGACTGCCCAGCCAAGAAAGGACGATGTACATGTATGACTCCCTCTTGGAGGCCCGAGATGCCGCGTAAGAAGTCTCTCTTCCTGTGACCACCATGCTGGCGAGGCCACCTGCAGGTGCTCTGGTGGACAGGCCCACAGAGTCCAGCCTTCCCGACATCCCTGCATGGGCACCAGATATGGAAATGAGCCAGCTTGGATTCTCCAAACCCATCACCTGCCCCCTGACCACTGAGTGACCTCCAGCAGCACCGTAAGTAACAGGCAAATCTCTCCGGAGTCCCTCAGTTATCCTGGCTCATATTTAAGCACCTCCTTTTCAATGAAAAGTTTTCAAGTAGGAACTGTAGAAGTGAAGACAGCTTCTTTTTCAAATCTGTTCAAATCCATGCCGTCATTATGAGACACAATGACTTCTGTTGTGAGCCACGTGTTTGGGGTAGTTTGTTACCCGGCAACAGAACAGATAAGTGGAACAATCCCCTTAGGAGCCACTCTGTAGGAAGCCTGTTCTGCTCTGACATAACGTGTTCTTGTTTTTGCATTTGTTCAGAATTGCATTTGCACAATGTTGAGTGTATGGGGTTAAATTATGTCAAAACAGCCTTATTAATTAATACTATATCTCAGTTATCTTATGGCTTAAATTGGCTTTTTTATATATTTTATTAATTTTTTACAGAGAGGAAGGGAGAGGGATAGAGAGTTAGAAACATCGATGAGAGAAAATCATCAATCAGCTGCCTCTTGCACACCCCCTACTGGGGATGTGCCCGCAACCAAGGTACATGCCCTTGACCGGAATCGAACCCGGGACCTTTCAGTCCACAGGCTGACTATCTATCCACTGAGCCAAACCGGTTTCAGCGGCTTCCCCCCCCCCCCCCCCCCCCACACTTAATCCTCACCTGAGGATATTTTTCCACTGATTTTTAGAGAGGAAAAGACAGAAATATTGATGTGAGAGAAACACATCTATTGGTTGAATCCTGACCAGGGCCCAGGCCTGCCTGCAACCAAGGTACGTGCCTTAAACCAAAATTAAACCCAGGACCCTTCAGTCCACAGGCCCACGTTCTATTCACTGAGCCAAGCCGGCTAGGGCTTGTATTGGCTGGTCTAGGCACTTCATCACTAATTGGGAATCATGTGTGGGTTCTAACCCCTAACTGTGAATGAATTTCTGGAGTTAAAGGTGTGTCGATCAGGAACTGTTTCTGTGGGCAGCATCTGTAGCTCTGGGAGCAGACTCAGCTGCACAGGCAGTGCTGTCTGCGAGCCGAGTGGGCACCGCTGCAGGAAGGATGACAGGGCGAGCTGTTTGCCTTTTCGGCAGCCCTCTCACCTGCAAGCCGGCTGAAGGTCTGCAATAGGGAAATGATTGAATTCCGCACCGTCTGCAAGAGGAGGCTGTTCTTTTTAAAACGTACCACATCTATCGTCACTGTCCCAGAGAGATATCCTTGGGTAGATTGTTAAATAAATTTTAAAAAGAAAATTGCAGAATAATGGGGGCCTTGTGATTCCATATTTGCCAAGGTAAAGCAAACCAAAAGCAAGCAAATAAAACCTTTGTAGGTGCCTTTATGTATTCGATGGAAAAAGTGTGGAAGGCTGTGAATGCCTTAGGAAGTGAGAATGGAGGGAACAGAGGAAGGTAGTGAATGTTTGGACTTTTAAATTAGGTGCTTTCTATTGTTTAATTTGTTACAAGGACATAGTACTTTGTAAGATTGTTTTTTTAAAACCTCTTCTTTAAACACTGTAATATGGATGTCTTTCTTTCTTTCTTTCTTTCTTTCTTTCTTTCTTTCTTTCTTTCTTTCTTTCTTTCTTTCTTTTTTTCTTTCCTTCCTTCCTTCCTTCCTTCCTTCCTTCCTTCCTTCCTTCCTTCCTTCCTTCCTTCCTTCCTTCCTTCTTTTTAAAATAAAGGCTTACCATTATAATTTCTTCAGTTCTTTTAGAGGCTGTGCAAAAAGATACTTTAGTTTTCATACCTTTCCATTTGCCTATGCTTTTCATTCTTGTTTTTGATCAATAGGTAAAGAACCAAAAAATCTGCTCAATTATACTCTATAAAGTGGCTACATCTCTAGCAAGTGTGGGACTATTGGGTGGGCAGAAGCAGTTCAGGGTGTTTGGGGCCAGAAGAAGGTTTTCTGAAAACCTGTGAGTCCTCTTGGTGCAGTGATGCTCGTTGGCCGCAGGAGAGGGAGGGGGACAGAGGAACTGTGCTGAGTGCCCCCTCCTGGGTAAATAGTGCAATTCGCGGGTGATTTTTCTCGTGGGAAAAAATTATGTAACTCAGCAATTTGCTTACTTATTCTGAGTTAGCTACTTTCAGGGAAAACTTGTAAGAGGCTAGTATGAATTTATGCTTTATTTACTTCCTGTTATAAGTACTCAGCTCACACTGAGGTTCTCTAAGGGGCAGGAAGCGGTTCAGGTGCCAAGAACACAGCGGTAAATAAGACAAAGTCTCTGCCCCGGTGAAGACTAGTGTTACCCACAGAATCTCTTCGAGACTGTAGGCATTTGCAGTGTTTATTCTTCCCTTTCTTTCTTACTTTAATTGAGATTTTGGGAGGAAGCGGGCGTGTGAATCCCACCCCATTTTCCTTCCCTTCTCTTGGGAGGCTTCGGGCTGCAGGAAGCACATTCCATGCTGTGTGTTTAAGGGGCACAGCCCGGGAGTGAAGGGATGGGGTTATTTAATGCTCTCTGTGGGGAATGGTGACTCTCATTCTGGGCTTCAGTACTAGGACGCCCATTCCTGCTGCATGTCTTAGCCATGTGTTATGGCTAATGATGTTGATATCTTGGTCTTTATTTGTTGCCTTAAAAAATTTTTTTGGCATCCTAGCTGGTTTGATTCAGTGGATACAATGTCAGCCTGTGGGTTCAATTCCAGTTAAGGGCACATGCCCGGGTTTCGGGCTCGATCCCCAGTGGGGAGCGTGCAGGAGGCAGCCAATCAATGATTCTCTCTCATCAGTGATGTTTCTAACTCTCTCTTCCTCTCTGAAATCAATAAAAATACATTTAAAAAAAATTCCGGTGGGATCTTATTTCTCAGGTGATTTAGAACTTTGGCAGGGAAAATGAGTGCTCTGGATAAGTCCTCTTGGAAACACCAACCCCTTATGAATACATCAGAAATGTTGAGAGACAGCCAAAACTGCTTTGGCTCAGTGGATAAAGTGTTGGTCTGCGTACTGAAAGGTCCCAGGTTCGATTCCGGTCAAGGGCATGTACCTGAGTTGCACATCCCCAGTAGGGGGTGTGCAAGAGGCAGCTGGTCGATGTTTCCTTCCTCTCTGTAAAAAAAATCAGTAAAATATTTTTATTATTTTTTTTAAGAAAAAGAAATGTTGAGAGACAGATAAAACCTGGCAAGATGACTTTAACTGGGTCATTTTTTGTTAGATGCCACTTGCATCTTCCATTCATTATGCCTTGGAATGCTGCTGGTATTGTCGCTATTTCCCCTTCCCCACTGAAGAAGACAAATATTTTCATGTCTCCGGGCCCAGCCCCGGCATTCTCCCGCGATGAAGCTTTGTCACTGGCTGCCTGTGTGGGCTTTCTTCGCACCCCTGTTTGTTCCTGTGGCTTCGGCACCTATCGGAGCTCATTGTGTTTTGGGTTTACTTCTCTGTCTGCCCTCAGCTGCAAAGGAAACCTTCCTAGGGTAGAGGCTGGCTGAGTTTCATGACTTAGTAAATAAACTCTGGCCCAGCCAGGGCTGCATCCGTGTTCTCTGCATGGACAGGCCATGTCTTTGAGGGAGAGACTGACCTTGCCCGGTGGAGGTCATGAGCCTATTTATGCTGCTGTTCGAAAATATCCTTGTTCCCGTCAGCAACCTTTTAGAAAACCTGATGATGAAGGAAATGATAAACTCCCTTCTGCTGAACTTTAGTGGAAAAAAAATATTCCCTACGAGAGTTACATTTAAATTAGCCTTGAGAGGATGAGCCCTTATATCAAGTATTTATAATTTTTAAAAATACATATATTTTATTGATTTTTCACATAGAGGAAGAGAGAGGGATAGAGAGAAATATCGATGAGAGAGAAACATCGATCAGCTGCCTCTTGCACACCCCGCACAGGGGATGTGCCCACAACCAAGGTACATGCCCTTAACAGGAATCGAACCTGGGACCTTTCAGTCCGCAGGCCGATGCTCCATCCACTGAGCCATACCTGTTTCAGCTCAAGTATTTATAGCTGTAATGAAAATGGATCTGCTCCCTCCTTTGCATGCACTCCTCTGCCCACCAGATACACACAGCGTTGCGGACAGACCTGAACGGCGACGGGAAGGGGGTGTATCATATCGTACTCATCCTTAGGGCTTTCTTTCTGTTTTGATTTCCCCAATGAAAACTGTCATAAAAAAAAAATGCTATAGCCAAAACCTGTTTGGCTCAGTGGTAGAGCGTCGGTCTGCGGACTGAAAGGTCCCAGGTTCGATTCCGGTCAAGGGCATGTGCCTTGGTTGCGGGCACAACCCCTGTAGGGGGTGTGCAAGAGGCAGCTGGTAGATGTTTCTCTCTCATCGACCGTTTCTAGCTCTCTATCTCTCTCCCTTCCTCTCTGTAAAAAATCAATAAAATATATATTTTTTAAAATGCTGTAAAAGTAATACCTAATTGTTGTTGTTTTTTTAAATACATGCAATGCAAAAATTCATAAAGAAGAAAGTAAAAGATTCACCTGGAATCTTATTATCTAGTAATTAATACAGTTAGCATTTTAACAAAAAATATTCTTCCAGGTTTTTTTTTTTTTTCTGTGCCCATAGTCACAAGTATTTTTACAAAAAGAGTCACATTAATCATGCTATTGCAACTGTTTTTTTCCTCCCACTTAAATTAAATCTGATCATTTTCCATGATAATAAATATAGATCTGCATTATCACTTTTAGTGGTATTTCTTATTAATATCTGAATGTATCCTAAGTTATTGAACCAATTCTCTATTACAGTGGTGCCTCACACAACGAACTTAATTCGTTCCAGGAGCAAGTTTGTTAGTTCGTTATGTGAAACGCGTTTTCCCATAACAATACATGTTAAAAAAAATAATTCGTTCTGTAGCATAAAATATGCTAAGATGACATAAAAAAAGATAAATTTTTTGTTATTATTTTTATTTAGATACATCTAAAAACATAATTTTTTAAAAAAAAACACACATTTTTTTAATTTTAAGACAGACTAAGTAGAGTCTACCGAATCTTGCACATCTTCATCCATTTTCTGCTTTTTGGCCGATGGTTTCATGAAAAACCTGTCCAAAGTCGTTTGTTTTTCTCTTTTCTCCAACATCTGCCGGAAATAACGGACAAGAGTATCGGAGTAAAGATCGTTGATCCTGTTTGCTTCAGCTGAATCCGGATAGTGGGCATTGGTAAACTCCTGAACTGCTTTCCATTTGACCAGGATGTTCTTGATGTCAGCAGTTGGGATTGGTTGATTGTTTGATTGTTGCTCCTCGTTATCAGATGATGCTTCCCTTTGAGCATTGTCCTGTTTCATTTCAACAGAAATCACCTTCCTGCTTTTTTTAGAAGCCATGATATAAAAAAAATATTGAGTTTAACTTAAAAGGACGACTGCCGTGATACGTGCGTGATTTAATTCGTAATGAAGAACTATTGCCGCGATACGTGCTTAAGTTAAGCGCAGTGACTAACGACTGCCTGCAGTGCCTGCGCGGAAGGATGCAATACATCGGCCGCGATCGTGGAAGCTCGGGCGAAGCAGTCGTGGAAGCTCGGGCAAAGCGGTCGTGGAAGCTCGGGCGACTTCGTTGTGTGAAACGAAGTTCGTTGTATGAATCATGAAATGAAGTTCGTTGTGTGCAGCGTTCGCTGTGCGAGGCGTTCTTTATGCGAGGCACCACTGTAATAGATATTTTAAGTTGCTTCTAATTTTTCTCTGGTATAAAAACATGACTTGGGATTGCTATCTTGGATTCTGCAGTTGTCTGATTATTTTCCTGGGATAAATTCCTGATTGTGGTATTGGTAGGCCAAAGGGCACATACCTTTTAAAATTTTGGAAACATAATGTCAAATTTTTCTCCAGAAATATTTTCCAGTTTCTACTCTGGTCAACAGTGGATGGAGTGCCTGTTTTGCCACACTTATTTGCAGCATTAAGTATTGTCACTCTTATTAATTTGCATTTCTTAATTGCTAGTGAAGTCAAATATTCTTCATTGTTTTTCTCTGAACTGTGATTACTGAAGCTTGTGTGTATGTGCATGTGTTAAGAAAGTTTTAAATTTTTTATATGTTCCATCTATCAATTTTAAGGTATTGGCTTTTAGGATCATATTTAGAAAGTTTTCTCTCATGACTTAGACCAGTACAACTATGTTTTCTGTGAAATAATATTTTTTTTTCATGTTTAAGTCTTTGATCCATCTTCCAATTATTTTGGGGTCAAGTATGAAATAGAGTTCTAGTTTAATTCACCCCCCCTCTCTCACACACACCCCATTTTAATTGGTAATCATACCTCCTTTAAAAAAGAATTTCTCTTTCCTCTGTTCAATTAAATTACAATAACAAATATTTAAATAGTGATTTGTGTGCCAGGCTCTGTTCTATGTGCTTTAGATATATAACTCCCTTAATGCTCACCACCACACAATGAAACTTAGCCCCAATTTATTGATTGATTGATTTCAGAGAGGAAGGGAGTGGGAGAGACAGAAACATCAATGATGAGAGAGAATCTTTAATCAACTGCCTCCTGCATGCCCCCACACTGGGGATTGAGCCCCCAGCCCAGGCATGTGCCCTGACCTGGAATCGAACCGCGACCTCCTGGTTCATAGGTTGATGCTCAACCAATGAGCAACACAAGTTGGGCAACCCCAATCTATCTATATCTATATCTATATCTATATCTATATCTATATCTATATCTATATCTATACCTATACCTATACCTATATCTATACCTATATCTATATCTATATCTATATCTATCTATCTATCTATCTATCTATATATCTATTTATCTATATATCTATATCTATATCTATATCTATATCTATATCTATATCTATATCTATATCAAGAGGTACTATGCAAATTAGCTGGGATGCTGTAACATCATGACCACTCAGAAGGAGGCTACATGTGCAGGTAGGCAGGAGGGGACTGCATACAGAGTGAAGCAAGCCACGGATGGTGCAGGCCTGCAGAGAACAGGGCCTGCCAGCCACACGTGCCGGCAGTCCCACCTCTGCGTGTGAGCTACAGAGGAAACACCTTTTCTGACCGCTCATTGGCTAAGCTCCCCGTATACCGCTCTCAGTGTTCTTGGTAACTTGGGTAATAAGAATCCAAGAAAGTGATCTAGGGTTTTTCCACCTCACTCCTAGAGGAAAAAATGAAGGTCCACTGCTGGAGGGTCTAAGAGAAGTCCCAGGAAGCAGCCAATCAAAGTGTCTCTCTCACATTGATATTTCTCTCTGTCTTTCCCTCTCTCTTCCATGCTCTCTAAAAATCAATAGAAAAATATCCTCAGGTGAGGAGAAAGAAAGGAAGAAAGGAAGGAAGGAAGGAAGGAAGGAAGGAAGGAAGGAAGGAAGGAAGGAAGGAAGGAAGAAAGAAAGAAAGAAAGAAAGAAAGAAAGAAAGAAAGAAAGAAAGAAAGAAAAAGAGAGAAAGGTCATATCCTATGAAAGAGACATTTTGAAAATGCCTAAAGAAAGTTGTCATTTTTGTGTGTGTGTGTGGTGAAGGGACTGGATTCTGTGCTGATGCAAACACCTTGGCAGCTGTGGAGGCCAGCAATAGCAGCAGCAGTGGGGTGATGGGGGTGGCGCCTTCCCCTGATCAGCCCGGTTGCCTCCTGCAGAGGGAGGCCAGCCTGTGGCTTAGACCCGTTCCCCATGGGGAGCAGGCCCAAGCCATCAGTAGGACATCCCCTGAGGGCTCTCAGATTAGAGAGGGTGCAGGTCAGAATGAGGACCCCCCCTCCCACACCCCCTGCACAATTTTCATGCACTGGGCCTCTAGTTTATTAATTAAAAAGCTGAGGACAGAGAAGCCACAACAGTTGCTAAAGGTCATGTGGCAAATTATTCTGGAGCCAGATTGGAATCCAGAGAACTCAGGCCTAGAATCCACTCTCCTACGCCCTACCTGCCCCAGCAGAACACCTCTAGATGCAGTTCTAAAGCTGCTTCCTGCACCCACACCTCCTCTACTCACCCCGTGAGAGGTGCTTTCCCTTCTGTTACCTGAAACCTGCGCACTCACAGCACTTCAGACCCTGCCTGGCAGGATGACAGCATGAGCACGGGGTTCCTCTTCCATAACAAACGCCCGTTTCCTTGGTTGCAGGGACAGGGGATTAAGTATATTTGCTTCAAATCCAGTGCTTTGGTCATAGGAGCATACATTTTTCTTTTCCCTATCATTAGTTTCTGTTTTAATTGAAAAATAACGCATATATGTAGCGCAAGAGTAAACACTGAAATATGTCTGTGTTCCTACAATCTCCTTGCAGAGGCATTGACTAGAACTTTTCCTATTTATCAATAGATATATGTGTATACTGTTTGTTTCACAGAAATGACAATATTCCGAGTATCCCTTCATGTTTTTTTCAATTTATGTATCTTAAACATAGTTCCATGAATTTGTATTCCACAAATACATATAGATCTAGCTCATTCTTTGTTTTTTTAATTAAAAATTTTTATTGCAAATGTCTCCCATTTTCCCCACCTTTGCCCACTTCCACCCAGCTGTTGAGCCCCATCCTCCCCTTTCTTGGCCCTTCCCACACTATTCTGTGCCCTTGGGCTATGCATATTTGTCCTGTAGCTAATCTTTTCACCTCCTTTTATCCTGCCTTAGCACACTCCCCCTCCCCCTTGGACATTTGTCAGTCTGTTCCTTTGTCTCCGTGCCTCTGGTTCTATTTTGTTTGTCAGTTTATGTTGTTAATTAGATTTTACATATTAGTGAGTGTTAGGTCGCTGAAGGAGGAATGCACCAGGCCAGAGTGGTGAGGGATTACGAATTTATTTGATCATCCACCCACCAGGTGGCTGAGCCTGAATGGAGTCAGCAGCTTTTAAAGGACTTTTGACGGGCTTTTTTTTTTTTCTTTTTTTTTCCCCTGGGCAGAGACTTCTTTATGCACACCCAGAGGGGAGATAGTGAAATGTGGTCACCACAAGAGAAATGTGGTCTCTGGTCCAACTCACCCTCAGGTGGGAACTTCTGCACAGGTGACTGGGGTCCCTCAGCCAGAGATCTGGACTTACACGGGTTGCCCACAGTACTTAACTAAAATTGACCGAGCATAAACTAAGCACAGACACAAGAGTTAAAATGCATGAATCCCAAGGTTTATTTACCAGAGTCCTGGTGGTTTCCAGAAGCCTCGGCAGGTCACCTGGAGATCCGCGCCGACAGACACACACACTGGACAGGAGCGTGCCGCTGCAGCGTCTCGGTCCGGAACGAGGCCTCAGAAGTTTGGCTCTCAGGCAGAGTGACAGCTTCACTCAGGCAGAGTCTCACGCAGTATTTCGAACAGGGAGAGGAGAGTGGGAGAGCACGTCGGGTGGAGGAGCCCTTCCTGGTCTCTGCCCAGTGCCTCTAGGTCCCTTCTTTTATGGCCATTTCTGGGTGTTTCTTTGTTCTTTCTGGGTGCAACCAATAGATCTGCAGTGTGCCTAATCGGGCG
Organism: Pipistrellus kuhlii; assembly: GCF_014108245.1. Classification (NCBI taxonomy): domain Eukaryota; kingdom Metazoa; phylum Chordata; class Mammalia; order Chiroptera; family Vespertilionidae; genus Pipistrellus; species Pipistrellus kuhlii. Next base: position 39,715,597 of record NW_023425529.1, read on the forward strand.
CTCTCCAGGTACCTTTTGCCTCGGTTTCCAACTTTTCAGATAAAGACTTGTTAGGGCGTTCACACAGTTACAACTTTCCAGATAAGCACATGTTAGGGCGTTCACACAGTTAGGGGCTCAAAGTCAGTTTTAAAACTCAAGTTTTACAAAATGGATTCAAGCCACATTATATGGAGTTACTTATACTAAGCCTAAAACACATTTCAAATAATTTCTTTTACTTAAAATAAAACCAGAATAAGATAAAAAATACAATTCACACTTAAACTATAAATCACTCATAAAGTAAATGCTTTCATTCCTATTTTAAATCACACAAGTAATTATTCTTACACTGTTTTAAATCCTTAAAATATCACACTAATATAACAGTCTCCCACAAAGGGAATGTCCTTAGTGAAGAAGCCTGGAAAGCCAGCTCCTGGGGGAGGGGTATCAACTTAATTGCTTGATCAATTTAACTGTAAGATCGTATGGTATTTGTCTTTCTCTGACTCGCTTATTTCACTTAGCATAGTCATCTCCAGATCCATCCATGCTATAGCAAAGGGTAAGAGTTTCCACTCAATCTTTTTAATGACATTATAAAAGTTGCAAGGGTCATAACTTATTTAACCAGTTCCCTATGGTTGAGTGGGCATTTAGGTTGTTTCCAACCTTTTGCTTTTACTATGATGAAATGAATATCTTTGTACATTAGTCTTTAAGGATAGGTAGGAATAAATATAAGATAAAATTATAGCGCTGAAATTGCTACTTCAAAATTTATGTGCATCATAAATTTTTATAGACAATGCCAAGTTGAACCGTAGTTTTTTAGAAAAGACAACTGTGATGTGCATTAATTGTGCATTTAACTTCTCAGCTGCTCAATGGGCACAATACCACTTATTTCACAAAGCCATGCCATGAATTAAGTGAGATAATGGGTGTGAACATGTTTTGTCAGATGCTAAGTATTGTACTAAGGTATCATCAATCACATTATTAGGCAAGGATGTTATTCTGGGCAGGTATTTGTGTTTTATTGCTAGTATGGGTTTGAAGGGGAAGAGACAAGCACAGTGAATACCACAACACTAACTAAAAATACCTATTTTTTTTTCTTCTAAGTACAAAGTAACACAGAGCCTCCTAATGTAAAATAAACACCCAGCAGGAAATAGGGAGCAGGGTGAAAATTCTCCTTTACCGTTTGCCATAAATCCTACTCCTTTGTTAGTACAGCAGCATCATCAATTTTTAAAATTAGATAATATCTTATAAATTATATAGTTGAAATTCAATAAATTGTTATTGAATTCTGAATTGCTTTTGAAGAGAGCAAATTAAACATGTGTAGACAAACATAAATACTAATATGTATGGGGGGGGGGGTTATTTGATATTTATTCCAAAATAAGATGAGCTTGGATTACATTTTAAAAAGTGGAAGTGGCAGCGAAAGTCAAAGAGCACTGGTGACCCTGACTGAGAAGCAGCATTAGAGTGGTTAACATTAGGAGGTTGAACTTAACGTATAACTCGTGGGCACAGACGATAGTGTAGGGAAGGCCTGGGGGTTGGGGTAGGGGCTGGGCAGAGTGAGGCAAAAGTGGTGAAAGTGGGGGACATCTGTGGTACTGTCCACACTTTTTAAAATATTTTTTAAAAGAGGCAACAAAACTCTAAAAAAAACAAAAAACAAAATTAAGGCATTTGAAACCAGACTGGGATCCATGGGATGCCTCTTCTTAGTTGTGTGACTTTGGGCAAATTTGCTTAACTTCTATGGACCTCACCTTCTTCACTTTTAAAAATGGGGAAATACTAGTGGCCACTTCACAGGATTGTAATGAGGATAAATGAATACACAGGAAACACTCAGGGCAGGATTGGTACGATGTAAGTGCTTAGTAACTGTTAGCCACTGGGTTAAATGTTGTTAGAATGATACTGGTAAAGGAGGAAAGATGATCAAATGAGCTGATCGGTAACATATTCACAGACTAGAGAGCTGAAATGCAAAGCTTCAATTAGGAATAGTTGTAAAACCATGACTATCTGTAGTGTTCCTCCGACATAGCTGGAGAATCTTTGCCTTTGTTTTCCGGAAACACAATTGTTCTTGGCTCCACAGTGGAGGATGCACATGGCTCAGGGCGGATGAGACTGATTTTGGCAACTGAATGGGACACTGGAATGTTCAGTGTTAAGGCTTATTTATGAAAACACAGTGGTAATGAAGCCATTGATTTAAACATCCTAATACAACAATACAAGAAAACGATTGTTTAGCGTGTTGGACATGATTTTTGACTCTTGAATAAATTGCTTTGTTCCATTCATGAGAATAGCAGAGATTTTAACCAATATTACATAGTGTTTTTCATTTTTGAAGAACTTCAAGAGTTTGCATAATTTTATATACAGTTGAGTAGAACTTACACAGAGCTATATTTGATCCACATGTGTATAGATGCCATACTATTAATGGTCCCTTGAATTTATATTATAATGATAATAACTCTGTACACTTGTATAGTGCTAAAAATTCTTTTACAAATTTTCAGTTTTTGAGGGCTGGCTTTATTTATTTGTTTGTTCACCAGGTGCCCTAATTAATTTCTATTCTTGACAAAAAAAAGTAAGAAATTGGAACATCAAACTTATTTAATATCAGGTTAAAGAAAAACCATTTATAATAACTTTAGCTATAAAAGAAATCATGTGAGTCTGATACCATTAAAATTTATTGATTTCTTTAGGATACAAACATGAATTTTTTTTGTGGTCGGGCAGGGAAAATAATACAATATTTTTAAATTGATTTTTAAAATGTTGTTTGTGCATTACTTTAACTTGTAGAATCTCTCAGAAAGAGACAAATTACTGTACTTCTCTTCCAGCAAACACAAAACAAAATGAAACCTTGCAATTTGATTCTTTCATTGCACAAACCATAGCATTCCATATGGTGGTGCTGTTTTCATCAAGGAAAACATTCTCATTCTGTAAGTCTGTTTTATTTTGTAAGAGGTAAATTATTATAATTGCTTTTTTAATTAAAATTAAACTGTTAAAACAACAACACAATGTGGATACAAATTCTATTAACCTTTAAAAACTACCATTTGCCAATTTGGGATTATTTTAATCTATAGTGATTAATCAGCAATGTACTTAGCAAAAAGATAGTGGTATGTGTAATAGGTAATAATGTCAAAATGTGTGTCACCATTCTTTGCAGTATTTGAAAAGCCAAATGTCCAGAGAATGCCCTTATCTTTACAAAACACAATGCTGCATTTGTGAAGATATAAAAACCTGTGGAAAAAGTGCAAAATGCAAGACAAAACCATTACTAAGGTGGTTAAAATGGCAACGCTATTCAAATTTGAACAAGGAAGCAGGCTGTTAAAGCTACACAATATAGAGTTGCCAAAAGCATTGCTTTTCCTTTAGATAATGTTTTGTTGTTGTTTGTCATATTTTCAGTTTGGTCTCCTTGGTGTGAAAGCCATAAGGAGATAAAAGTAAGTACTTAAAAGTTTTTATTTTTAAAAATCACCTCCCAAGAGACAAAGATTTCTTTCTTTTTTTCCTATAAAATTTCCTATATGAAATAATGCCTGAATATCAATATATGGCACTCAGAATACCTGTGGATGCTTAAGGGAAAAAATATCACTACATATTTACTTAAATTAGATAAAAGTCAGGTGATTTTTTGTGAAAGGTCTGCCGCAATTCTGTGAATCAGGGCAAGGAATTGTTTCCCCTGGCAGAACCCATATTAACATGATTTTGGTTCAATGGTTGAGCATTGACCTGTGAACCAGGAGGTCATGGTTTGATTCCTGGTCAGGGATTATGCCTGCGTTGTGGGCTCGGCCCTCGAATGGGGCATGCAGGAGGCAGCCGATCAGTGATTCTCTCTCATCATTGATGTTTCTATCTCTCTCTTCCTCTCCCTTCTTCTCTGAAATCAATGAAAATATATATATATTTAAAAATGATTGAACCGATCTCTCACTATGAAAATCAGTCTTTCTTGGTCAGGAAATTAGATACCCAATGCTCCTTCCCCCAGTGAAAATGTTCTGAAAGTTTTGTGAGTGTGTTTAAAAACTATTTTCTGTTTGTAGAGGAGTAGGCAACACAATGGACTAAAAAAAGAATTCAAGAAATTGGATTCTAGAATCTCATCAGCTACTAACTTTGACCTTGGACAAAGTGCCTCACTTGTCTAAGCTGTTCTTTATAAATAAATGAAAGGATTGGGCTAGTAGAATATAGATGACCTCTAAGGCCATTTCTAAATCTGTAACTATGGATTCTAAATTGGTGGCGGAGTAAGTGGAAGCTACACTGACACTCTCCCAGGATCAAACTGGAAATACAACTAAAATATAGAAAAAACCACCCTGAAAAAATCAACGGAAGACTAGCTGGAAAGAGCCCTGATAACCTAGGATGGAAAGTAGAAACCACATCGAGACTGGTAGGAAGGGCAGAGTTGTGAAAGGGCTGGCCAGGCTCCCACAGACAGAGGCTCAAGGTCTGGAGGGATATCTCAGCTGTGGGGGGGTTCCCACTGAGAACTCTGGGGTCTAATCCCCAAGCTGGGCTCCCCAACCCCAAGCACCAGAACTGAGAAAGGTGTCCACATCACCTCTGGCTGTGAAAAGCAGCAGGGTTGCTGTCTGACAGCCAGAGACTAGAAATGCAGGTACCCTCTTAAAGGACCAACACACAAACTTTCCTGTGTAGCCACTCACCTTGGACTCTGGCACAAGGAGGGCAGAGGAGACTGGAGCTGTGTGAGGAGAGTCTGAGGTTGGAGCCCAGCGGCAGCCACCCTGGTTTCCTGTGCTGAGTCATTCCCTCAGACTGCAGAGGACATCTTTCTTAGGCAAACCTTTGCTAGCCAAAATAAACAGCTTCTGCACAGCAAAAAAACCATCAACAAAACGAAAAGGGAGCTCACTGTATGGGAGAACATATTTGGCAATGATACATCTGATAAAGATTTAATATCCAAAAAATATAAGGAACTCATGCAGCTTAACAAAAGGAAGACAAACAATCCAATTTAAAAAAATAGGAAAAGGACCTAAATAGACAATTTTCCAAAAAGGACATATGAAAAAATGCTCAAAGCCACTGATCATCAGAGAGATGCAAATTAAAACCACAATGAGATATCACCTCACACCTGTCAGAATGGCTACCATCAACAAATCAATAAATGGCAAGTGCTGGCAAGGATGTGGAAAAAAGGGAACCCTAGTGCATTGCTGTTGGGAATGTAGACTGGTGCAGCCATTATGGAAAAACAGTATAAAGTTTTCTCAAAAAATTAAATATGGAAATTTGACCCAGTGATCCCACTTCTAGAAATATAGCCTAGGAAACCCAAAACATCAATCAGAAAGAATGTATGTACCTCTATGTTTATAGCAATGCAATTTATAATAGCTAAGATCTGGAAACAGCCCAGGTGCCTATCAATAGATGAGTGGATACAAAAGCTGAGGTACATTTACCCCATGGAATATGAAGCAGTAGTAAAAGAGAAGGATCTCTTACCTTTTGAGACAGCATGGAGGGACCTGGAGAGTATTGTGCTAAGTGAAATAAACCAGTCAGAAAAAGGCAAGTATTACATGATGTCTACTCATATGTGGAATCTAATGAACAAAATAAACTGATGAACAAAATAGACCCAGAGACATAGAAGCAAGGAACAGAATGTGGAATCTCAGAGGGAAGGCAAGGGAGGGTGGAGAGAGATCGACGTTTCTCTCTCATCGACGTTTCTAGCTCTCTATCTTTCTCCCTTCCTCAATGTAAAAAATCAATAAAATATATTAAAAAATAAATAAATCTATAACTATGATTCTAAATCAAAGATACCTATATATTATATGTAAATTAATATGAATATATAATTACATATTAAATACATATTTAAACAAAAGCAAAAATTTAGTATCTTATTTAATAATAGACAAACATATATATTGACCATACCTCTGCTACACCCACAGCCAATCAGAGTGAGTATGCAAATTAGAAGGCCAAAGATAGAGGCTGCCCAGCTGCTCCAGGTGAGGAGTGGTCAGGTGGGGCAGGATGTCTGCTATGAGAGGGGGTCGGGCGCAAAGGCATCTATAGGAGCCGAGTGCCACAGTAAAGACAAGACTGCAGACTCCAGAGTCTGCAGCGAAGATGAAGATGGCAAACTCTGGCCAGAGCGAAGGCCTGGGTCCCAGGTGCTGGAGGAAAGCCGGTGCTGGAAGCCAAGGGAAGGAAGGCCTATTGCACAAATCTCTTTGTGCAACGGCCTCTAGTTTCACATAACAGGCAAGCAGATAGAGTGATTACAGGGTTGCTTAATTTATCAGACAAGGCTAAGTTATCCATTATCAAGGATGTAGTTCTTTTCTGTCTGTCTGTTCTGTTGTCTTTGCTGTCTTTAGTTTTGTCCTTCAGTTTTTCACCACATGGTTGCAAGATGACTGCTGTAGTTCCAGGAGTTACATGTAGACATGACCTCATCAAACAGAGGAAGAGGAACCATTTCATTCTGTGGGTCTCTGGTTATTGGAAAGGAAAATCTTTCCCTGAAGCACCCCCACCTGAACCCTGGCAGACCTGCTTTTATGTATCATGTGCATTATTAGCCAAAATTATATATCACACGCTTATGCCTAAGACATGACTGGCTTAGACCAATAGCAATTTACCTACTAGAAGTAGAAAGGATTCAGATATCCATATCTCAATAAAATTGAGGTTCTATTAGCAAAAAATAATGAGAGGAAGGAATGACAGTTGGGTAGGCAACCAACAGGGCCAGCTATACCGCTAAGTAGTGATTATGTGATGTCACCATGCCCATAGGTTAGGATCAGAAATATATTGTATGGGTACTAACATCCTGTATCCATAATAGAAGTTATTAATTAATGATGGTGTGACTCTTTTATGAGTCACTTACTCAACTTCATATGTTAAAGGGGGGATGTGAGGGGCAAGAATAATACGAGTAACTCACTACCATTACCATTTGGGTTTAAGTTGCTAACACTGTGCACCATCTCTCACTAATAATTTAGAGTATAATTCCTACAAACATGGATATTCTTCTACATAGCTACAATACATCCATCAAAATCAGAAATTAACAGATACATTACTAACACCTCATTCTCAGAAACTATTCAAATTTACCCAATGTCCCAATAATGTTCTTTATAGCTATAGGATCCAGTCAAGATTACGTGGGTGTTTATTTTACTGCAGCGTAGTGTTCCATTATGTAGATGTACTACAGTTGTTTAATCCACTCATCTGCTGATGGGATTCTTACCATTTGCAAGAGCATGGATGGAACTGGAGAGCATTATGCTAAGTGAAATAAGCCAGTGGGAGAAAGATAAATATCACATGATCTCACTCATTTGTGAAATATAGTGAACAATATAAACTGATGAACAAAACCAGATCCAAAACAGAAAAGCATCGATCAGGATCAGACTGTCAAACCTCAGAGGGAAGTTAGGGGAGGGTGGGAGTAAGGGGGAGAGATCAACCAAAGGACTTGTATGCATACATATAACAGGGTGGTGAAGGCATGAACTAAGGGAGAAGAGGGCAATGGGGGGAATAAGGATACATATGTAATACCTTAATCAATAAAGAAAAAAAAATTACGTGTTGTAGTAATTGTGTCCTTCAACCTGGAACAGTATTCCTCAGTCTTCCCTTGTCAAGTCTTATGACCTTGACACCTTTGAAGATTGTACATCAGTTCTTTTGTTGGATACTTCTCAATTTGAGTTGGTCTGACATTTCCATGTAATTAGATTCTGGTAAAGCATTTTTGGGCACAATTATCACAGAAATGATGCTGTAATATATGTACATATATTTATAGAAAGCCTTGATTATATACAATCCTTAAAGTTTAATATAATTCTATACTCAAAGTTTTTTTTAAGCAGTTGCTCATGTACACATATTAGTAGTATACTAGTAGATTCCATCTCTTGTTGGCCAGAGCTCCTTAAGAGACGAAACTGGTTAGCAAGAGAAGTAAAAAGTATTAGAATCTCTTCTTTGAGCAGATTGCCACCCGTACCTTGTTCAAAAGGAAAGGACCCAATTGAAGTGGTGAGAAGTTAAAAGTATGTTGGGAAATAATACTAGTATATTTTATATGCAGATTTTCTCCAGGGAAGTAGTACTCTGTGTACAGTAGATTCTCACTAGATGTTTGTTGAAAAACATTGAATTTTCGGGTAGAACACAATGAAAAACATCTGCTGTTCATCAAATCAAGAGAAACAGGAGTAGACAATTGTTGTGGCAGAAGGCCAAGGACTTACTAGCCAGATGGAAAGAATAGATGATGTTTTCCTACTATAAATTACAAAACCAAAATTGAAGCATGATATTATAGAAATGAAGAGACTAGAGTGCATTTTTTACTTCCTTTGCAGATCAGCATTGTTTTTGCTGTTGTTGTTGTTGTTAATTTTTATTGGAGGCCCCAAAGGCTATCCTGGCCTGAATTCAGACCATCCAAAAGGAACCAAACTGTTAAGATAATATAGCAAGGACCTTGTGAGAAAGGAGTTATGTCATTTCAGCGTTTTAATTCCCAAATAAGGGCTTGCTGGGCATGGCTAAAATGCATATGAGGCTTGAAAAAAGCAAATGTGAGAAATTCAAAGAAAACAATTCATTGTCTGAGACATGTCAGAAATTAGATAGAACTCTGACAAAGGTGAAATGCTCCCCAGGAGTGTTTGATCTTGAGTTTCATAGGAGGGTGTCAAACTAGTTGTTTATAGGGACATAAGACCAAATGACGAGTGAGTTACTACAGGGAGCATATGTGGAGATATAAATAGAATCTAGCAGAACAAGAGCCTACAGAGGAGCAGGCCCCTGGTGAGCAGCAGAGCTCCACAGGGAGAGAAGGGACTAAATATCACAATTGCCCTTCAGACTCCAAGTAAAAGTTCTACTTTGGAATGGAGCATGATTTATGCAAAGAGTGAGATGTGCAGACAGAAGGAAAACTATTTTTTTTTTTTTTTAATGAGGAATGTATCACAGAAGAAATTTTTATCAGTTAGAAAACCGACTGGGGAAATAGCAGGCAAGGGGGAGAGAAGGAATAAAGAAAAGAAACCAGCATTTTAGCCTGGCTGTTGTGACTCAGTGGTTGAGCATCGACCTAGGAACCAGCAGGTCACAGTTGGATTCCTGGTTGTGGGCTTGGTCCCTGGTGGGGACATGCAGGAGGGAGCCAATTGATGATTCTCATCATTGATATTTCCATTTCTCGCTCCCTCTTCCTTCCTCTCTGAAATCAATAAAATAATAAATAAATAATAAAAGGATTTTTTAAAGAAGAAACTAGCATTTGAATGAAATGATGGTAGCTTTTTCTTATAATGCACCTGACGGGATCCAATTATTGAATTACAGGAAAATTAAGCTAAGGACCCATTTAGCATTACCCTCTCTGCCCCTCTTAGAGAGAACAAATTGACAGGGGCATGTTATATACTAACTTAAATAGGTTAAGTATTGAAAAGGGGTAAATAGCAGGCAAGGGGGAGATGTGGACAGAAGGAAAACTAATTTTCTTTGATGAGGAATACATTACAGAAGAAATTTTTATCAGTTAGGAAACGGACGGCTCTTCATTCAGCAATCAGTAAAACTTAGGCTATGGAGTTATGGGATGAGCTTGTTTCCCCAGCCTAAGGCACTCTGACTTTTGCAGTGAGTCGCTGTATTAAGCATCATAACCACAAGGTTTGCCATGCGTCAGTCACTACCTCACTCTTCTTTCACAGCTTCCTAATTTTTCCGACCAGAGCTGGAAAAAAACGAATGGGCCATGGCTGACCAGCAACACATCACACCACCCAAACCTCACTGCCCCTTCCCCCAGATCCCAAGCTGTTTGTCTGGCAGCGCTTAGAATACAAAGTCTTAGTGGGTCATAGCTCTAAATGTAAAAGCCTAAACTACCAAACCCTTAGAGCAGCGTTTTTCAACCGCTGTTCCGCGGCACACTAGAGATGTTGCCTGGTGTGCCGTAGGTGCAGACAAGACAAGAATTTTATAATTTTTCACTATTTTGTTTACTTAATATTTCATAATAAAGTAATTATAAAATACTTTCTTTGTGTTTATTTGATTCCTATTCAAGAGAATTACTTTATATATAGTCAATATAGGCACAGAGTTAAATTTTTTAACATTTTCTAATGGTGGTGTGCCTCGTGATTTTTTTCATGAAACAAGTGTGCCTTTGCCCAAAAAAGGTTGAAAAACACTGCCTTAGAGGAAAACAGGAGTACATCTTTACGACTGTGGGTTAGGTTGTGATCTCTTAGGTACAACACTGAAAACACAAGTGATAAAAGAGAAGACTGATAAATTGGAATTCATCAAAATTAAAAATGTTTGTGCTTCAAGGACACCATCAAAAGAAAATTACAAAAAAAAAAAATGACAACCTACAAAATGGGAGAAAATATTTACAAGTCATGTATTTGATAAGATTCTTGCATTTAGAATAAAGAACCCTTATAACTCAATAAAAATAAAGAAATAGCCCAATTTAAAAATGGGCAAAGGACTTAATAAACACGTCCCCAAAGAAGATTTATGGGTGATTAATAAGCACAAGCAAAGATCTCATCATTAGTCATTAGGAAAATACAAATCAAAATGAAAAGGAGCTACCAATTCAAATTCACGAGACTGTTTGTAATAAAAAGACAGAAAATAACAGTTATGGGCAAAGATGTAGAGAAATTTGAACATGTTGCTGAAGGGAATGTAAAATGGCATAACCACATTTGGCCATTCCTCAAATGATTAAACGGAAGACTCAGAAATCCTACTCCTAGGTGGCTATACGAGAGCAATGAAAACACATGTCCACACAAAAACTTCATTATTCATAACACTCAAAAAGTAGAAACAACCCAAATGGCCATACCATGGGATATCATTTGGCCATAGAAGGAATGAAGGACGGGTATATTCTATATTGTTGGAGAGTAGGAATTTTTTGAGCACTACTGAGGCCGTGGACTAGGCCTCAGAATTGTCAGTGCTGACACCAGGCCAGGCCTTGAGATAGGGTGTCATGGCCCCTTCCCAGCAGACAGACCTTCATTCATAGGTCACTGTCAGCTTTCTGAAGAACAGGATGACCCTGTGAACAACATGGTCATCAATGGCACGACTCTGACGTTGCTTGGGAAAAACTGTTTTGCCTTGGGTTACTTGTTCTGCAAAAACAGGATGTGGTTAATGTGCTTAAAAGTGGTCCTGCAGAAAGGGTCACTGCTGCTCTCTGGACTCCCTGCATGGAGAAAGGCAGAGCAGTCTCTGGCCGGCTAGCCGACTGGCTGGCCGGCTAATACGGGCTCCCTAAATTTTAATTTAGTCTGGGCTCCAGTGGTTGTTCGCTCGCCTTCACTCCACAACATAGATGCTGGATGAACTTTGAAAATATAAACTTTCATGCTAAAGTGGAAGAAGCCAGTCATAAAAGACTGCATCTGTGTGATACAACGTATATGAAATGCACTAAATAGGCAACTCTGTAGAAGCAGATTAGTGGTTGCCAAGGGCGGGGTGTGAGGAGTGTGGAGACATGAGAGAGCAGGGGATAGGGATGGAAATTGACTGCTAATGGATATAAGGGTTTTTTTTGGGGTGGTGATGGTGAAGAAATGTCTTAGAATTATAGTGGTGATTGCACAATTCTGAAAATATACTAAAGCCATTGACTTGTATACTCTAAATGGGTGAGCTTTGTAGTATATAAATTCTATCTCAGTAAAGTTGGTTTTAAAAACATGTATATGTGTAAAGCACATACATATATTTACATATGCACATGCATGTATAGAGACATGTGTGCATACACTCTAAAGTGGCATGGTGTTCCTTGGCACTGCAACGTGCAGCATGATCTTAGAGCTTTTCTATGAATAACACCTTGTGGGAAATGTGAGAAGGGAATGTATAAACATACAAAACAATTATGAGATACCATAATCAATAAAAAAATAAATAAACATACAAAACAGTAATTTGGCTTTTTAAGTGCCTGGGTTTGAGATGCTCTGGACAGGCCTGGGTTCAATATTACCCTTTCCTGGAACAAAAATACAAGATCAAGGAGTCTGCCGAGACTGGTTTGGCTCAGTGGATAGAGCGTCGGCCTGCGGACTGAAAGGTTCCGGGTTCGATTCCGGTCAAGGACATGTACCTTGGTTGTGGGCACATCCCCGGTAGGGGGTGTGCAAGAGGCAGTTGATTGATGATTCTCTCTCATCGATGTTTCTGACTCTCTATCCCTCTCTCTTCCTCTTTGTGAAAAATCAATAAAATATATTTAAAAAAAAAGAAAAAAAAGAAAGGAGTCCTTCCATCTAGGATGCCATATTTTGAAATAAAACTTCTAAGGTCCATTTTCATTGTTCTCAACATCCCCAGTAGGTTCAAAAAAATGTATAATCTTTGCTTCCTGAGCATAAACATATATATATATGTCCTATTTTTTAACCATGATTCAAATCAGTATGAATATTCTAAGAAAAAGAAAATTACCTTACATGACCATAGTACCGTCATTAAAATCAGGATATTTAACCTTGCGGGAACACTATTATCTAATCTGCAATCCATATTTTAAATTTTTTCAATAGTATGGCTTACAACACTTTTTCCCTATCCATGTATCCAATCCAGGAGGTGCATTGCATTTAGTTTGTTTCTTTAGTATCCTTTACTTTGGAACATTTTTAAGCCTATGTATATATATATATTTTACCATTTCTTTTATTTCATGATTTTGACATTTTTTTGAAAAGTATAAGTCAGTTTTGTCATAAATGCACCTCAATTTGAATTTCCTATGATCTTGTTTTGTATTTATCATTGGTATTCTCTTCTTTTTTTTTTAAAGAACATATTTTATTGATTTTTTTTTACAGAGAGGAAGAGAGAGGGATAGAGATTTAGAAACATCGGTGAGAAAGAATCATCGATCAGCTGCCTCCTGCACATCCCCCACTGGGGATGTGCCCGCAACCAAGGTACATGCCCTTGACCAGAATCGAACCCGGGACCTTTCGGTCCGCAGGTCGGCGCTCTATCCACTGAGTCAAACCAGTTTCAGCTGGTATTCTCTTCTTGATCTTTTGTTCAATGGAAGCTTTTTGTTTATTTGTTTTGTTACATTTATTTCTCTAGTTGCTTGGAAGTTGCACCATCTAGTTCTACTTTTCTCATGGTTTTTCTTATATGTTTACCATGCCTCTTAAACAAGTTTCTCTATCGCTGTCCAGAATTACCTAGTATTTAACTCGACCTTAACTCGATGAACTTTTGTGTACATTTATTCATCCGCTCCTTCTGCTTCTGCTGCAATTTTCTATGCTGAGATCATCTGGGATTTGCATTTGTAATTGTTATTCTTTTATCACTCTCCGAACAATTAGGTTTAGCTATAATTCACTCTGGTTTCTTTTCCTGCCTCCTGTTCTTTATATCCTATATCTCTTTCTTGGGTTTATTTTTCATTACATTCTTTACTAATCTTTCTAGAGATAATTCATGAAATTGATCATTTTTTTGAAGTCCTTACATTTACAGGAATGTTTTTGCTTTCACACTTGAGTTATAGCATAGCAAGGTCAAACTTTAGTGTTAATTTTTTTTCCCTCAGAACTTTGGAGATGTTTTTCTAATTTTTTCTTCATGTCAGTATTATTGATGAGGTCTGATGTGAATATGATTTTTGTTCCTCTGTAGGTTATCTTTTTTTTTTTTTAATTCTCTAGAACAGTGTTTCCCAAACTTCTCTCATGATGAGAATCACCTGGTGGAGTTGTTAAACTACAGATTCCTTAATCCCAACTAAGAAGTGCTAAATTAGAATTTTTGGGAATATATAGGTAAAATTGTATACTTAACTAGTGCTCTAGAGAACTAAAAAACACTGCTCTAGAAGCCTGCAGAATACCCTCTTTATTCTTCCTGTTCTGAAATTTCTCAAGAATGGACCTAGATGTAAATTCTTTTTTCATTTATCCTGCTTGAAACCAGTGAGTACCAGTACTAGTTTGTCTTCTCCTAGTGTAGCTTTTCCCACCCTTAGAGGGCACTCTTGACTTCTGACTTGGCTTTCCCAGGCCCAGGGCACAGCTTCCTCGATTTAGCTCCTGGGTTAAAACTACTGCTTTTCTGAATCTCCCAGTATCTTTCCCTGTCTTACGTGGCTTACACACTGCCCCCTTCTTGTGGTCGGCTGAAATTTCCTAGAGTAAAGGGAAGAATAAGATGGTGAGGTCTCTGTTATTTTTGAATTGTTTTGTTGTTAGCCATGTTTTAGGAACTCGGGGGGGGGGGGGGGGGGGGGGGGGGGAAGAATGTTTAACCAAAAGGTTGAGATCTCTGCCTTAGACTACATATACTGGTAACTTCTTTAGCCTCAAATGCTACTTAAAATATGGAATATGAAGTTAGGAAAGCTGGTATGTGAGTTTTAGTTCTGCCACTTTTTTCTAAGTGTTGTGATCAATTCCTGAACCTTAACTTCTTCATCAATAAGTTGAGGACAGTAAGAATATCTGTTACATATATTCTGTGATGATGAAACTAATAGGAGTGTGAATGTGCTTTGTGAGGGTCAAAGAACAACTCAAAGTCATTATTCAACCCTGACTGGATAGCTACTTGGTTGGAGCATCCATCCAATGCTCTAGGGTTGTGGGTCCGATCCCTGATCTGGGTGCATGCAGGAGTCACCAGTGACTGCAATGGGTGCATGGATGGGTGGATCACTGGGTTGATGTTTCTCTATCTCAATCTCCCTCTCTCCCTCTCTTCCCTTTCCTCTCTCTCTAAAACCAATAAACATTTTTAAAGCCATTTTCATCATACTAAATAATGCTTCTTCAGACCTTAGCTATATGTGGGGGTGGGAGGGTTGGTTGGGGGAAGAGTAGTAAGAAGTAGGAGAATAAGATGGGGGAGAGGAGACCACCATAAGCTCTTGTTCCAGACTTCTGTTTTATAATCACTAGTCTCAATACTTTCAATTCCATCAAGTTCATAGCACCAAGATTTTGTGTGTGCCAAATGCAGAAACCCTGCTTTCCTATGGAATAATACCTAGCCAGAAGAATCACTGTGAAGGTTCCCATTTAACCACAGCAGATCATTGATTATGGGGGAGGGGATATAAAGGGTGACTATTAATATACAGTAGATAGGATTATAACATTATATTAAGTTTATTCTAGAACTTCATCAAAATAACCATTTTATTTATTTATTTATTTATTTATTTATTTATTTATTTATTTTTATGCCAAAGGTAATGCTTTATTTTTCCCCCCCCTCCCTCCCTCCATACATACCCTCCCTCCCCAGAGTTTTATGTCCATTGGTTGTACTTATATGCATGTATACAAGTCCTTCGGTTGATTTGTTATCTCCCCCAGATCTCCCTCCCCTCCCCACTGTAATTTGACAATTTGCTTGTTGCTTTACTGTCTCTATATCTATCTTTTGGTTCATCAGTTTATAATGTTCTTTATTATCCATAAATGAGTGAGGTCATGTGGTGTTTCTTTTTCATTGATTGGCTTACAAAATGACCATTTTATATGCATATTGACTTCTTTGTAAAACAACTCAGAGTTATTGAAAAGTCTGAATTTGAAAATATCTTCTATAAAGGGAGGATTTTATAGTCTTTTTTCCTCATTGGTGAAAATCTGGATAGAACTGTGAGCATTTCAAAGAATCTGAAATCCATGTGGGCTGCAGTCCCAGCCAGAATCCCCACCAGGACCCCTCTCCTCGGAGGATTCTCATGCTTTTCCTTTCTTAAGGAAATACAATTCCAACCAATTCAGCTCAAGATGTGCCCCACTTATAGGGACTCACTTTGAGGTCCAATGACTACCTATAATACTATGAGGCAATGGATAGATTTCCTTCCAGTGCACTTTCACATAGGTTGTACCAAATGGCCTTAGCTAAGCTTGGAATTTTTGTTTTACTTCTAAGTTAAGAAATCCTTTGCCAAAATGTTTTCTCATTCGTGTGAAACTGTCTAGCTGAATGAAAATGGTGCTGCCTGTCTACAGATTTCTTATATGGGTGATCACCGTTCTTTAGAGAGGCAAGAATATTTGTTTCTCTTCATTTTCATTTTTCAGGATTATTCTATCATGCAGGATTCAACCTGGTTTACCCAGCACTCACTCACCCTTCTTGGGTTCAAATAAATAATGAGTTTGGGCCAAGGTTTTATGTATTTTAAAATGGAGCCACCTTGTGCTGGTCAGGATTTGGGGAGGGAGTGGATTTACTGGACCAGGAGTAGGGTAGAAACTGGACAGCATCTCTGGCTTTATTCAGCTAGATTGGCCAGGTTGTTAATGACCTAAAGCTGGCAGCTTTCTGGGGCCTGCACAATATGAACACAGTGAGCTCAGCCAATTCTCAGCTGACAGGCTCTCATATTTCTAGACATTCCAGGAGTGGTTCCCAGGAAGTAGTGGTCCTGGACAAGTACAATTAAATATAAAAGAAGTATGGAGAGGCATCAGAGACCAGAAATCTTAAAATAAAGATCAGATCTTTGAATGGAATAATATAAAATGTATTTTAAAATCTCACTATAATATCCTTAATTTTCTCTCTCTCTCTTTTTTCTCCTGACTAATGAAAATCAGATGCTGGGCCAGCATTAGGTCACAAGCCTAGATGTTTGAGAACCACCATCCCTAGTCCATGGAGGAGTCTGTAAGTTTTCAATCTGTAAATCCACTTCAAGTATATGGGAATAAAAAATTGAGCAAAATTTTCCATTGTCAACAAACTTGTGTGACTAATTGTTCAGAACACTTTACCAATAAGGTCTTACTTGAATTCACTATTGCTTTTAAATAAATGACGTATTTGTGCTATTATAAGCACACAGATAGCCAGTTTTGGCTATCATTTTTTTTTCTTTCTTTATTGATTAAGGTATTACACATGTGTCCTTATTCACATCCCCATCCCACTGATGCCCTCACCCCGTGGTATCTGTGTCCATTGGTTATGCGTGGATCTCTCCTCCTTTGGCTATTGTTTTAATCACAAATCTGAATGGCTCTGAGATGAGGAAAAGGGTAATATTTAAACATCAGGAGTGCTTTTGTGTTTGAGCTGATGGTGTTTAACCTCTGTTTGGTGAAAAAATGAGATGATGAAGAGCATATGCATCTAGGTGTACCGTTTCTTGGGGTTGTGTATGTGTAACTAAGAAGTCAGAACCCAGATGAATGAAGTGCAATGTTAACAGCATGCTCCAGGAAGGTCAAACTGCACTTCTCTTCTGTCAGCACTGGAAATGTGCAGATTGGTTGCCCAATTAGGGAGAGATTGACTTGAAGGTGAGGAAATTTTCTACTTCCTGCTCTTATTGCTCATCAAGCTTGTTGATCAGGCTAACTGGGAGCAGGGCAGGGTTCTGGGGTACGCAAGGGACCACTTCTCTCCAAGAATTATTGGGCAGCTGCCAAAGACAGTAAAAAAGAAGAAAGAAAGAAAGAAAGAAAGAAAGAAAGAAAGAAAGAAAGAAAGAAAGAAAGAAAGAAAGAAAGGAAGGAAGGAAGGAAGGAAGGAAGGAAGGAAGGAAGGAAGGAAGGAAGAAAGAAAGAAAAAATAAATAAAAAATAAAATTGCTCAAGCGTCTAATGCATAAAGTACAAGGTTGACGTGTTGGGGCCCCCATGTTTAGTTATTGCAAATTAATGACCATACTCGTGATTTCTTGTTATGGAGAAGGGACCATTGGCCCAGCATCTAGTGCTTTTCGTATTATCTCACCCTGGAATCTGCAAATTGCTAGAGGTGGTATATTATTACGGAAAACGATAGAATTTGGCAATTATTCTTCAGCTTTCACGGGTATTAGTTCTACAGTGGGCTTTTTGCCCTGCTGGCCTGATGTGGCATGGCAGCCCACAGGTCTAAGGTTATACTGTAAGGTTCTCCTCTCTGTCCTCTGCCAGGAGGCTCTGTAGGGGCCACACTTTCCTGATGACAATCTACCCTGCTCTGCTTCTTGACTGCATCAATCTGTAATTCCTCTTGTGGAAAAAAACACACCAAGACCTCCTTTTAAAAGCATGAGGTGTATTTAGCTTTTAGACAGCTCTACCTTGAGTAGTCCCCCTGGGAATTCATTCTTAGGGTTGCATTGGGCTCTCTTTTTAACGACAGCTTCCCTTTGATATTAATACTGCCTTTACTCGCTTCCCCAGAGCCACACAAAGATTTTTGTACTTCCCGAGTCATGTTTCCTCATCTGTTTCTGTCATCAGCTCTAAAGAAATGTGGATTCTGGGCCCACAAATAAGAACCTTTATGTGGGCTTCCTATGTGACAGATACTGCGCTAAGGCATTCACCGCGTGCTGTCCCGTTTACTCCTCGGAACCACTCTGGGGGATTGTTATGAGTTCCCATTTTATGGTTGAGGAAACTGAGACTGGGAAAGACTAGGGAAACCTGCCCAAATCACTTAGCTTGTATGTGGCTGAGTCAGGATTCCAGAATCAGTCTGAGTCCAAAGACATGTTCCATGTTCCTACCTCCTTATGCTTTCTCCTGGGCAAGCCTATTGTCCTTGGATCATGTGGAGAATCCCTAAAGAGAAGATCTGATCGATCTCTCTCTCTCTCTCTCTTTCTCTCTCTCTCTTTCTCTCTCTCTCTCTCTCTCTCTCTCTCTCACACACACACACACACACACACACACACACACACACACACATATACACACACACTCACACACATGCCTCAGAGTCTAGAACTCCCCTGTAAAACTGTCTGGACCAGGGCTTTTGTTTGCTGGAAGATTTTTTTATCGCTTCAATTTCTTTGGTAGTTATCAGCCTATTCAGGGTTTTTTATTCTTCTTGATTGATGAGAATTTCTTTATAAAGACTGTAAATTCAGAAAATCTAAAACTACTTAGTAAAGTAGTAAAGTGATATTTGACTACATAAAATCAGAAAATAAAAGAATGTAAGATATCATTAAATCCCAAAACAAATATGATAGTCTAAGAAAAAATATTTTATAACACAAGTAATAAATAAGGTGTTCTTTTGTCTCTTTTATACATATTGATAAGCAAAAGACAACTAATGATATTAAACAATGGATACAGAATGTGAACAGGCATTTCATAGTAAAGGAAAAATATATGTAAAAATCATCAATTTCATTAATAGTTTAGATATTTAAAATTTTTAAAAATCCCATTTTTTGGGTAAACACTTTGCAAAATTGTGTGTGTCACAGCATCCAGTTCTGGTGAAGATGCAGAAAAAAGGGGCAGATATATATTATTTGTGGGTGTGTGGATTATTACTAATAGTTTATAAAGTGATTTTATAATTTCTATTAAAATTAAGGAAACACAGATTCTTGGCTAAGCAAGCTCACTTTTAGAATTTTTATCCTAGATAAATAATATACCAAATTACAAGGACCATTAGTCATGGATATTTATTGTAGTGCTATATATACTGGTAAAAACTGTAAAAATCGGTATGTCTATCAATAAGGGAAAGATTGAAAAAAAATTACATTCTTGGCTTATCCATGTTAGGAAATGCTATGCAGTTATTCATAGGATGAATTAAATCTATGGGTACTATGTTGGAGATATAGCCAAGATCTATTGTTAAGTGGGGGGAAAAAATTAGATAATTTACTTTGTACCCACAGTACAATATATACTATTCTAGCTTTTGTTGTCATTTTAATTAAGTCACTTAATCCTTACAGCAAATCTATGAAAAGGTCCAGTTATTACTTCCATTTTACAAAGCCAAACCAGGCAACCAGATATTAAGTAACATGTCTGAGCTTGCAGAGCCTATAAATTTGAATCCAGACAGTCTAACTTTAGAATCCATGTGTATACCCTCCAGGCTGAAACTTACATTTCTGATGTTTAGTATTGGTCTAGTAATTAAAAACAAACAAACAAAAAAAAAAACACCAGAGTCAGCCCTACATCTTTGTAGATCTGTATGCACATAAGAAAAAAAAAGGTGTTCAATGTGACTATTTCAGGGTGTTGGATTATAAGAGATTAGTAACCATTTTTTGTTGTTGTTGTTGTTAATCCTCTCCATTGATTTTTTTTTTTTTTTTTTTTTGAGAGAGAGAGAATGGAAGGGAGGGAGGGAGGAGGAGAAAGGGGAAAAGACAGAGGAAAAGAGAGGGGAAACTGATTTGAGAGAGACATAGCAAGTGGTTGCCTCCTACACACGTCCCAACAAAGCCCAGGATTGAACCTGCAACCCAGGTACATGCCTTTAACTGGGATTTGAACCCATAACCCTTCAGTGTGGAGGCAGATGTTCTAACCACTGAGAACACTGACCAGGGTATTATTAACCGTTTGTTAATGTAACTCTGTAATATCAGAATTGTTGCAAGGAGGGACTTATAATTTTTAAAACAACTATAAAGAAAATATTTTTAAAAGTGCAAAGGGGGAGAACATGAAGCTGGGAACATGATATTGAATACTGGGTCTGATTATTACATTTCAGAAGAGAAAAGGACTTAATGTAAACTCTTTAATTTATTCCTTCACTCATTTAACAGGTATTTGGTGAGTGCCTACCCTGTCCCCAGTGCTGGGAGATACAGCAGTGAACAAAATAGACATAGAACCAGTCTTCATGGAGTTATATTCTAGATAGAGATAGACAGACCATAAACACGCCAACTGAAAAATTTCAGATGGAGATATGGGTTCTAGCCATAAAAAATCAAGCAAGCGAAGGGATGTAAGGGACTGAAGTCTGAGTGTTATGGGAAGATGAATTGCTATTTTTATAGAATGGTCAGAAAAGGTCTTAGTGAGAAGGTGGCCTTTGAGAAGAGACCTCCAGGCAATGAGGATAACTTCCATGCGGATAATTGTGGGAAGAGTGTAACAGCAGAAGAAATAGCAAGTGCAAAGGCCCTGTGGTCAGAGTACACTTGGTATGTTCAAGGAACAAGCAGGCCCATGTGAGTGGATGGGTTAAGAGGATGAGATCATGGGAAGACCACGTAGAGAAAGACTTTAGCTTTTGCGGGAGTCAAGTGGGAAGCCAATGGAAGATCCTGAATAGACAGTGACATGCTATGACTTAACCTATGACTTGAAGAATATTGAGTTGACCATTTCAAATATGAAAGTAGTGCAGTGTTTGCCATTCACTGCACAGAAGACACATAAACACTGTAATGGGTGTCCCCCAGAACATTATTTGAAAATACTTGGGGAGAGTTTCAGAGCAGGCTGAGAGGGGGGCTGAGTGGGACGATGGAGAGTATTTGGAAGTTTCAGCCACATTTGAGTGGACCCGGCTGACAGAGATGCTATTCTATGTGGTTAGTTTTGTGGCTCTCCCACCCAGAGAAAGAACCTTGGGAAACTGATAAGGATATTTTATTCCAGAAGTAGTAATGTTTGCTTGATCTTTAAAAAATAACTATATATTTTTTATTTTTTTACAGAGGGGAAGGAAGAGGGATAGAGACTTAGAAACATCGATGAAAGAGAAACATCGATTGCTGCCTCCTACACACCTCCTACTGGGGATGTGCCCGCAACCAAGGTACATGCCCTTGACCGGAATCGAACCTGGAAACTTTCAGACCATAGGCCAACACTCTATCCACTGAGCCAAACGGATTAGGGCATGTTTGTTTGATTTTTAAGTGAGGGGAACAAAACAAAACAAAAAATAGCCTCCTCCCCCACAGGATTTTGACTTGTCAAGAACACTCAAAGTTTAGACCATTTAACATACATTGTACCCATTGCGGGCCTACCCAAACTTAGTGTCTTAGGTTGGATTCCCCAGAGCAAATCCTGAGACAGAATTTCTGTGAAAGCGACTTACTAGGAAGTGTTTCTAAGAAGAATCCACAAAGGGTCAGGGAGAGGGACTTGGAAGGAATTGTGCAGTTATCGAGGAAGTCCGAGGGAAACGCTCCATCCACAGGGAGCTCTGCAGTCGCTGGGCCCTCGCCAGTATCAGGGAAGGCTGCGGGGCTATCTCCTCGTCACCCCTGTCAGTTCCTGGTGCAGGGCTGTGAGCAGGGGGTGGGAACGCGAAGTCCGCAGGCATAGGTGACAGAGTGGAAAGTCTCAGAGGAAAGACCCAGGAATAAGGACATCGTTTGGCTGCCAAAGGGGTCTTTGAAAACTATAATGGGAAATAGATCACACACTTTGCTTTGTACTCTTTCAGATCATCATGCTGCTCCCTAGGAAAATAATTCTTTACCTCAAATATAAACTTCGATGTTTGAAAAGTGAAAGCAAGCTGCTTCCCCAGCCAAAGGGGAAGGCCTGGTTTTAAACTACTTAGAAGAGACATCTTTTCAAAAGGTGGAGACAGCACATAATATTTTCTCTGATGCCCAGTTTCTAAGCACTGAGCCGTCACGGGAGACCTAGTTTGCTTCCACCTGCCTGACTGAGAAAAAGGGTCCAGCCTGAGGCCAGGGACCCATCCTGCTCTCAGGCATGTTTTCTTTAGCCTGCATAACATTTTTAAAAATCAAAATTGCAATATTTGTCTGCAAATAAGAGATATTTTGCCCACAAAGAATGTATCAAAAATTATTATGTGTCCAGAGTGTTCATATTATGAATAAAAGGCTGAGAATCAAATATAAAAAATAATAGCATATGTTAGGACAGTGAATATAGCAACATAAGATATCATAGCAGAGATAAGATTTCACATTTTAAAATTTTATTTTTCTTAATAAGAATAATAAGCCAAAAATAACACGCAATGAATCTGAAGTAAAATGGTAAAACCAGTGTAAAGGGAATTTTGAAGAACTGATTGTTTACTGATATTTAAAAAGAAAGGATAGAATAAGACTGATAAAATATATACAAAGTTTTTGAAGTTATATTTCTACTAAACAGGAATAATTTGCATTTCAACCAGACAAATATCTATAGGTGAACATATAATGTTTACATTTTATAATATGTAATATATTTATATACTATATGCAGTACATAAAGTAATTATGCATCACATATTACAAATTACATGTATAAATGTGTAATTACATATAACATTTAAATATTATAATATTTACATATTACAACTTTTAGATTTATTACAAAATCTGGGATCTGGGCCTTTACTAAATTGTAAGCAGCACATCAAACAAAAGTCTATTCCTGATGATTAAGTAATCCATGGCTGCATTGATAATGTCCCCGTCCAATATGTTGTTGTTAATTCTCACCTGAGGTTATTTTTCCATTGATTTTTAGAGAGATTGGAAGGGAGGGGTAGGGGAGAGAGAGAGAGAGAGAGAGAGAGAGAGAGAGAGAGAGAGAGAGAGAGAGAGAGAGAGAGAGAGAAATATCAATGTGAGAGAAACACATCTATTGGTTACCTCTAGCACACACCCAGACTAAGGCCAGGGATCAAACCTGCAACCCAGATACGTGCCCTTGACCGGAAATGGAGCCCATGACTCTCCAGTGTGTGGGCTGATGCTCTAACCATTGAGAACACCTGCCAGGGGAGTTTTGGATAATTTTTAAAACATCTCTGGCTATGCTATGATCGATTACAATTAATTGGTCTGAAGAAGGAACCTGGCATGATTATTTTTCAAAGCTATAATAAATTCATAAAATATATAAAATCTACCTACCACCATTATGGAACTAATTATGAAGAATCAAGTTGTCGTTGAACAGGGATCTAACAATTAAAATTTTCTGATGCATATGATCAAGAAATGTCTGTAGTTTCTATCTGTGATATAGAGCTAGGCTAACTGGGGGCCTGTATGTGGGAAATAGGGACTGGAGTTGGTAGGAGTGTTAACATAAAGACTGTTCAAGAGCTTATTAAGAAAGGAGAAAACAGCACAAAGGAAAATAAACAGTAAAAGAAGGGAGACCTGAATCTGAATTGAGATGAGGAGATAAGAGAATCTGACAGTATATTATTCATATGTTTTTGTACCTTCTTGTGAGTTATAAAAATTCACAGATATGGAATTGATGGAACCAAAGAGCATTTATAATATTAATAAATATTGCCAAATTTCTACTCTTATCAGCTGCATATGAAAATGACTATCTCTTACATTTTTACCAGAACTATAATCTTTGCCAATATGAAAGGAAAAAATTTTCAAGGTATACATCGATGTTCTAATTTCCAGTTATTTATTTATGAGTTAGATTTTTGTTAGCTTGAACATCTTCCTATGTCTCTGTTTCTTTCTCTGGTAGATCCCTTTATGTTTTTGGAACCCATTTTTCTATTTTTTTTTTTCCTTAGTGGTTTTTTAAAAGCTCTTAATATGTTAGGAGATTAGTCTGAGATATGTAGCCAAGGGCTGTATAGGCAGAACTTTAAGAAACTTCTAAACCTTCTTTGAAAAAGCAATTTGGTAACTTTTAAACAAGGAGAAGTCCATCAAAGGTCCCCTCTAACTTGGAGACAAAGTTCTAAATAAGAGACAAAAGTGAGGCACCACCCCAAGTTGAAGGACGAAACTAGAACACTTTGGTGGTTTAATTAATGACTGTGCAAAGCCAAACAGCCTTTGATGTATTGAAACAATGACTGTTGAGAGGGCAAATTTTCAGGGGCACCAGGGAACATAGTATTAAGTCTCCCATTAGTTCCTTCCCTTTTGTGTTTTACTAGTTTTAGAACCTAGGGAGGTGATCTCAGAGGGGGGCAGGAACAGTCTTAAGAGACGCAAAGAGGAACTTGGAATGAGGGACGTCTAAAGCCCACAACTGGGAAGGGGAAAGAGAGAGAGTTGGCTCAGATCCAGTGGGCAGCTGTCATGGGAGCCCTTCCTGAGCCAGACAGCCTGGAGGGCATGAGTTGGGAGCAAACTTGCAGCAAGCTAACTTACTCCTTGCTCGGGGTCCTAAGGTGACAGCCACCACAGCACTGCATGGCTGAGGGTCATTTTTCCTCCTTCACCGCAGTGGTAGGGTTGTGGGCCTGGGAGGGCAGGACTGCAGCAGTAGACACGGAGGTAGCACATTATGCAGAGTCAGAGTTCATCAGTGACACTGCGCAGCAGGCACCACAGATGCTTCACTGCGCGGGGAGAGAAGCCCACTGTGGGCTGATTCAACTCACCAGTTGGTTCCCTTTGCCTGCAGCTCGGAAGCAGGCACCTCTGGAGTCACATGCCCCAAGGGTTCATGGGCAATTTGGAGTTGGACATCTTAGTAATTTGACGCAAGAATATTTTTTTAAATATATATTTTATTGATTTTTACAGAGAGGAAGGGAGAGAGATAGAGAGCTAGAAACATCGATGAGAGAGAAACATCTTGCACACCCCCTACCTGGGATATGCCCGCAACCAAGGTACATGCCCTTGACCGGAATCGAACCTGGGACCTTTCAGTCCGCAGACCGCCGCTCTACCATTGAGCCAAACCAGTTTCGGCTGACGCAGGAATATTTTGAATAATTTTGACCTAAAACTTGGAGTCAGGTTATACCATTTGCAACATATATGTGGCAAATATTAGTTTTGTTTCTCTTGGGAGTTTTGGATTTTTATTTATGTATGTATTTATTTTTTTGCATTTTGGCACTTTTGTAAGTCGTGGCATTTTAAAATATTTGTTGACCAGTTACTTCCTTTGTGACTCCTGTGGTTTATACCAAGAAAGTCTTCCCCTTTTCCAAGACAATAAATATGTAAGATATAGGTACTAGTATACAGAGAATGACAGGGAAATTGTGAAAGACTTTGAAATGGGCAAAGAAGGCTACTGGGTGACACTACACCTCCAGGTTATCTGGAAAGAGACCTAGGATAGAACGCAACTTATGAGAGAACTAGAAGCCCAGCGCAAGAAATCGCGCAGCCCCGCCCACCCATACCTGTGTCAAGTCTCTGCTGGCGCTCGCACACTCAGCCTCCTGGTGACCAGTCTTTGGTCGTTCTGCCATGATGGCGTCATGACCATGGGGTTTTTATGATAGAGAAGGATGCCTATGCTAGAATGTATTCCAGTAACCTTTAATCACCAGAATAAATTAACCACAGCCTGCCAGTTTTATTATTAATAAATAGGTTTCTGCTTCCTGAAACTTGGCTGATGCTATGTTATAAGCTACAGGCCAAATTCTGTTTTTATTGTTGTTGTTGTTTTAAATATATTTTTGTTGATTTCAGAGAGGAAGGGAGAGGGAGAGAGAGATAGAAACACTAACGATGAGAGAGAATCACTGATCGGCTGCTTCCTGCACTCCCCGATGGGGGTTGAGACTGAAACCCAGGCAAGTGCCTTGACTGGGAATCAGAACTACCGCCTCCTGGTTCATTGATTGATGCTTAGCCACTGAGCCACACTGGCCTGGCCAAATTCTGATTCTTTAGCAAAGACACACAGCCCCAGATTCTCATGGAAAAAGACTGTGCCAAGTATATTAAACTACTGACATTTCAAAGAATAGTGTCTTGGGTACAAGCTTCTGAGCTGACATTAGACACCTTTCAGGCTGTACTTGTGGAGTGAGTGTGGATTCCCAAGACTCTTCTTAGTCCACGCAACTTTATGAAAGCAGAACGCTAACCCAACGGAACTGCACAAAAGGAAGTGTGCTGATGAAGGAAATTTTACTGTTGTTGTGTTGAGGCTGTGTTAATGCTCTCTTTTCTGGATGTATAGGAGGTCATTTCTCTTTTTTCCTAATCTGTCTGTAACCTACAACAATTCAGTGGACTCTACATTTGTAAAGTGAAGTTAAACATTTTTTTTCTGCTCCTCACTGAATTTCCCTTTACCGCCCCCCCCCCCATTAAAAACCTTTGTTTCATTCCAGCAATATTATTATTTGCATAGGTTCAACAAGAACTTTTATTTCTACCAGTATATATATTTTAAAAATATTCAAGGAAGCCTATAAGTTAATTAAAACTTGTTGAGCTTATGCCAATAATCAGGCCAGACCTAAAGTCTTTAAAAAAAAATTTTTTTTATGGCCGAAACTGGTTTGGCTCAGTGGTAGAGTATCGGTCTGCAGACTGAAAGGTCCCAGGTTCGATTCTGGTCAAGGGCATATACATTGGTTGCGGGCACATCCCCAGTGGGGGGTGTGCAAGAGGCAGCTGGTTGATGTTTCTCATCGACGATTCTAGCTCTCTATCTCTCTCCTTTCCTCTCTGTAAAAAATCAATAAAATATATATTAAAAAATTTTTTTTTTATGATTGAGAATAATCTTAGAGACTTTATTTTCATGAAGGGGTGAGAGAATGGAAAACATTTTGAAAGGTAAAAAAGGTTACTGGGTGAATTTCTCCTTCTGGGTTACCTGATTCTATACAAATTTTGCTACTCCACATCTCTGTCCGTTTTTGTTTTTTGAGTTATTTTATAATTCGGTAAATTGTAGAAAAATGATGGAGATAGAAATTATTATTGCCCAGAGAAGCAAATGGAGTC
The DNA here is from genome assembly GCF_014108245.1 of Pipistrellus kuhlii. NCBI lineage: Eukaryota > Metazoa > Chordata > Mammalia > Chiroptera > Vespertilionidae > Pipistrellus > Pipistrellus kuhlii. The sequence continues at coordinate 39,743,192 of NW_023425529.1, forward strand.
TGTCTGGTGAGATGCAATTAATTACCCGCTGTGAGGCAGGCCAGGGGGCATCTATCGGGTCTAGTAATAATTAATGTCGTTTTTAAACATTCGTTTAAAATCTTGCTTGGCATTGACTTATATTGACATAACCTTCAAACACGTATCTACAGAATGTGTGAAGTGCAATTAACAAGTTTTGCTTGAAAAAATTTGTTTGGTTTGGTTTTTGTTGCAAAACTAGGGCTAAGAAGATGGCAGATGAAGAGCATATTCGGCACTGCATGCTTTACAAGTTCCAATTAGGAAGAAAAGCAAGTGAGGCTGCAAAAAACATCTGTAGTGCTCTTGGTCAAGATGCAGTTAGCGCCAGAAAATGCCAGTAGTTGGTTTGAGAAATTTCGCGAGGGAAATTTTTCGTTAGATGACAAGAGTGGTCGAGGCCGTGTGTCCAATTTTGATCAAGAAGCTCTTCAAGCTCTTTTGGTGCAAAATCCTCAAATTACCCAACAAGAGCTTGCGACAACTTTAAATTGTTCACAAAATACAATTTCCAATCAATTGCGTGCACTTGGCAAAGTCCAAAAGTTTGGAAAATGGGTTCCTCATGAGTTGACCGACAACAACCGTAATCAAAGAGTCACAATTTGCAGTTCGCTCCTCTCTCGTCAAAACCGTTTGCCGTCTTTAGAGCAAATTGTTACCGGAGATGAACAATGGGTGCTGTATGTTAATTTGAAAAGGCGGCCTCAATGGTTGGACAAAAATGAGGCTCCGCAGCCCACGCCAAAACCTGACTTGCATGCGAAAAAAGTGATGTTGTGTGTTTGGTGGAATTTTAAAGGAATTCTTCATTATGAACTTTTACCATCTAACCAAACCATTACAAGTGCAGTGTATAGTGCCCAATTGGAAAGGTTAGCCCAAGCTTTAAGAGAAAAAGAACCCGCGCTGATTAATCGGAAGGGCGTAATTCTTCACCACGATAACGCACGACCGCATACTGCAAGTATCACTGCTGAAAAACTGCACCAGTTGGAATGGGAAGTTCTCCCTCAACCTGCATATTCTCCTGATATTGCCCCTTCTGATTACCATTTGTTTCGTTCTTTGCAAAACTTTCTTCTTGGAAAAAAATTTAATAATGAAGAATGCCTCAAAAATGCATTGACCGAATTTTTTGCATCAAAATCACAAGAATTTTACAACAGAGGGATTAAAATGCTTCCTGAGCATTGGGCACAAGTAGTAGAAAACAACAGCAACTATATTGTTGATTAAATTTTGTTGTATTGTTTAAATAAATTCGATTTAAAAAAGTATTAGAAAACGACATTAATTATTACTAGACCTAATATTAGCAAATTCACTTCACTTCCCGACTGCTCATACATGTGCCTGTTTTTTGAATTCTCCTTTGAACCATTTTTAAACATCTTTCTTGTTCCTTCATTAATTATTAGCTAAATTAAACTTTTGTCTCATGATGACTTTGTATGAGAGTAATAGCTTTACATTTGTAAAAGAAATACATATTTACCTGTGGGTCATGATTAACGTCTGTAATGTTTGGACTCTCTCTGGATAGAAGGGACAATATAGAGATCTCACTTCATTTTCTTCAAAAAGCTAGTCATTTTTTCACCATTCATTCAGTAGCCTTTATTTTCCCTGTTGACTTGAAAGACCACTATTCTGGTGTTATTTGGATCCTTTATGTATGTGTTCTCTATTATGTTCTATTGATATTTTTCTTTTTATTTCCACATTTATATAAATCCATTTTAAGTGCTATACACTTTGATAATTTGACAGGTTATTTTGACATTGCACTGACCCTACTGAAAAATAACATTGTCCTGCCAATTTGAATTAGTCTAAAATGAAAAGGTAGAACGTTGGTATACAACAAATTGGCCTCATTATTTGTGCCTCATCCACCCCTCTGACTATCCTAACCAGGCAGAACACAATTATAACTCTAAAAGTAACAGAGATGCAAAGTTATCAGTAAGTCCCTGGTTTGTCTCATAGGGGAGGAGGAGAACTGTACCCAGACAATTATGTGTAAAACGGGCCGAGGAGAACAGTGTTAGCAGACACTCAAGGAGCCATAATGGGAGAAGTCAGAGCCATCAAAAGCACAGGAGGACTGGGGGCCTTTGATTTAGAGCAAAGCCTGCAGTAGCCTTTTGGATGTATGCTTGGGTTTGAAAGTGATAATTGCACCCTTCGGCCCTGGAGTTTTGGTCAATTAGGAAATACAAACAGGAGACACATAAGGATAAAAAATGCCAGCTGTGTTGCTAATGACGCTAGGTTAGAGTACACTCCTTGGATTCCGGTGCCCCAAATTCTTACCCGAGATCCGTGTATGCACCCGTGTAGCTCTGCAGAATGGACTGTCTCCAAGGGCAGGTCGGGGAGAGCCAACATGGGCCACACACTGTCATGCCACGAAGGCCCAGTTGTTCATGCACCAGCTGTGCACAGAAGGACTCTGGATAGCAGACTCTGGCCACCTTGCTGGTCTGACAAAACTTTCCCAAGATCACAGAGTGGAGCTAGTGATGGACCAGAACAGGCCAGGCTGCAGCTTTCCCCTCAATGGTTCCCCGATAAATAGCAACAGGGGTAGAATTTCCTGTTTTATGGTTGGCTTTCATGCAGGGAGAGGAAGACTGGAGTCCCTCCTACCACATAGCACAAAGTGTGATACCTGTCAAGTTGAGCATGAGTTTAAAATGTTATGGTCAACCTACTCTGGTTATGGAGAAATATGTAATATGTTTCAGACCAGATAAATCACTATCAGAAGTATTTTTTAAATATAAGCTTTCAGGAGCTCCCAGTGTTCCAGAATGCTGACAAATGTGTGCAAATCTGTCTGTAATAACTCTGAACAGTGTGTATAGTAAGTACTCCATAGCCCTCTCTTGTAGTATGGTATCTCCCCCCAAAATAAACACAAAATTCATAAATACTTTTAGTTCATGTTTTTAATGTTTAAAAACTATGTTAATAGAGCAATTATAGAACAGAACCTCTTACATTTCTTTATTTACACCACATCCTGGGGGGGGAAAAGACCTCTATTTGATTAAGCATGGATAGCAGTTTGGTGACCTATGACTCACTTAAGTCATGGCTCTGAAATCCACTTACAAGGTTTTTACATGACTGAAGAGTGGTGTGCTGCATGTACTGGACTTACATGAAGTCTGAAATACACTGGACTCGAGAGTGGATTACATCCCAATGATGACGAGTGACATGTTTGGGGAAAAGATGACTTAAGACAGTCTATGTTCGGGTCAACATTGAAAATATAAGGCAAACATGCAAGACTTTCAAAAGCTTGATAAAGTGTTGTGTTTTTTTTCCCTCCTTCAAATTTGTGCTCTTAGTTAATGTTCAAATTCTTTCCCCTTTCCCAAGATCCCAAAGAATGGGAAATGTAGCAATTCAATTTTGAAAAAAATAAAAACATTCTCCTTCCCAAACTTCTGTTTTTATAAATACAGTGTATTAGGAAGAATAGTGTGTCATTTTGGGTAAATCTATTTCTATAGACAATAACTTGGTCTAAATATTCCTTAGTTGTAGCTCAGAGGACTAGCTTTTAAATAATTGATCTTAATATCATTTAAATGATTGATCTTAATGAAATCAACACAACTATTTCTTAGACACTTCTTTCTAAACAATTAAAGATTTTTAGAATCCAAGTTTACATTGAGAGAACTATGTTACCTGGCGGAGGATGTAAATTTTTCTAATTCCCCCCAAACCCCACTAATATCTATGAAAACTTTTATTCTTGATATGCAGACAATAGAGACTTCTATTTCAGTGTGAATCAATAATTGCAAAAATATACAGCCTCCTATTTATTTACAGTATATTTACATACAAATGAAGCATTTCCTACAAGCCTCAGCTGCATAGATACTTTTTTAAACACACAAATTCTGTCTGTACACAGATGGGCCCCATTTCACAGATTTTTCTCTGAGAAAACCCAAAAAGAGAATTTGACATATTTTTCGAGAACGTTCCCTTTTAGATATGGTGATATTATTTTAGTTGCTAGCCACCGTACCCACAAGTTGTACCTGTAAGCTTTGTATCAATAAATACCTGTAATTAACTGTATTTTAAAAGAAGTATGTTCTGTTGCTGAAGGATTCTCAGATCTGCTATCCCAAAGGAAATCATTTGTTAGCATTGCTGAATGCTAGAGTCCGTATCTCCTTTGTTTTGAAAGTAGCTGGAAGTTTACTACGAACTGGAGTGGAGGAATTATATCCTCGTGCCCTTTCTAAGCCTCAAGCTGTTTACATTGACAAACTGAGAGGAACTAATGGCTTTGGTTCGAAGGCATAAAATGAAGTATCTGATCACAGACTGACCTCCTCCCCAGCCCACTCCGCGGTGCCGCCCAGCATTCTGACACTCTGAGCTCCGTGTGCTTTTCAAAGCAGTTTGCAGCTCCGTGTTCAGTGCAGGCCTTTCGGCAAGGAATTCACTTTACCAAGAGGACAGGACTGATCACCACCCAATGACTCAACATTCTGCAGAACTTACTCCTGATGTGCACTCAGAAATTCCTCTAAGGCTGCGTTTACAAGGGGCCTGTTCTTTCAATTCCACTAAAAACAAACAAACACACAAACACACAGGAACTCCTCACTCTTTTCACAGCTCTAAAAAATGTGGCCTTATTATGCCTCGGCCCAACGTCTTACAAGCGTGCAAGCAGCTGCCATACAACGGAGCACCTGCAGCAGCCGTGCCAGTGGGAGGGGAGGAGGCTGGGGCTGGGGCCTGTCCCTGCCCCCAAGTCCTGCTTCCCATTTCTTGTCCCAGGAGTCCTCTGAACCATCCTCTGGGTAGGACTAATGGGAGAACAAAGGGCAGACAGACTGGCTCAGTGCTACACTGATCCCCAGGAGGGCTTCTCAGCTCCTCCAACCCCCCAGCTTCCGGTTTCACTGGGCCTGGGGTGGGGCCTGAGAGTTTGCATTCCAACAAGTTCCAGGTGCGGCTGCTCTGAAGGCCACACTTTGAGAACCACTAGCCTAGAGGCTCAGTCCACACTCCCGTTCTGGGTTCTGGGGTAACTGCCTGTGGTGTCCTCTGAAATACCAGGGAATCCTACCACAGGCCTTTGTCCACCTCAAGCCATAACCATCACATCACCCAGGCTCGCCGTTCTCAACAGAACATACAAATATAGAAAAGGGAAGTGGTAGAAAGCTTTTCCACCCCCAGCTGATGGCCGGGCAGGGAACCTGCGATTCGCTAGCATGGAACCCGTTACAAGTGCTGTCTGATGACTCCAATGACTGGCATGTGGGAGAGACTATGCAGCAACATCCTGTGTGTGTGTGTGTGTGTGTGCAGGGGGCAGGGAAGGAGATGAACTATAGGAGCACAAGGTCCTATAACGGAAGCAGACAGGCCAAACCTGTGACCTCCAGAGAAAGGAAGGTATCAGCTGAGGAAGGTCCCTGTGGGTTACAACTCACAAGAGGCCCCTCATCCTCCTCCTCACTCTGCCTACACTGGGTTCTCTGGTGGCCCCGGGCTTACTCTCCCCCTCCTCTGCTGGAGACCCTGCTTCAGGCCACTCTGGTCACCTCCAGATGGGGGTGCCCCTACACTAAGGTGACCAGATCTTCCCGCTTTTGGCGGGACAGTCCTGATTTCTAACAATTTGTCCCGCGTCCCGCGGCATTTCAAAAAAGTCCCGATTCTGCCGAAATCGGTTTGGCTCAGTGGATAGAGCGTCAGCCTGTGGACTGAAAGGTCCCGGGTTCGATTCCGGTCAAGGGCATGTACCTTGGTTGCGGGCACATCCCCGAAAGGGGGTGTGCAAGAGGCAGCTGATGGATGATTCTCTCTCATCGATGTTTCTAGCTCTCTATCCCTCTCTCTTCCTCTCTGTTAAAAAAAAATCAATAAAAAAATATATTAAAAAAAGTCCCAATTCTTTCCAAAAATCGGGACTGTTTTAAAACACTGCAGGATGAGGGACAAATTGTTAAAAATCGGGACTGTCCCGCCCAAAGCGGGACGTCTGGTCACCTTACCCTCCACCCATTCATCCAGCAGGTATGTGTCACTGCGGTGGGCGACCCAGAGTCCACTAACAACAGGAATGACATATTCTTGGCAACACTGAACGAATACCCCTAGAAACAATATATGTGTAGTGGTTAGTTTCTTTTAACAACCTTATTGTATTACCCAATTTCAGCTGAACTATGGGTTTAATCACTTTTTCTAGCTGGTCTGGGGGCCTAACCACCATGTATAACAGGAAATACATTCCAGGTTGCAAATAATCATCTGAAAGTTTCCCAGTATGATCAGCTTGTAAATTGGGACTGCCTCTGCTTAACAAGACTAGACTTCTTTCCTATTCACACATTCCTACCCCCACGTCCATTGGGTAGCACTAAGGAAGTCAGGGATTTACATCAATCTGTATCGTAATAACCAGAGAACAGTTCTCAATCCAAAGTATAAAACTGGCACTGCTCGCTAGTCCTGAGATCTGGCTTCCAAAGGAAAACATGCTGCTCCCGGTGGCTTAAGCTGTACTATTCTTTAGTCTACTAACTGAGCAGAAAAACGTCTACAGCACTTGACTGTGTTATTTAAATTCTATCTAACATCTGTGATACGTGTATTTTTGGCTACCAGTTCACTATTCTGAACAAGATTAAGAGCACTATACTGTATAGCTATTCCCACACAAATGACATAACCCGTGGTATTTGACAAACTACAGTAGGGTCTATTGTATTCAGTCAACAGCAAACTTAGATAAACATACAAGGAGTATTTTAAAAACCTGTGGTATCCTAGACATCTACACGAATGTGCCTCCTCTAAATAAATACCTTTTAAATAATAATTATTCCTTTACTGACCCATAAAATCCGGAGATCCAAAAATAGCATTACACATCCTTTCTCCCTCAAGAGTTAATGATAATTTTCTAAATTGACTTTGGGGGTGTAAGATGAATTGTAACTTAATGAGGAAAATAGGAAGCAGAAAAATATGGCTGGAAATGGAAGTATTATTATTGTCGTTGTTATGTTTCAGTGGAGGGCCATCCCACTATCTGATATTTTATTACTTGGTGCTCTAGACAAGCCTCCAAGGGCCAACTGACTTGACTTGTTTTGCTCAGTTTCTCTCCCTGCTCACCTAAGACTAAGGTGACCAGATGTCTCGATTTTTAACAATTTGTCCCACGTCCCACAGCATTTTTAAAAAGTCCCGATTTTCTTAAACGGGACGCGGGACAAATTGTTAGAAATCGGGACTGTCCCGCCAAAAACGGGACGTCTGGTCACCTTACCTAAGACATTCCTTTCATCAGTGTCTTCCACCTTACTGGGTTAGGTATTCATGTCTAAGTGCCTGAACTCTGACCTAATGTGAATGTGATTAAAGCTATGATGACCCTCCCTTCTCCCAAAGAGGATTGGAACATGGTGCCTCTGCCATGGGACAGAGGTGTGTGTGTGTGTGTGTGTGTGTGTGTGTGTGTGTATGGGGGTTGGGTACCATTCCAGGGAGCTCCCAGGGCGTGTGGAGGCTTCTGGGAATGTGAATGAGAGAGGAACAGAAGCCAGAGCTCAGTGCCTGGAAGCCTTGCCAAGAGTCTACGGCTAGTGTCTACTTATCACAGGATAAGAAATCCGTGCTTGGTGACCTTCTGTGTTTGAGAAATTCAACCAGAATCTAGATGAAAACACAAGGCCTTTGCCAAGAGACCAGCTCACGGAGCACACACATTTCTTACTGTGACATGGACAAGCCGACCACAGGGGATGGCCCAGTTCTGGGGTTCTGGTCTTCATTCCTTTCCAACTACCTGTCCCAAACGCTCTCCTCTCCTTCCTCCCGCCCCCTTTAGAAGAGGGGCTGGGGTATGAGTGTGGGGCAGCTCCACCCTGTATGGGGTACGTGGGGCAGGCAGGAACAGCCCAGCCTTAGCTAGAAGCGAGGAGGAACAGCATGGATACCGAGGTCCTCCTGGGGGAAAGGAAGGTACTCCGTGATTTTTGTCCCAAGTTCTCCTCAAAGACTATCTCTGGGGGTTCTTTCTTTTTCTAACACTCTGGATGGACTGTTAATGGAGAAGAAATAGGAATGAGGCTTATTTAAGATACAAAAATCTTGTATTTATAATAACCTAAATTTATAGGTAAAAAACAAGTCTTTTAAAGACACCCTCCCTCCCCCTAAAGTACCCAATATAAAACAGGAATTACTTAGATCATCCTCAGTTAGATACAACTTCTTCCCTGTGCAAAAAGCTGCTGGGGTATGATTTACTAGCCAGAAAACGTTTCTCCCTTCAACAACCCGGTGTAGGGTTGAAGGTATCTATCTGCATCAGAGGAATCTTCTCTTAGGCATTTTGGAGAAACTTTCTGCAGCAATCTTGCTCCTCCTTTTATGACAAAGGTGTTATGAGACTCCCCCAGTAGAAATGGACTCAGGTCAGAGTAACTTTGACACAAGTTGCCAAGAGGGAAACAAAACGTAACTTGCTAGATTCCCCACCTGTGTAGCTTAATGTGTTTACCAAGGTAAGAATCATTTCCACTCCTTTCCAGCTGACAGGACACTGCACCAGGGAATGTCTTTGTATAAGGTGACCAGACGTCCTGATTTTTAACCATTTGTCCCGTGTCCCGCGGCATTTTAAAAAAAAGTCCTGATTTTTTGGAAATCGGGACTTTTTTAAAACGCTCCAGCACAAATTGTTAAAAATCGGGACTGTCCCGCCAAAAGCGGGACGTCTGATCACCTTATCTTTGTATGAAATGGAGAAGAGTCCCGGGGAGACCACTGGTCTGCCTGCCGGAGATCAGAACCACCTCCAATCCCGGCAATGCATGCACCTGCGACTCCCGGACTACGATGACCCCCGTGTGCTATGTTAACCAAAATAGGCAAATTATTTATGAAACCTTTTTTTTTCTTCTGTAAAGCAAAATAAATATATACAATTCAAGATTATTTTCTCTTCTAAAAAGATACAGATAGTGTGAGCTGAACATCAGTAGGAAAATTACTTCAGAATCTGATCTATCATAAATAAACATGATTGGTGATCATGTTTTCAAAGTTCTAAGAGACCATGAAGTCACAAAACACCGAGTTAGGAGAGTGGAAAAGTAACTGACTGTGGAAACTACTAGGAAATCTGATTCCATGAAATTTGAAGGGGGGAAAAATAATCCATGATCCTTAGATTGATCCTAGATCTCAGAGGGACACGAACCAGTATAGAAACAGGTTTCTGTTTTGCGACCAAAGTGGGATTCCATTTGAAGTATCCTGTAAATTTCTGTTTGCTTCTGTAAACTTGCAAAGGGAGGGACGAGGGTTGCGGATGTGTGGTCGGTGACTGGACTGAGCAGCGGGCGGGAAGATTGCTGGCTCCCAGCCGGTCTCAGTGGCCTTCGTCGCTCCCCGACGAGCAGGCCCAGTCGTAGATGACCAGGGGGATGCTGACCAGGGAGAACAACACCCCCAGGCCCAGGAAGAGGGCCGCCTGCAGCAACAGAGAGGCACGGGTTATTCCAGCGAAGCACACGTTTCCCACACGCACCTCAGAAAGAAGCATCCATGCTTCCCCTCTCCTCTGAGCACCCGTGTATTTGGAGTCTGTGACAATCACGGTGGGACTGTGAGGATCTTTCTGAAACTGCGTGTAAGTCTAATTTTCCAAGGGCGGGAAAGTAAGAAACAAACTACACAGAGCCTCCTCGACGTTCTGTTTTTTTTGAACTGGACGCACTTGCCCTGAGATTCGGTTTTGAACTTTGTAAGCCACATGGGAGAGGCTTGGCACCTCTGCATTGCGTGGGTGAGAGGGCAGTGGAGAAAGATTCTCTGACACACTCGTTCCTCGACAGTTTCTTTCCGACTAAGATTACGACTTTAAAAAAAAAAAAATGGCTTTGGCAAACATACAGGTCCTTTCATCTCTATCAACCAACCTAAGTTATCGCTGGTAGGCAAACATTTCTGTTTGAAACGTGGAAAGAGATATAAAAAAGCAAAGTAAATTTGATCAAGTGATTTAAGAAGCAGTGTCAAAAACTAAGTGACGTAAGTAATAATTATGTAGGGGGCCGAGTGAGTACTGAAAATATTGGGGGGGCGGGGGGGTGCGGCGTGCACTTTGTAAAGTATGTGAGTGTCTAACCACTACGCTGTACATGTGAAACTAATACAAACTAATACTGAAGGTAAAAAAGAAAACATCTAAATTACTTCAGGGGGGCAGACAGATCATTAAATACAGAATCTGGAGAACACAGGTTATAAATTGTGTGGCCTTGAGACTACCCAATGAGAGCTCCACGGGGAGAGGGAGGGAGCATCATGAGAGCCACGGGGCTGCCCTGGAGCCTGGAGGAAGGGCTGAGGGCAGGGGGGGAGTGGGGGTGGGGTTCAGAGGGATGCATCTGGGCTCACCACCACGGCGTTGGTCTAACTCCCAGTGGGTCCTCAGATGGACAGGAGCCCTTGCCTAACGCTATTCAGTAGTTCCTACTGCCATTTTATCATGGGAGCTGGGTTGGGGGGAGCCCAGAGCATTCCTGAAAGATCTTCATGAAAGATCTGAAAATGGTAGAGGCTCCTTCCTCTCTCACCTAGTGAAGCAACTACTGGTAAGGACTAGAAGGGCATGGGATTTGCGGCTTCAGGGGTCACCCTGAGGGGGACAGAAGATGCACCAGCGCACAAGGATGATCCCTCCTGCCTCCGCCTCCTAACCGGGCCTGTGGACTCGGGCGATAGGTGCGATTGGAGTCTTACACTATCTGGGAGGGCAGCGGAGAAGCCAAACAAAATGGTGCTCCAGAAGGTACCCAGGCAGCAGCCACTCCACCCTGCTCCCTCACTGTCTCCAAGTGCAGCACCTTGAAGATGCCCTTGAACTTCACCAGACCTGGAAACAAGAATCCCGATACAGAAAGGTAGTTTCTGAATCCAGGTCTGTGGCTCCAAAGCATTTCTGTCAAATCCTAAAAGGACTCTTTGCGCTAACTCAGCCGTTTAGAGTGAGCATCACATGCTCCCTGAGCTAAAGGTAGGCCATCCCCTCAGAGAGACAGGGCGACAAACAGCCAGCCTTCCAGCTGGCCCCGCCCCCGCTCAGAGCAAGCGCAAAGGCACAGCAAGAGTTTAATACCTGAGCCGGTATTGGGAGGAAGTAGAGAGGCTTCTGATAAGGTATTTTAAATCTCCCACAGGGGAGAACCACACAACTGCTGCCTCCCTTTGAGGCTGCTACAGGCAGTCTTAGATGGCAGAGATGGACTATTTGATATTTGGCACATTTAAACAACAACAAAAAAACTGATCAGAAAAATTGGGGTGGCTGGCAATAAGACTTACCCAAATTCTTTGAGTTCCTTTATCCTCATCCTGGTTTGTGATTTTTAAATAAAGAGATGAAGGAAGAATGAAAATAAGCATATTAGCAGATGTAACTCCTGTAAAATAAGAAAGAAAAAAGTTTGAAGTCGCTGCTGTGAAATGCCAGCTTCTTCACTCGCCGCTGCAGAGGAAGTGTGAAGTCCTAGAGCCATACCTACAACCCCGAAGATATCCTTCATGGAGGGGATGAAGATCACCAACAAGTTGATAATGACCAAGAGTACGATGGTCACGAAGATGTGACGACACAGATTAAACTTTGTTTTCTTAGCCAGTTCGAATAAAGACGAACGAACCTGCGGGAAAAGAAGACGAAGACTCCGTAAGGGCCTGCAGCTCGCCAAACTCACGCTCTCAGCAGCAACTCCCACATCGGTGCACAGGGATTTGTGAAATGTTCTGTAATTTATTGATAGCATAACAGTTTGGGAAGCAGGGGGCTTGAGTGAAGGTGGGAACGTGCTTTTTATTTATAAATAGACTAGAGGCCGGATGCACAAAATTCGAGCGAGAGAAGGCCTTCCTTTACCCCGGCGGCCGACGCCAGCTCCCCTCTGGCGCTCGGGACCCAGGCTTCCCTCGCTGCCCTGGCTTCATCCTGAAGGTCGTCTGGTCTAATTAGCATATTACACATTTTATTATTATTATAGATTTTCCTTTTTAAAATACGTTTTTTATTGATTTTACAGAGAGAGGAAGGGAGATGGAAAGAGATAGAAACATCAACGATGAGAATCTCTGATTGGCGGACTCCTGCACACCCCCTACTGGAGATCGAGCCCACAACCTGGGCAGATGCCCTGACCAGGAATTGAACAGTGACCTTCTGGTTCATGAGTCAATGCTCAACCACTGAGCCACGCCGGCCGGACAATAGATTGTTTTCTCTCAGGGGGAATAACTTCTGTTTTTGTTTTTTCCGTGGCTAAGGGTTCTCTCCTGGTCCTCCCACATACTCTGATTGTGTATGATCGAGATTCAACCATTCTATCTACATTTCTCTATTTAAAAAAAAAAAATGAGGGACAGATCAATTAGAATTAAGATTCCTTCCACTGGAGTCCACCCCACATTGCAGATCCCACTTTCTTCCTGCAGAATCTGCACGGAGTCTTGGGCTCCTTCCCCGAGGCAGTTCCAATGACACAGGAAAGCTACCTGCTACGGGCTCTCTCTGGAACGGGCTCCTGAGACCGAAGGGGGGAAGGTGAGACCTCCGCATTCCTCAGATGACACCGCGGCTTCACTCACCGTGAAAAACAACACCGGCACCGTGAGGATGACAGCCACGATGACCGCCACCCGCACCGTCAGGATGAGGATGTCGTCCTTGCTCTGGTACTTGTGAAGGAGATCCGAGCGGACGTTCTCTGAAGTGAGGGAGAGAGGGTATGGAGAGGAAGCCAAGCACACTCTGAACAACAGCTTTCCGAACAACGAATGTGCCGGCTGACGGGCAAGGCAAGGAGGGTCTGGGTGGTCGGGAAAAGCAGCGTATGGCGGTGAAAAGAGAAATGCCCGAGTGAGGCGTGCCCCACCATCCATCACACCTTTAACCAAAGGAATTTATTCTCATCATGAGAAGATGCTACACAGAGTGGCTACATTCAATTTATACTATTGGATAAATTAATCCTAGGAGTACTCTGGGATTAAAAATAGCACAGGTTGAAGCACAAAGCTATTCTTAATTTAGATTTTCTCCCACTTGGTGCCGCTCATCCTGAGTGGATGGGTGGACTGCAGGCCACTCAGAGACTCTTTCAAACTTTCCTCTTACTGCTCAACTTTTAGGGGCCAAGCAGCAGGGGTGCCAATGGGACTTAATCACCATCAAGAAATAAATCTTTAAAAAAGAGAAAATAAAAAAATTCTTCTCAGCACTCTCTCCTCCAGGAGGCACACCCAAGCCATTCTCTTTCCCCTCTCTTCTTCCCCCGTCCCCCACCATATATCCCCCTAACATCTAAGGGACCCCACGAGACTTGCAACCAGGCTAGCAATGAGCAGCAGCAGCTTGTCCCAGGTCAATCCCCTGAACCTATCTTCCAGGGCCCCTTTTTTCTGACTTCCCAGTGAGCTCAGAAGCCTTCCCCGTCCCCCCGCCCCAGGCTTTCCTGTCGCTTCTTCTATGCCCTTGCTTCACTCTTCTAAGAATATTTTTGCTGCAGTCAATAAATGCTTGCTTGGTTTTCTACAAAAACAAAACAAAACAACAACTAAAAAAAGAAAAACAAGCAAATAAAAGAAATAATTCTTCTCTTTGGTGAATTTTTTTCTTATTAAAAAAAGAAGAGAGAGAGAGAATTTTGCTTATGTACCACTTTAAATTTTTCTCAAGTCTATACCTCAGGAAATGTTATTTCAAAGACAACCAAAGCTAGCATGGCAGCTGCTGAGAGCAAGCGTGCTCCCTGCAGTCTCCTTTCCAGGGCTTCTCGCTGCCCCTCGGATGTCAGTCCCTTTAGTTTTCTGTGCCATCCCTTCACCCCCTTGCAAGGCTCCAACCTCCGGTGACAAATCAGGCACTTTATTTTTAATTCATGTGAAGTTTCGTGAGTGTGGCACTCAGCTCTTTCTCCCGTTCAGCATCTGTCTCTTTCTCTCTATTAATGGAACCTGACCCCATTCGCAACAGCAATTAGGAAATTCTCTGATATAGTTTTCACTTTCCTCAGTGCAGGTGGTGTGCTTATAAAATGCTCTTCCTTTTAAGGCCAGTATGAGGGGAAAAACATTACAGTATATTGTTTCGGTAATTATTCCATTGTGCAGTCCGCGTGAATACGGAAAGCAGCCAGTGTCATTTGGTTTACGTAGAAGAAGAGACAGCACAATCAATGGATAGATGCGTTGCTTTTTTAACTGGCATGCTGAAAGTTGTTTTAATCATGATTTTTACGATTCACTTACAATGACCTACATTTATGTACTGACGGAAGTTTCTTACCATAGAATGTCAAGTAGCCAAAAATGGCGGTCAAGAAGTACATCACAAACATGGCAAAAAAGGAGATATTCGAAACCATCTGCATCCTTTTCTGGGATCGACTAAAAACAAAGATAAAAGCATGTGAAAAATTAAAAACCATGTTACTGAGTTTAAAGACCAGTGTTAACACGAAAGTGTTTATGGGAACTTCACTGTCTATCAGGGTAGGGCAGATCTGACCAGCTGAAATCATCCCAGGCAAGTATGCCGGTTTAGAATTTACACCCAATGGGTGTTGAGTGAGAGCAACCCAGGGTACTAGCAATTCCTTGAGTGCTCTGACCCATTCTTTTGAAAGAATGAGTTCTCATCTGAAGGGCAAAGGGCATTTTTAAAAATACTTGTGTCTGATATTTTCTCCACAGTGAGCGTTCACAGGAAAGAAGGGCGGAGCTGGAACCTGACCTCAGGGGTGCTGCTGCTAATGCTGTTACTTGGGTTCCAGTGTTCCCACTGAGTGGCCCCAGAGGTGCACCTAGAAGTCTGAATGTCTCCACAGCAGGAAGTACCCAAACGATCACAGAAGGTGATGATGAAGGGCTGTCTCTGAGGTCAAGTTTACTCTGAGGGTTTGCATGCACCTTTAAGTGGTTTTAACTGCCTGGATAATTAGTCTACAAGACTTGCTCTCAATAACAGACTACCAATAGTCAGATTTGGTTGTGTCACAACAGGGAGTATGGAAGACAAGAAACAATGAGATGTACACACGAGAAAATTACAAACTAAAAGCTGGGCTATAAAATTTAAAAGATGCCAAAGACATAATTAAATACCCTAAATACAGGATCATGAAGTTATCATTGATATTGGTACATGTAAATATTTCAAAATTTACTTATTCGATTAAATAGGAAAGAGGAAGAATCATGAGTGAATCCAATGCTGAGTGACATCCACTTTATTTTTGTTTCAAAATGGTATATTTTAAATATACAAAATAGCTATATTGTATATCTTTTCTGAGCTTAAGACTATGCCATAATGACTTTTCGTATGAAGTCGGTAACAGTAAGCTATAAAGAGAACCAATGAGGCAATGAATAAGTAGGCCTTTAGCTTTCTCCAGAAGAGCAATAAAAAATGAATCCATAGAATCATTTATCATTTACCATAGAATCATTAATAATTTAAAATGACCAACAAAATTCTTTTGTTTAGTTTGTGGTCTTAGCATTAAATTCTCTCTGCCTTTAGATGAAAAAGGTTTACCAGCCTTTTCTGTCTAAACCAACAGGCAAACCAGATATCACGTGAAGAGAGTGCCTGGGAAGGCACATGAGCACTTCTTTAATTATTGTCGGCTGAATCCAGTGGTGTTGGCAGAGCCTCGTCCTGGAGATGCACCGTGCCAGAGGCAGGTACGTTGTCAGCCTGACCCTTAGCTCAGGTGCCCGGGGGTGGGGGGGTGGGGTGGGGTGTGTGTTTCACTATCTAAGTGCAGCCAGGCGCAAAGAACAGGCACAATTATCCGGGCTTAGCCAGGAGCGATGATTACGAAGAAGCCACAGGAATGAAAAATTATAGCTGGATCTTTAACCATGATTTCTCATAAGTTCCTTTGTTTTACACTTTAGTAAAACTTCCTGGAACCCTGCTGTACATAATAAACACGCTGCACCAGCTCTGGGTCACTATCTCTCCATCAGAGCACAGCTGTCCCACCGGGTCCCAGCTTTCCCTCCTGTCTCTGTGTTTGTCTCTTTCATTGTAGAGAAATTAATAATCAGGTGTTTGGCAGTATACAGATATTGAATCTGAAGATCATTATATTCTACCTGCCAAGGAAATATTAGTAACATAAAGCAACCCATATACTTGAACTCTCCTAAGAATACAGTATTTGAAAAACCAGTTTAACAACAACAACAAAAAGCCTACATAGTGTACCACTTTATATATTTACATCCAAATATATTTCAAGTTTCTGGTTTCAGTTCCTCTTTTATTTTTTTTCTTTCTTAAAATGCAGAACTTACTCAAGAATGGTAGAAAGTAAATGTTAAAACTGGGTGGAGTTCGTGGGGTTCATTACATGAGTCTGTTTATTTTACTACAGGGCTTGCCTATTAATGAGGGGCTATAAAATGACCAAGGTAAATAAAAAAACAAAACTCTTACTCTTTAAGCTCGCTGTAGATTGGCAGGACTGACGGATGGCAGACAAATGCAAATGCAATAGTAGGTAGAGCATACACAGTCTATTTGAAAGAAGAAAGATAAACATTAAAAAAAAAAAGGTATTTTTGTCATAAAATTATTCAGTTCCAGTATTTCTAAGCTGTAGTTTTGTCTGACAGCTCTTCTGAATCCTGGATTATTTGGGTATTAGGAGGGCTTTGATATCTAAAATAGGAACAGCTTTCCAAAGAGAGTTTATCTAGCTTGAGACATCAGCCCCTTGGCTCAGAGGGGTTTGAGACACAGCTAACCTACAGCGTATTTTACACCCTCCAGACACAGCATAACCCATTTTTATATGGCGCTAACCAGTTACAGTGTACTCTCCCTACACTGTCTCTCGGAATTCTATAACACCCCTGAGCAGCAGGCAGGCTGCTGCTGTTCTCCAGACTCCCTCCAGCAGGTCAGGCAACATGCCCAGGACTTCTACTCCTATTTGACTGCTCTTTACTATATATATAGAGGCTGCATCTAATCAGACTTAAAAGGTGGCTTCGAAAACAAAATTAGTTCCACATTCACTACTTTGGCTTCATTCTTAAGACTTAAAAGAGAGGCAGAGAGCAATAGACAGATCTGTTTTCTTAGATATGACTTTTTAAAACTTCCAAACATAACTCTTTAAAAAAAAAAAAAGTAATAACTTCTTTTTAAAAATATATATTTTTATTTCAGAGAGGAAGGGAGAGAGAGGGAGGGAGGGAGGAAGGGAGGGAGGGAGGGAAGGGGGAGAGAGAGAAAGAGAGAGAGAGAGAGAAAGACATTTTCACAGAAAATGCTTCAAGTTGTCCTACATGTAAACGGGATTAAGAGGGAGCATGAACTATAATATTTGCATATTTCTCAAAGGTCTCTAAATGGATTGTGGAATTTGGAAGCAGCGGACTCTGTCCTTTTGAGATTGAATACATTCAAAACAGCTTACATACTACAAGAATAAGAAATATAATGCCCTTGCTGAAACCAGTTTGGCTCAGTGGTAGAGCGTTGGTCTGCGGACTGAAGGGTCCCAGGTTCGATTCCGGTCAAGGGCATGTACCTGGGTTGCGGGCATATCCCCATAGGGGATGTGCAGGAGGCAGCTGGTCGATGTTTCTCTCTCATCGATGTTTCTAGCTCTCTATCTCTCTCCCTTCCTCTCTGTGAAAAATCAATGGAATATATTTTTAAAAAAAGAAAAGAAAGAAATATAATGCCCTTAACAAAAATGCTCCTTTTTATATTTAAAGGATACAAAAACTTACCTTTGAATTGAAGGTAACATATTTTGGCGTACACATGTCAGCATTTGTTGAATTAGCACTTGTTGCATTTAGCCCTGGGACAATGCAGGGAATCTGAAATTTCTTGTAGATGACCTGATATTAAAAAACATAGGAGAAACAATATAGACTTTATATCAAATAGAGCCAACTAAGGAATAATTATTACACTGCATTGTACTATGGCAAAACCAAACCAACCATTCCAACAAACACTTACCACTATTAGGAAAAAAACCATACAGCTCAAGGAAAATCCACTAGTATAGCCCAGGTACCCTAAAAAAAGTTTTAAAAAATTAAAATTATTGTTATTTCATCAATCAGTTATTTCTTTCAATGATTTTTTTAAAATGTTTTTATTGATTTTAGAGAGGGAGGAAGGGGGAGAGGAGAAAGAGAGAGAGAGCGAGAGCGAGAGCGAGAGCGAGAGCGAGAGCGAGAGCGAGAGAGAGAGAGAGAGAGAGAGAGAGAGAGAGAGAAACATCAATGTGCAAGAGAAATATCAATTGGTTGCATCCTGGGAACTAAACCTGCAACCTGGGAACCGGCAACCTTTCTGGACACGGGATGATACTCAACCACTGAGCCACCCCAGCCCAGGGAATGCATTTTCTCAAGCTCAGTTTGTAGTTCAAATAGTATATATACATGCCAATGTGCATATAAGATTTATTCCTTGTTAGTGCTACTTTATTTGGCAAAAATGTGACTTTAGGTAAAAAAAACATTATTATGAGTTTTGATTCCAGTTCTCCCTGACACACTGGAAAGCAGCTTCCCAGAATTCAGGGGAAAAGAGCCTTCCAAATTTAGTGATGGAATTCTGCTGCTGTCCTCTGATGGAAACCTGTGGCCAAACCCACTCCTCTTCATTATGCACCTATTGTATATGTAATGCTATCAGCCACAATACTTCTCTTCCCAAATGAGAGGCATGCACAGAGAGGGGGTGATTTCTAGGAATAACCTTTTCTAGGGAGCATATGGGGATCTTTACCCTTAGATTGTCTGGCAGATCTCTAACTACCGTGACCTCCAGAGAGGCAGACTTAAGTGGCCTATGGGGGTTTCACTATTCTTATTCCTGGGGGGAGAAAAGTCCTTCTCTACTTAAACTGAAAAGACGTATGGGTATAAACATACAAAAGCCTACACACAGACCCAGAAACCAGAACATTAAGTAGTTTGGGTGTGGTGCTTTGTATGTGTGTGGGTGTGTCTTTTTTAAACGTCTACTTATAGATGATACAGAACAGCTACAGAGGCTGGGTATTTTTCATACAAAACAAAATTTAAAAACCATGGTTAGCAATCATTTTGGGAAGAACTTTAAATGTCCGCCTGGAATTAGCCCAGAATGAAAGGACATGTGTTTTAGAAGGTGTGGGCTGGATGGCAGTGTGGCCACGTGGTTCGATGGGTGACGCTCCCATAAGATCAGACACACTAGTCTCTGATCGTAAGCACACCTGGAAACACCAAATGGATATGACCTAGTGGTTGTTTTCCACTTTCGACTGCTCACTTTTCTCTCTCTCTTTAATGAGGCAAATAACTGAGGTTGGTTAGACTTTGAGCATTTAAGAGTAATTCGCTATACTCTTGGGAATAAACAGAAGCAACTTTTGGTCGTGATATTAGATTTTTTTAAAATTGAATTTTCTAAATAATCAGGAGAATTCCATTTTTTGGATTTTTTCTCGGAATAGCCTCTAAGTGTGAGCTACTGGGAAGATGCCTCCATCGCTCTCTAGAATAATTGCTTAGGAAGTCACACACTGACAGGTGTTTTGTTTTGTTTTTAAAAGCCTTTTTATTGGTTTTAGAGAGAGAAAGGGAGAAGGGGTAGAGGTGGGGAGAGAGAGAGATATCAGAGAGTGAAAAATCAATCGGCTGCCTCCTGCACACTTTCTATCAGGGATTGAGCCCACAGCCCAGGCACACTCCCTGATCAGGACTCGAACTGGCAGCCTTTTGGTGCACAGGATGACGGCCCAACCAACTGAGCCACACTGGCCAGTGGTTTTATCCCATATTAAAGTTGAGACTGATTAATACTTATAATTTATCATTTACTTAATCTTTACTGTACAAGTGAAAGTTGAGGGCAAAGTTGCTCATTTTACTAGGCTTCTGATTTATCTGGGCACAGGAGAGACTACGACAAAAGCAAGATCTTTTCTTACCTAAGTTCTTCAGGAGACACAGAGGGAGAATTATGCTGAAGGTGACGATCACCACCAGGACACGGCCATCCACGTACCAGGCTCTGAAAGACATTTCAGCGGGGAGGTCATATTTCCTTAGAAAAATGACTTTCTTCCCTTTAAGAGTAAAATTTCACAATATGTTTTTAATAATGTTTTATTGTTATTAAATTACAATTATTCAGGTTTTACCCAAACACTTTAACACAACCACTCCTCCTTCACTGCCGTCTTTCCCCGGGTGACGGAAGAAGGGATAATGTTTTCTTTTCCTCCTCTATTGGCCAACGTGGCATTCCTCTGAATTATTTATGTGGCTTCAAAGTTGAATGCACACATTGCTTTCTGTCAGATTACAGCTTGTATCATCAATTATTTAACGAGAAAGTTCCTTTTTGTTTTGCTTCCCTAATATCCTCGAAAAACAAGTCACCACAGGCTCTCTCCCTTATCTCTTGTATTTGACCTAAAATCCTGATTATAGAACACGAGGGACTATGGCTTCGATGATTCCCTTTTGAAAGAAAACAGAGAAACTAAGACCCACAAAGACTATTAAACAAGAGGGAGTCAAAACATAATGGCTGGACCAAATACAGATGCAAAGTTTTCCAGGGTTAACTGCATCTTTAATGAAGGTGGCTCATGTAAGTTTTGCTTCCAAAATGCTACATCCCTTCTTTAAAAAATGGTCTCAGTTTTGTTTTGTTTTTGGTTTTTGTTGTTGTTGTTTTTGCATGTTCTACATCTGTGTTAAAAAATACTCTGTTTCTGTTCCATTTCACAGAAACTAGACATAGATTTTAGGCTCTTGAGAAAATGCAGCATCTACCGTTTTGCAGCCTGACTGATGAATCTGCCTTGGAAATGCTCATATTCAAGGGATTCTCTCTGCTTCTTTTATTTAGATAACTCCAGAGAAAAGTGTTGAAACAACAAACAGAAAAAAAAAAAATCAGCCTGGGGAAAACTCTGCTTCAGCAATTTTCATAAAACAGAAACTTTGGTTAGCTCACATTTCGATTAAAAACATTTTAATTATCTTACAATAAAAGGGTCTATGACTTACGAAAATGTCTCTTCCTTTCCCATTAGGAACTTTATGGCAGAGGGTAGCTCATTTTTGACTATGAAGAGGTAGCTCAGCATTGCTAGAGGAAAATGAGAACATTTTAGAAAGAAGATACCGAGGTTCATGTTGCAAGCCCTATAAAAGGTTACCAGCCTGTTCTTAGACTAACCTTCAGTAAGACACAAAGACAGCGTTAGATACTCTCAGTTTCCTTGGTTTTAAATAAGTGCCTGCTGTCTCCGCTTTACTTTCCATGTTCCATTTTAGCAATGGGAATGATAACTCCTGGAATTACGTTAAAATTCATGTGACCACCCAACCACCAGAATTAGAAAACATCATAATGTTTTTTATTTAAATATATTTTTATTGATTTCAGAGAGAGGAAAGGTGGGGGAGAGAGAGAAATATCAATGATGAGAGAGAGATAGTCGCTGCCTCCTGCATGTACCACACTGGGGATTGGACATGTGCCCTGACTAGAAATTAAACCGTGACCGCCTGACTCAGGTCGACACTCCACCACTGAGCCACACCAGCAGGGCCACCCACTTAGTGTTAAGCATAAAAGCACATTTGTGCTTGTTTTTACCTCCTGTGTTCTGTAGAGAGGTAGCTCCAAAGATGACAAACTTCCCTGTGGTGCCGAAGACCTGCTCTCCCAGCTTCTCATAAACCATGCAACCTATTTAGACGTCACATTTGAGAACACAAGAAATGTCAGGACTCTAAAAGGAAAAACTAGCCAAGATTCATCATGCTACCGACTATTCCCCAAATTATTTCATGTCTTTCTCAAAACCACACAGAAGGCCTTCTTGACTTTGCAAGGACTAAGGCATTCTCGTTATAAAACAACCTTGGCCATTGGTGATGCTCATATGCATGCACACAAGTCCTGTGGTTGATCTCTTATCCCTTCACCGCCTCCCTAACCCCCCACCCCGCCTTCCCTCATAGGTGGGAAGTCTATTTGATACTTCTATGATTCTGGTTCTATTTTTGTTCATCAGTTTATGTTGTTCATTATATTCCACAAATGAGTGAGATCATGTGATATTTATCTTTCCCTGACTGGCTTATTTCACTTGGAGGGTGGGAGTGGCTGGGGAGAGGTCAATGGTGGAAAAGGGACACTTACATAATACTTGAAGCAATAAAGAATTTAAATTAAAAAAACTAAAAAAACAACCTCGACATTTTTAAATGTCAGACATGACCACAAATTCTCCTTTTTTCAGGTTGGCTACCAAAGCATTATAATTCAACCATTAGGTCATAATGCGTATTGTTGACTACCTTAAATAGTCCTTACACTTGACTGGGGGGAAATCCCCACTCTGAGGTGTTGTCAGGTCTGGTGAGTATCATTAAAATAAAGATTTGATTAAAAAATAAAAATCCTGGGAGTTGGGATAAAAGGCTCTTTTTGAATTAATAACCTGAATGTGTAGGCTAACAAAGAACTATCTTAATCATTTCCCATCAATGTCTCCTGTATTCTAAATAGAATAACAAGTTCAGAAACATGTACTAGTCATGCCATCAGAATTCTGATTGTTTGTAAAATTTAGTTCAAAAATAAGCAACTCACCTAGGAGAGCAGTCGAGAAGTCTACCCTAAACAATAATTTGGCTAGAGCAAAGTTCTAAAGTATTCAACTAGCCTTTCTCAAGAAATACTAAAGATTCAAAGCCACTCATTTTTTTTAAAGTGTTTCTATTTCTTTATGACAACTCAGCTCACATTTTTAAAAGGTTCGCAGAAAGTAATATGGGTCAGGCTAAATTAATCTTTTGTTTAATCTCTCATAAGACTGGTGTTTAAACTAGACAATGGTTAGACCCTCAATTTATTACAGAATGTTCCAGTTAAATGGAGTCGTCTATTTACAATAACAGTCGGCCAAGCTAGTTTTAGCGAATGCAGTCAAAGTATTACAAACACAACCCAGGATCCCAGGAATAGAAAATAAACACTTCAGGTATTACACTGCCCAGAGTACTTGAAACCTTTCCCTAGCACATTCACTCCCATCGTCCCTCCGGAGCAACGTTTTTCTCCTTGAAATAGGCACGGAAGAGAATGAAAGCTCTGTTTACTTTTAGAACTTGAAGGCTATAATATAAAAAACATGGGATCCTTGTTCTGCATTTATAAAGATCTGGGGGGGAGGGGGGGGAACCAAAGCCTTTAGAATGAAGTCATCTTAAACTAGAAAAAAGAAAAAAAAAGAGGTATAATTGAGGGTTAACTTTAAATGACGACACCATTGTGCATTCTTCATGACAATTTAATTGCTGTATCTATTTCTCCGGGTAAATACTACTATAGGTCTTCCAGGGATTGTTGGTCAAAGTACTCTTTTACTTTAATAATCAAGTTTCTGAGCAGGGAGAGCATCATTTGTTTACAATTCCATCACCGTCAAAATCATTGCTCCTGGCTTTAACAAAAGTAGACCTAACGGTAGCTTACCTGTTTCCTTCGAACAGATCAACAGAAGGTTTATTGAATATATAGACAGCAGTGTCACCGAAGACAAAAGTACCCTGAAGCAAAGCAAAGAAGTCGTTGTCATAACTGTAAAAGAACATACTCTGACCTTATGTTTTAGAAGGTCAGAGGCTTGTTTATACGGTTAACACTATTTGTAGATGGTATCCGGATTGTGGAACCTATTAGTCATACCTTCTCTAAAATCCTTGATCAAAATGTTCCACCAAATAAAGAACTGCCCATTAGAATCTGAGTAACGAACAGTTCAAATCCTTTACGTAATTCAAAGCCTAAATAGTAATCTGAGGTCATTTCGGTTGGGATGACTCTAAAACAACATTATGAGAGAAAGATTTTGCCCTGTTCCCTCTGAGTAAGGAATGGGAGGGGGGTGAGGGGGGGGTTGGGGAGGCTGGGGGAAGGCTTGCTATGACCCTACTTAGGTCAGTGACCTTGTGACTTTGGGCAACTGGCCCGATTTCTCCCACCTCTAGATCCCTCACCTAGAATACAAAGACACAAGCCAAATAATACCTAGCATTCTTTTCATCCAATTGTCCTATGGCTATTTATGAGTCTGTAGATTGGACCATTGAGATAGTTCACTTTCTTTGCACCTGGTTCCTCTTGAAAGAATAAGCACCTCTTTTAACCGATGGGGGGAATTTTTGACAACCAAGCACAATGAAAATACTTTTTTGGATGATGAACTCGTGTTTTTGTTTTAGTACTTCTGGCTCATTATCAAATCCTCCTCAAGAAAAAGAGCAGTTAAAAGGATGTGGCAGATTACATAGATTTATTTCCTTATCATTTGGTTAAAACAGACATCATCATGGAAACGAGAGCCTATTTATTAAAAAGAAAACATTTCCAATCCCCCCCCCCCCCCCCAATGAAACCACTCACGTCCTGGTGTAGGGAAATACATCCCCAGCATAATACATTACTGTAATTGATTCTCTGTCTGAGTAATTAAGGCAATTATTTTTCTAGCGAGTACTATTGACAGGTCCTTGGCACAACCTGCAGTTCTCTCTGCATGGGCTGCCTCCTTCCCAAACCCTCTCACACCTGCTGAACCTGTGCCGTCGGCCCAGCTCGGATGTCACCTCTTTGGGTGCCTTCCCTTGCCCCAGACAGAAAGACTGTCCTTAGCTTGCTCGGGTTTTATGGCACTTTGTTTCCCCCATATCCACCGGGGGTACAAAATGATCAACTGCAGAGTAGGTGGGCTGCCAGAGCTGGCCAGAACACACCAGAAGAACAGAGCTCAGCAGAAGTAAAACAAACACTGGGAGAAAGAATAGAAACCCCAGTCCTTAGGATGGAGGTTAATAAATAACGGAGAATTTAAATAAAGATATGGCCTTGAGGAAGTGCCTTCATATAGGGACCGAGTTAGGGAAGATCCTTGAACAGGAGGGTGATCAAGAGGGTAAGTCCCTTATTATCTATTCTGGCTGAGGGACACAAGAAACTGAGAGCAAGCATGTTTTATTAACCACTCCAGTAGTTTCGAATATGGAAGGGAACATGATGTGATATGCTCTGCCAGAGAGGAAGACATAGGAGACGGCTGTGGTCTGATGTTTCTTTCATCTTTTAAGATAAACAGTATTTATGTGGAAGAAGTAAGATTTGAGCTTCATTCAGAGTTCACACCTGATTTTAGGGGCACTGCACAGTAAGTGGCAACTTGGACATGTGCATGTGACAGGCCACCGAACCCCAGTTGGAGGTAGGATGGAGGCAATTTAGGATAAGCCATGTGCTACGCTGGAGTGACCATGTACCCTGCTGAGTCAATTCTCCTGGGACTGACCTGAAGAGGAGACTTACACTGGGCCCCAAGCTAATGAGCAAAGAGCATGACCTTGTAGGAGCCATGTGCCCAGCAGAAGGGATGATTACTAAGAGCTACGTAATGATTAACCAAAGGCCCTACATCTGGGCAAATGGGTTACTTATTAGCAAAAGAAATATTCTAAGGAAGCTTCTTGGAAACTGCTCTTGGTCCCCTTTCACACATTCTATTTGGTTGAGTCTCTTTGTACATGATGCTCAGCTGGCCTATGGCCCTTGGCAAGAGATAAAGAATTTCTTCATGAACTATTGCTTCTTCTTCTTTTTTTTTTTTTTTTTTTTAAATGATGGGTGTGTGTTTTTTCATCTGCACCCAAGGATAAGTTTTTCATTGATTCCAGACAGAGAGGAAGAGAGAGAGGAGGAGAGAGAGAAACATCAATCCATTGCCTCACACACGAGCCCCAACCCGGGATTGAACCCTCAACTTGGGCATATGCCCTGACTGGGAATCAAACCCGCAACCCTTCGGTGTGGGGGACGACAGGCTAACCCCTGAGCATACCAGCCAAGGCGCTTCATTTTCCTTTTCAGGTAAGAGAAGGGTTGATCAGGGAATATTTTAGCAGGGAGTTCACCTATCCTGTTCCCCATACTTAACAGCCGAATGAAGTCCTCCCGCAGTGTTGAGAACAATTCCCTGTTCATGTGCCTAAGAGACATAACCCTGTAACCCTACACCCCAGACAACAGGACCTGCGCAATGCGAGTATGACAGCCTCTGCCTTTGGTCACCCAATCTCTGAGGACTCGCCTCTCTTCTCTCCCAAAATACAGATCTTCCCTCCAAAGATTAAAATAAGAACAAAAATATTTTTCTATCAGGTCACCCCTGCGGATCCAAATTCTACATGTAAGATTCTAAGACTGCTTTAGGCTATAACAGACTCTAGCATTAATGGGATTCTGTTTTTAAAGAGTAGGTTCTTAGAAAGGACCAATATGTTGTCTAGTGGGCTATAATGGATCCTAGAAAAGTTTGAGGGTCCAGTCAGAGATGTCAGAGACACAGAAATTGTGACATCTAAATGCAAGTCACCTCAAAGACACAGACAACAGGAGGGTGAAAGTGGGGTAGGGGAGGGTGAAGAAGGTAACGGGGGTCTAATATATTGTGAAGGAGGGCGACTAGACTTTGGGTGGTGAGCACACAATGCAATAAACAAATGAAGTATCACAGAATTGTACACCTGAAACCTATATAATTTTATTAACCAATGTCACCCACATAAATTAACACACCTGCACGCACACGCACACACATGCCTACCTATAAGATGAGATCATATGAGGTGCTCCCGCCCTGGCAGCAGAGCCCCTGGAAGAGGTGGAGGTGAAGCGGCAGTCACCCCTGCGGATCCAGAAACAGCTCGGATGAGGCTGCCACGCAGGTGAGTGAGTGCTTTCAACTCTCCCAGGACCCACTCCTCTCAAAGTCCAGAACCCTCGCCGGCCGTCCCAGCACGCCTCTCCCTGACCTCTCCCAGCCAGTGATGGGTAAAGCAGCTTTTCTCAGTTCAGTGTGTGAGTGAATGATGTCAGGATCTTGTCAGTGAGGATTCCGATTGAGGTCTCGGGTGGGACGTTTTAACAGGCTCCCAGGTGATGCAGTGATGCCGGTCCATGGGCCCCTCTCTCTTGAGCTTTGGCCCCGTGGTTTGTACATCTCAGTGTTTCTGATCCTCACAACCACTGACGTAGGGCCAAACTGCCCGCCACACCGTCTGCAGGTGGGTGCCAGGCCAGTGTGCCAGCGTGATTACCCGTAACGTGGGCCCACAGCTGCGCGGGCGGGTGAGACTGCGTTGAGAGCTGAATGATCATCATTCCCTGAGTCACTGACCTGCCCTCAGGGTGAAGGCAAGGTCTTATCTGCCTCCTTTGGTTGACTTCCTTGGGGCATTAGGGCCTTGAGGTATATATTCACCAAGGTTTATTTTCCCACCCACTCCTGTCTGCCTCATCCAGCCTGTTCCTTTCCCGTGGCTCTCTGGGCCAGACAGCCAGGGACGCCAAAGGCCTGGAGTAACCTCAGTCCCCAGTCCCCAGTCCTGGGAGGCTCCGGGGCGGAGAGCTGGGCCCTCTGCTGGGGCTGGCAGGTTGGCCTCCCTCACATACACAGCAGCTGGAGTCCTGTGCTGCTGCCTCCCGCTGTCCACTCCCAAGGCACCAGACCAACGAGTCTTCCTTTTGTCCTCATGGCCTCGGGCCAGTTTTTCATAGCCTTAGTAGTATCTGGCTCCGTACTTAGAAATAAAATACATGTCCTCCAAGGTATATTTTTCTTATTTTCAACTCCACACCGCTCCTCCGCCAGCCATGTTGTGAGGCTCAGCGCCCTATATAACTCTTCCTCTTCTAAACCTGGTCAAAGGTATAAAACGTTTACCACCCTCCACCCAATGAGCAGAAAGTCCGCATAAAAATTCCCTGCACTGGAGGAAAAGTGATCTTTAGCACCATCCTACTTTACAAAAATAAAAAATATATATATATGTGTGTGTGTGTGTGTGTGTATGTATATATTTTATTGATTTTTTGCAGAGAGGAAGGGAGATGGATAGAGAGCTAGAAACATCAATGAAGAGAAACATCGATCAGCTGCCTTCTGTACACCCCCGACCGGGGATGTGCCCAGGCCTGCACTCCACAACTCAAGGACATATATGCTGGTTGAGGCAAAATATCTACACAAAAATGTACAAGGAGACATATTGTTTACCGGCCAACCATCCTCCAGTCCTTCCTCCTGCTGTGACCTCTCCTTCAGTCTCTTCTACCTCTTACCTTTCTTCTACATTTCCAAACTCCTCCTCCTGCACCTTTTCATTCTTCTTTTATTGCCACTAACTCCACCTCCGGTTCCTTCCAAGGGAAACTTCTGTATGAAGTGAGTAAAGATTTAAAAGCACTGCTGAGCGGGGCACAGTGCTAGCTGGGGAAGAAGGGAGCTCTGGGTGCCCTGGAGAACCCAACTGAGAATGGTCAGATGTGGGGGTTTCCCGGGCTAGGGTGCTGGCCGGCCAGTGGGAAAGGAAAGTCAGCGGGTGGGGGAAAGAGACGGCTTTCGGTGAGGGCCCGAGCAGGGAAGGCAACGCAGGCCAGCAGTTCTCAGGGACATTCAGGGACAGAGACAGTGGGAGTACGGAGGCAAGGCTGGATGCTGGGAGTAGAAGAGATTGTGGCCAGAAGTTGGGTAATTGCAGAGAGGGTGGTGCAGCGTGGTTCCTGGCCCCGGGGAAGCCGGACAGGCGGGAAGCGTACGTGGAGAGGAAAGAGGACACAGGGGAAGAATGGTGCATTTCTTGAGAGCTCAAGTGGAAGGAGATAAGGTGTTCCGGGTCTCTGATTCATGTGAAATTTCAGAATTACCTTTTCCATACAAATGCATTTCCTGGAGCTTTGGTTTACTTTAATGGGAAATTCAGTATAACCAATAAAACACTTGTTTTGATCTTTACTAAAATTAAATATAGGGGTATTCGTTATATTAGGTCCATATCACAGTCCTCAGGCCTGGGAATCAGACTCCAAAGTCCTGCCACCACCACGCTGTGTTGTCTGCCCAGGGCAATGTGCAGAGAATGTGTGGAAATGACAGCGGAAGACAAAAACTTAGATTAAAATAAATCAAACTATTAACAGAGCTCAAGTTTTAACAGTGACACTCGGGGATAATTTCTTTATACTTTTTAAATTAATTTCTTGCATTTTCAAAAAAGTCTTTAATGATCTTACCTTTACAATAAGTATTGAAACAAAAACTATAAGTAGCCTTTCAAATGATATATTATTGTTCCAAACCCTTTTGGAGAGGGTGGTTAAATCCTAAGCACATTAATATAGCCCCTATTTCATTTAAAGAGCTCACAAAATACGGAAAGAAGCAGACACATATAACCATTCAGTGTTGAAGTGGACTTCTTAGTCATTAAATTCTGACTAAATTTCAACACTGTGAGGGTCAGAGGCCCAGCACCCTGGGATCTGATAGCATGTGACTATTTATAATATTTACCAATTGAACTAGGGAAGAAAGGATGGTTTTAAAGGTTGTACAGGGAACAAGCAATGGTCAATTATTTGTATAATTTATTCTATGTGTTTCCTTGTAGATAAATCTAAATTCTTTGGTGCAAGGCTGCTCTAAAAATACCCTCACTGTTGGTTAGATATTTTATTTTGTCTAGAGAAAGAAATATCATCAAGCATTGCTGATGACCAAATCAAATAATATCAACATATTTGTTCCTAAAAAGAAATAAGTATTTAAAAGAAGTATGCAGCCAGAACCGGTTTGGCTCAATGGATAGAGCGTCGGCTTGGAGACTGAAAGGTCCCGGGTTCGATTCCGGTCAAGGGCATGTACCTTGGTTGCGGGCATGTCCCCAGTAGGGGGTGTGCAAGAGGCAGCTGATCGATGACTCTCATCGATGTTTCTAACTCTCTATCTCTCTCCCTTTCCTCTCTGTACAAAAATCAATAAAATATATTTTAAAAAAATAATAAAAAATAAAAGAAGTATGCAGATGGAAATATAATTTCTCAGTGTAGTTGACACTTTGTGAAGTTAAACAAGTTAGGAGGAGGCCTGAGTTTCAGTGAGGAAGTTTGCTCCCACCACTTCCTGTTTTGCCTGTAGTCCTTAGTAGAGCTGCGTGGTTTTGTGGGCTCTCCATTTATAACTCTTGACGTATCCTTCCTCTTCTTCCATTCCCAAGGATAACCAGTTTCCCTTCTCTCGAATCTAGAACCTTTCCATCATTTTAAAATGATGCCCCCTTTATCATACTGTAAACATGTGCCCCTTCAGTGACAGAAAAACTCCATGTGGGGTTTTTTGTTTTTTTTTCCGCATGTGTGCGCAGATAACACACACTCTTACCTCTCTGGGGTGGAGAGAGTTGACTTATCAGGCACATCTTAGATGATTCACCAAGTAAACACAAACTGCTCAATTTTTAAAAACAATGGGTGGGACCCATCTCCTACAATTGCCAACTCTTCCGGTTTACAAAATAGGCACTCATTCTTAGCACAATACTCATCATTAAATAAAGGAATGTGCTCTGCTTGGTGAATATTTTGGACTTTCACTCCATTAGGAATGATGGGTTTGGTCTTCCTTCATACTTTCCTCCTGTTTCCATGGTAACGGTGCACATTTAAGGAGAGATGGGCATATTAAGAGGAAGACTCCATGGGTTTGTTGTGTCTTCCCTTGCCCACCACCAGGTAGTGTCTCCCAGGGCAAATTACTTAGCCTCTACGAATCTTACTTTATCTACAAAACGAGGATAATACATAGGATTGTTTTTAAAGATCCCATAAAATAATGTGTACTTTATAACTATCTTTTAAAACACATATATTAAAAGAAATGAATAAAAGCCATTCTCAGCTAGCAAGTCATACAAAAAGAGGCTGCGGGTGGTGTTGGCCCATAGGCTGCCGTTGGCTGATACAGATGTGGGTCAGTGATGCTCTGTGTCTGATGTAAGGTGAAGCCTGTGGCCATGGAGCAAAGCAAAAACGAACTGGCCCACGCAGGGCCAGCTTTCCCGACCTACTAAACTAGGGGTGTCGAACTCAATCAGAGAAGGGGCCAAAATCTAAAATCCAGCCTAAATCGCGGGCCGAATGGTTTACTGAACAGTCATAAACTGTCATTGTGATGGAAACGCAGCGGAGTGCAGTGATGACAGCGCGGTGCGGGCCACATTGCAAGGCCTGGCGGGACGGATTTGGCCCGCGGGCCTTGTGTTTGACACATGTGTACTAGACCAACTACCACGCCGGGAGTAATAAAGTTCAAGTTAACCTTGAAAACCCAAACTTCTGGACTCTGCTGACCTATTGAGCTGATAGTTATCACCCAGAACTGGCCTCCTATCACCCAGAACAGGGAACGGAAAAGGCTTCCTATGCCTGGTGGAGGTGAATCATCCTAGTAAGACCTCAGTATAGTTAAGGTGCTTCTTGCAAGCGAAGAAAAACGCAGCTCCAAAATGTACCGGATGCACCTCCCCACCGAGAGGACTGCGCTGGGGACACTCTCGTGCGCATGTGCGTGCAGACACAGGCTCCTACCTCTCTGGGGCCAAGAGAATTGACTTCTTGGAACCTCTTATCGGGACATCTTAGATGACTCACCAACTAGGCAACGCTGCTCACTTTTTAAAAACAATGAGTGGGGCTCATCGCCTATGATTGCCAACCCTTTCTGTTTACAAAATAGGCACTCGTTTTGTTTAGTGTGCTTGCTCACCACTTTCTCACTTGCCTGTTTCTGAAAAGCTTCTTATCCTGGGGCATTTCAATAGAGTTCAGTGGCACTGTCACTGTCCTTTTTACATGTATTCCAAATGCTGGCAAGCCTGAATGTGCCACTTCTCCCCTCCCAGTATGATTATCCCCAAACAAGAGGCTCTGATGCCCATGGTTTTTGCTGCCAGCTGAAGGACAATTTTCTCTTCAGATCATTTCTAGGGAGCAGTGACCATAACTCAAAGAATTTTAAAAACAAGTAACTGATGGACAAGACAGAAGATGAATGCACCCAACCCATGGACCTCCTAGGATCATCCGGAAGAGCAGGGTTTCCTTACCGCTTTCCTCTTTTGCCCCGTTTTTATGACAGTGCGGTCTCTCCTTGGAAGGCAAAGAACTTCTGGCTTAGGAATGCACAGAAAAAACAATGTAACATTTACAGGGAATAACTTGAGAAATATCACCCAGATCATCTTTGCGACATTAAGAGCAAAATTATCATCTTGGTGGGTGTAATTCTAACTTTCTGGAATATATATATATATACATATATATATAGTAATAAAGCAATCATAGCTCAGGACTATTGTAGAGCATTTTCACAGGTACTGCAATTTCACTCCCATTTAGTAGAATTTGCTGGCTTTAGAAAGCTATATTGACGCAGAAAACAAACCTCCTAATAATGAGAAGCCCATTTCTGCAACCCAACAGTAATGATCAAATACCCATAATAAACGAACAGCACTTAGAGCAGTGCTGATGGATCTACAGCTCCAATTCCATTTTTGTCTATCCCTTGTGTAGGCCCAACGGTAAAACACTGAACTTAAAGCATGAAGGCACCAGAGAGTCTGAGCTTATTTTTTAGGTTTACCCTTACCGGCATGGCTATTCACTGGCTTGTTTTGTAAACAATGTAATTATAGACAACACAATGTTGTATATTTTTGGTGGTAGAATAACGATAAGTGGTCCACAAAGGTAAATACTGTGAGAGAGAAACAGGGACAGAATGAATTCACCTACAAACAAACAGTCAACAAAGTGAAGGTGATTGCTATAAACTGACAATGACAACTAGTATCCTTTTTTGCAAAAAGCAATTTGACAACAAATGCCCCCATAGCAATGCAATACTAATCTCAAACAGTATTTCTTAACAGAAATACCCTGAACTATTTTGAATTTTCAGATGAAGGAGGCATTCTCAGGAGAATACCCATAATATCCTTGTGATTTTTATATCATTACACCTCCACAGCCTACTTAAAATTTGAGGGTGAACTAAACCTTTCAGTTCATTTTTTTTTTCTTCTGATAAGTTTGCCACAAGGATGAGAGCCCCTGTTTTGCCCCAAAGCCTTGTTTTCCGTTTTTGCAAAGTTGAATTCTTCTTACTTAGTCATTCTTTTCAGTGAAACATTCTTGAGACTCAGCTACATTATAAGCACTGTTCCAGATCTTGTTGTGGGGGAGAGGATTGAATTCAACAAGGAAGAATTATATATTAATCCTTTCTTAGTAGGGCTCACAATTTAATAGGGAAGGTTAACTATGTACCTAAATAACGCCTATCATCTCTAGAGGAATCAGAGAAACGTTTTTGGAGATGGCCCCTGACCCAGGCCTTCCGGGACCTTCGGGATGCACCAGGGGACTGCACATCCCCTCGGCATGGGACGGGGAGGTGGGAAGGCCGCGCTGAGAGGCCTGGTGCAGGGCCCCTGCAGAAAAGAGGAAGGTCAAGAGCGGCTGATGCAGAGGCAATCTGAAGGGAGGTAAGGTGGTTCAGACAGGTCGTGCGGCACCCATTTCTCATTCTAGCTCTCACGCACGGTCTGAATATCGACACGGAAAATATTTTTTCCTCAAGCTTTCTGTAAGTCAGAGGAAAAGGGAAACGTTGCACTCGTTTTATGTTCCCTAAGATACAGCTGCTTTTATGTTCTCTAAATAAAAAAAAAGCTGTTTTCAATTTTTTGTTTTTGATTTTCCCCCCCCTAATAGCACAAGGTTAAAAAGGTAATTTAAAGACTATAAACTTTCCACTTCCAGTCCATCCCCAGACCCTGAATCACTTTTCAAAAGTAATCACTGTCAACAGTTTTCTTGGGTTCTCTACCCAGAGAGTCTGCAATTTCTGCATATGTACGGACACTACCTCACCTCACGCTCACTTCACCCAACATTCAGTTTGTTTTCAATCATAAAATTATGGGGAAATTTTTTCCCTACCAGCACAGAAAAAATCTATTTTACTCTCTTAAATTTCTAGTTTATGGAACTACTATGGTTATTCCTTAATAATAAACTTGGCTTTATTTGACTTTGGTGTTACTTGGTTTTTAATTCTTAAATACAGAAGTTTAGTTAAATCCTTAGAAGAAATTAAGTCCAAGGGCTCCTGAAGTCAGTGGGAAATTGTAAATAGCACATGAGACAAAGTCAGGCACAGCTGTGACACATGGGAAGCAGATCAGGAGGTTCACTGGTTTTGCAATATACTTTAGGCACATATGCTACTTGCCATGACCGGGCACGTAAACACCATCCTCCTCAAACCCCCGCCGCACCCCCCCCCCCCCCCCCCCCCCGCACTCCCCATTTTTGTCTACCATTTGGTATATTCAATATTGTGAAATCCTTTCATTACAATAAAGGTGATGGTGGTTGGTGGAACAGTAGTATAATAATTCAGGAATAGTAACTGGTTATACTAGATGATTTAAAAGCTAAAGTATCAACTAGCGAGTTTCCACTGATAAGAATAAAATTCCCCTCAGGATGTACATAAATAATGTAAGTTTGGTTTCTGAAGAAGGCATCACTAAAAGAGAGTAGTGTCTTAGAGCACCCAGGTTCTAGAGTCTGGGTGGAATCTTGGCTCCCCTACTTTCTAAGTCATTATCAAGCCTCAGTTACTTCATCTGTAAAATGGCACTGATATTTACAGTGCTGCTGGTGGAGACTAAATGGCTGGGGCAAAAGTAGGTTCATATGGAAAATAATACAATAATTAATAAATTATAATACAATAATCTGTTTCACATACTTACAACTGTAAACCTACTTTTGCTCCACCTTGTACAAGTACCATTCTATAAATTTTAATTAGAGTGACTACCTAATGAATATTTTAACAAGCATTTACCATATAATGTTAATATATAGGCACTACTGGTGCGTGCGCGCTCTCTCTCTCTCTCTCTCTCTCTCTCTCTCTCTCCCTCTCTCTCTCTCTCTCTCTCACACACACACACACACACACACACACACACACATTAACTTCTTTTTCTTTTTCTAATATATTTTTATTGATTTCAGAGAGGGAGGGAGAGGGAATGAGAGAGAAACATCAATGATGAGAATCACTGATTGGCTGCCTCCTGCACCTTGTCCCACCAACTGTGGATTGAGCCCGCAACCCTGGCATGTGCCCTTGACCAGAATCGAACCCGGGACTCTTCAGTCTGCAGGCCAATGCTCCATTATTAAGCCAAACTAGCTAGGGCCCCGTTAACTTCTCATACATAGCAGCGCTATGGGTTATTAATTAACAAAGGTCTTCTTGCATACTGCTTTTCAAAGTGTGTTTTTAGATACATTATCTTTTTTATTCTCACAAACACTACCCAAGTAAGACAAAAAATGGAAAACAAGACCCACAAAAGGCTGGTGTTATAATGAACCAAAATAAAATCTAAACTATTGTTTTATTCAGATGTTGTTTCACAATGAGCATTTCAAACAGAGTGCTCACAAACCCAGTGTTTACAAATAACTATGCTATCTCTTCAAGCTCTCAAAAATGTAATGAGTTACATTCTTTTTAGTGTGTGTGATTTTAAACTTAAGGGCTACATTATTTAAAAAAAAATAATAATATTAAGAAGTTATGGAAAAATATTAAGTATTTATTGCTTAACAGATTCTGTATGGTGCAATAAACCTCTCCTTTACCTAGCACTATGAGGAGTTGACATATTATAAAGAGATCCATTTTCTATAAAATATATGCCTGTTATAGAAATCTTTAGATAATGTAACTTCCCTATTGCGGGCTGGGGTAAAGGAGATAGTATTGTAAATAAAAAACAAGACAAACCTAAACCCACCATACTTCCATGCCAATATTTACTTCCATGCCAATCTCTACTTTTGCTTTGATGGAATTATGGGAAAGCTGAGTCAGAAGATTAGCGATAGAAGAGGCAGCCCCAGTGGGAGGAACTTCTTCCTTCCCACTGCCTTTTCCTTGGATCTCCATTCTCGGGGGGAACTCAACCCAACAGGTGCATATCACCCTGCGGAATTTGTGCCTCGGCATATTCCCAAATTGCTGCTTCAGGATCCAGCCCCATTTTGTTTCCAAAAGAGAACATATACCTCCAGATCAAATGTAAACTGGGATTCCCCACTCCTACACTTCCTGTTCCTCAGAATGATGAGGCCTCAGAGTTCAGGAAAACACAAAACCTCACAGCATTCTTACGGCAGGGCAGAATTCCCTGAATCTGCCCTATTTGAATCAGATGTGTGCTGAACAGGGCTGACAGCCATTATGGTCAGGCTGAAAAAAATGAGCCCCAAAGTCATCCAAAGAAAAGAACTCGCCCCAGCTAATTTTCACAGGAGCCCCGGGAGGAGCCCACAGCCAGGCTCCGAGAGACACAGAGGAGCCTTCCCAGCTGCTTTTCTAAAGGAGCCCGGACAGGCTTGGACTCCCTTTCCTTGTTGGCCAATAGGAGTCTGGAATTGGGCCCTGCACCAGATGAAGTGTCTTGATCCTGCCAACTGCTTCTTGGCTTTGAACAGCTGTGGGAGCAGCTGGCTTTACAACACACAGAGTGAGTCCTTGTGCTGAAGGAGGAGGGTCCTACCTGTGGTGAGAAACTTAGAAGTTTGGGTCTTTATATACAACTACCTTCAAGAACTATAACCTGAAGGTTGAGTGTGTTGTGCTTGCTATTTGCATGTTTTGCAAATAACCAATGGATCTACAATAGATTTATCCAGGGGAAATCTTCCTGCAATTATGAAAGTCAAATTTATCCAATTATTTGCTTTCAATCAGAAATTAAAGAGACACGAGATAAGAAATCAATTATCCCTGCACCAGCATAATTAATAATCAACTGAATTCCAGGAATCATAGATATATTAGTAGAGATTTTTTTTTTTAAGATATAAAGCCTATACGGGAGTAAAACTTGAGAGAAGACAATAATAACAAAATTTCAACAGCTGAAAAGTAGCAGAGCTGAATCTTAAATTGGCAGTGGAGAAAGCCAAGACTAATCCAATTTATACCACAGAATTCCCAATAGACCCTGGGGGCATTACTGGAAGTAGGTAACAATGGCAGGGCTAAAATAAAAGAGGATCTGTTTAGCTTCTTTTAAGAAATGGCTAGATTCCCCAGACCAGGCACCTACTCTGAAAAGCTGTGTTACTACACCTCTCCCGTCCTGGCAAAAGATACGGATCCCAAGATACGTTCTCTGGAAAGTATAAAATGTAAGTCTCCGGGTGAGAGACTCAGCACAACTTGTGGGGGAGGGGGAACTATAAAGAACACTAGGATTGGGTCAACACATGCAGGCTGAGATTGTCACCCCAACCCTTTGCCACCACTTGGTTTCCAGAAAGATGGCAGCAATGCCCAGACTCTCCCAGCAGGTGACCGGAAGCTCTCTGGGTGATTTGAACAGCCAGAGAGAAATGGACACTGGTGGTCCCACAAGTAAAGAGCCATTAACAGCACCTCCAACAAGTGCCAACAAGCTCCATCAGTGTATATCAGACTCAAATTAACTTTGCCCTCCCTCTCCACTATTGAATATAACAAAGAAGGATGACATGACATCGGAGGAAAGATTCTAAAAGGAAAGACAGAATCCAAAACAAACTACAATGTCAATTTGTACCACAGGAATACAATCAGAATTCAAATTGATGAAAACTCTATATGACAAATGGCCTGGATTCTTCAACAAATAAAGTGCATTAAAAAAAAAAAAGGAGAGAGAAATAAGGGGAACTATAGATTGAAATAGATTTGCAACACATATCCACCACTTATGCTATATGGACCCTATTTGAGTATTGACTTGAACAATCCAAGTGGTTTTTTTAAAAAAAGAGATAACCAGAGCAACTTAAATATTGGTTGGATGTTTGATGATACTAAGAAACTGTTAACTGCAAAACATTGGGAGTAGAGACTTGACAAGTTTTCAGAAAAAAGAAAAACAAAAACTCTGGCTATATTTGAAAGATCGGGAATCAGAAGTACTAGTATATAGGACTTCACAACAGAAAAATACTAGAAAACAATGAAGCAATACTTTCAAATGTCGGAAGGAAAATTATTGCCAATCTATAATTTCTATATCCAACTGAACTACCAATTAAAGATGAAGGTAAAATAAAAACATTTTCATATATGAAGACCTCAAACATTTAGTTTCTATTCATCCTTTTTCTCAACACAAAGGCAAGGAAGTAAATACAGAAAGAGGAAGAAATGAAATATAGGAAATAAAGGATCTAGCAGAGAAGAGAGGTGAAGGGAATTCCCAGAATAGTGACAAATAAAGATTTCAAAATAAAAGTTACTATCTATAACTCAGTTCCCTTGTCTGTGGAACAGGGAGCTAACAATAGTTCCTGTCTCAGACTTGTAAGGATTCAGCCTAAAACACTCAGAGTGGCCGAAGCTGGTTTGGCTCAGTGGTAGAGCATCGGTCTGCGGACTGAAAGGTCCCAGGTTCCATTCCAGTCAAGGGCATGTACATTAGTTGCAGGCACATCCCCGGTAGGGGGTGTGCAAGAGGCAGCTGGTCGATGTTTCTCTCATCAACATTTCTAGTTCTCCCTTCCTCTCTGTGAAAAATCAATAAAATATATTTTTTTTAAAAAACAAAAACACTCCAGAGTGGTACCTGGCACAAAGTAAGAGCTACTGGGTATCATCATTATTAAAGAGTTGACTCTACTCTATGTTAACATATAACTACTTAACATATTATAATAATTTTAAAAAAGAAAGAAAGAAATCAATGTAAAACACATTTCTGAACTGAACATACTTCCAGCTTTGGAATGACTAAAAAGAGTCACAGAACCATTGGGTTTAGGAGGCTGGCAGGGTTCTGAGATTTTTCTAGTGTACTATTCTTGTTTTAAAGTGTAGAAAATCGAAGTTCAGAGTAGCTAACCTGCTTCAGACTACACAGGCATTTATGTTTCCATGTCATCGCACTAAAAAATCAGAAGTGCAGCTAGCCTCAGGGGGTCACACATACAAACAAAATCACCACAGAAATAGTTTGTCCAGTTCAGTGATTATATCCTAGAACCAGGCACTGAGCTCAAATATACATAAGCAGAAAGGCCACATAGAGAGAGCCATTCGGGGCAAAAAAGAAAGGAAGCTACTGAGTTAGGTTGACATTAAGGAAGAAAAGTATTGAATTCATTGCTCAGGAAGGACACCTCTGGTGGCTTTACCCACAAAAGTGAGAATATTAATCCCTAATGCTCTGAACCAATCTGAGGCAGCATGGATGAGCATTGCTGATCCATGAGTACAGGGATGGGAAGCAATGCACATCCCTCACAGTTTTCTAAGCCTTTCTAAAGGAATACCCACCATTTTTAGGAATAGTAGTCTTTTTGGCCACTGCTACCCAAGTAATGATGCTCTCATCAGAATGATCTGGCAATGAAGACTACTGAGCAAGGCAATGAAGAGCGTGAGTATGGTCAGGGGAGAAAAGGCAAGATCCTGGGAGAAGAGAATTCCTTCTGTGTCTTATCAGGCAAAGCACCACTGAGACTCCTTTGAGGTTTGAGAGGGTGAGAATTTTCCTGGTAGGAATTCTATGGTATGTCTTCATCTCGTTCCAACTGAAAATAAGCCCTCTGTACATTGGCACAAAGTCACACGTAACAGTTTGAGATGAACTTATTTTAAAAGAAAATTGCCCATTTACTTTTCACTGAATTGCAGAAGAAAAGTACATGCTATTTTCTCTTCTTTAAAACACTGTCAGCTTCTATGCTTCTTGAATATTTATTCCATGTCTAATTGGTTTTGGATATGGTAAATGTTCCAAAGCAATCCACATACTACAGTGGTGGACTAGTTGGATTAAACACCTCTTAATATTTTGACCATTTAGCAGATTTAAGGTGACAGATGAAAAGTTCAAAATTACATAAAATGCTTTTAATTATTTTTATTAATGCCTATTTTAGTATTTGTAATTAATAAGATTGTCTTCTTTCACTTTCTTTTAAACATTGGGTGCATCTTGGAAAATCATTCAAATAAAAATACAAAAGTATATACTGGTAACTTAGCAAAGTTAGTAAAGACATAAAAAGAAATAAAAACTACTTAAAAATATTTCCAATTTCTTCTATGCTTGAACAGAAACATACAGAAAACACAGTTTAAAACTGAAAAATGCTGCCATGTCAACACTCACAGAAAAAGGAGGATTCCGGTGTTTGCCAGGGCAAAGGCGAGTCCCAGAATCCCACTGCCCATAATGGCGTTGCTTAGGTTAAACACAGACATGCCTAATGAGGTTGTTCCTGGAATCTGAACAAAGAGACAAACATTCACACTAAGCAAAACAGTCCCCAAATATGTTAATCACACCAAAGCCTTTTAAAGCACTATTAGTAACCAACACAAATTAAATTCAAGAAAACCTTCCTTAGTGGTTTAGTTGATTTTTAATGGGTTTCCAGAGAAAATGCATAGCATCTGAGGAACATTCTGGTGACTCTAGATAGCTATGCCTTTGGTACTATGCTCCATGAATTAAAAACACCTGCCCCAATTTATGTGATTAAAAAATAAGCATACTTATTATAATGACACTTACGTATTCGTCACACTTCTTTTTTTCCAAGTGGCTGTTTGTGAGACTTCTTCTGCTTTCGCGGTCGGAAATAAACTTGCTGTAAAGACACGTGTAATACATTTAACATCATGGTAGTGATTGAAGAACGTTTTATCTGAGTGATTCATTACTTACCAAAACATATTACACATGAAAACTTATCAATCTCATTCAAATCATTTCAATCAGAAGACATTAAAACATTGTATGCAATGTAAGTTAACGTTTACGTAGATTTTTTTTCTAACTACAAATCAGATAATGTCAAAAACACTCTAATGCTGTCATGTAAAAGAACAGCAGAAGCAGGATTCCTTCTGAGCTCCCATTCCTGGAGTACAAAGTTATTAAATGGGAATATCCTCTCCCCTGAAAAAAAGGAAATGACCCTTGCTCCATCAAATATTGCTTCAGCACCTGCCATAGGCAAGTCACCAGACAAGGTGATGAGAGACAGGAGGGTATGTACTATGGGATGCAGCCACTGAGCTATAGGAGTTCAGCAGAAGAAACTATGGTGGTGGGGCAGGGCATTAGGCCATGGGTAGGGGCAGAGCTAGGGCTTTAAGAAAAGGAGGGAGTTAGAAGGCGAGTTTGAATCCTCACTACCTAGCTACAAGGCCCTAGGCCACCTCAGTTTCCTCTGTGAAAGGAGAGTAACACCATTACATTATTGCATGGTGCTCTTGGGAAAATAAAATCATCACTACAGCTCCAGACACAGAGTAGGAGCAACATGGGGGGGCGTGGGACTTGAGCTGGGATGCGAAAGATTCAGGCAGGCTAAGTGGAGTAAATTGTCTACAAATACATAGAAGAAGGAATTCAGAATGCTCTCAGAACCATATTTAGCATTAACATCAGAACTTTATGGCCTAAATCTTTAGTTTAAAAAAAAAAATTCTCCATTAAACCCTAGGTGGCTTGGCTCAGTGGACAGAGCGTTGACCTTTAGACTAAAAGGCCCCAGGCTCTCAATTCCTAGACAAGGGCACATGCCTGGGTTTTGGGCTCAATCTCCAGTGTGGGGCGTGCAGTAGGCAGCCGATCAATGATCCTCTCTCATCATTGATGTTTCTCTCTTTCCCTTCCTCTTTGAAATCAATAAAATTATATATATATATATATATATATGTGTGTGTGTGTGTGTGTGTGTGTGTGTGTGTGTGTGTGTTTGTTTTGTTTTTAAATATATCTTACTGATTTTTTTACAGAGAGGAAGGGAGAGGGATAGAGGGTCAGAAGCATTGATGGGAGAGAAACATCGATCAGCTTCCTCTTGCACACCTCCTACTGGGGATATGCCCGCAACCAAGGTACATGCCCTTGACAGGAATCAAACCTGGAACCTTTCAGTCCACAGGCCGATGCTCTATCCATTGACCCAAACAGTTAGGGCAAAACTATATATTTTTTAAATTCACCAATAAAAAAAAATTAGTGGTATTGTCAAAGTCCCTTTGTTGGCTGCTTGTATTGTAAAACATGTTAGGCATGCTGTTTCCTCTTCCAGAAAGTTAATTATTTGGTCTTAGTACGAACTAATCACAATAAGTGTTTCACTAATCAATGTAAAGCCACTTGAGCTGAACTATTTTAAAGAAGCATTCATCTTTAAACTATACATTATATTTTCACATGCTTTTTTTTTTTTGAATAATGCTATGTTTCATAAGAAACCATTTTCAGTGAAAACGTCATCAATATTGGCTTAATTTACCTATCTTTTTCATTTTTAATCTAAAGGGATCTGGCTTCTTCCTGGCATTACCTTTCTAAGTTTGCATTATTTTGCCAAAATAAACCCAAAACAGGCAAACTTCCTGAGACCATCACCTGGTATAAGCAGCACAATCTGTGGTTTACTCCTTCAGCATCTGCCTTTGCCTAGCACCTGGCCACTCACTGTGAGAGACCAAAAGGAAGATGAAGGAAAAACACCTTGGTCTCTGAAGGAGAGACCACACTGGCTAACACCAGAACAGGAATGCCAGGCTGCACAAAATTGAGATGAGATAAGGAATCCAGAGAAGGGAAAACCATTATTGGAAGGGATTAGCCAGAAGACACTTAAGGCCAGTGGCCTGATAAGTAGGATTACAGGGAAGGACATGATGAAAACAATATTTTGGAGGCCAATCTGGCAGTTATAGAGTGTTTGGCCCTTTTCTTGCCCTTAACACAGAATTGAGGGTCACAGGCCTGACTAGAGAGAGGCAAGGAAAAGCAGCCTTCCTTTTCACACAAGCAGCCCAAGGTAATGCAGCTGCTGGACTTACCAAAATGAAATCGATTTCCAAAATAAAAATACACTTGGGCCTTGGCCAGTTTTGCTCAGTAGAATATCAGCTATCGGACCTAAGGTTGTGGGTTCGATTCCCAGTCAAGGGCACGTGCCTCAGACCTGGCAGGAGCGCATACATGAGGCAACCAATCAATGTTTCTCTCTCTTTCCCCCTCCTTCCTCCCACACTCTCTCGAAATCAATGGAAAAAATATACTCAGGTGAGGATTTATATATATATTTTTAAAAGCTATTAAATAAAAGACTGTACTTAATCAGGCTAATTTTAATAATCAACTCAAGTCAATCAAATATTTATTCAGAAAGTCCCCCATTTGCCTTTCTTGTGGAGGGACTTCTTTTCCATAGAGAATTTCTATTATTTTTAAATTAATGGAATAGCCTAAACATTTTCAAGCAATCTGAACCAAACACTAGCAAACCGCCTGGAGCAGATGTAAGCCCCCTGCCTGGCCCCATGCCTCAGGATTGGTGGCAGAAGACTGGTGGGCAGAGAAGAAAGAGGTATCGCCATTGTAACGCGACAGGCACTCAGAAGGGTCAAACAGTGTCACTGTGCATCGAAAGGGGAGGAAGAGGAAAGAATCAAACAGAGTAATGGTGGCGCATTAAGACATAGGTCTTTTTATTTTTTTTAATATATTTTATCGATTTTTCACAGAGAGGAAGAGAGAGGGACTCTCTACTCAGAAACATTGATGAGAGAGAATCATCGATCAGCTGCCTCTTGTGGTGTCCCCTACTGGGTTTGTGCCCACAACCAAGGTACATGTCCTTGACCGGAATCGAACCCGGGACCTTATAATCCAGTCCACAAGCCGACGCTCTATCCACTGAGCCAAACCGGTATCGGCAAGACATGTTTGTTTTTAAAGTAGCATCTAGTGCATGGAGTTGGAATAAAATAGAAAGGGAGAGAAAAAAAAAGATAAAGGAAAGGGAGGGGAAGGGAGGAAGAATAAGGCCGCTACGTGATTGCCGGCTCCTCCCTGCAGAACTTCTGCAGGATGGACTGATGAAACTGACTCACAGGGCTGTTGAAATGAGGAACTATCAAAAAGCACATTAAAATATGTTATATCTCGCCGAAACCGGTTTGGCTCAGTGGATAGGGCGTCGGCCTTCGGACTGAAAGGTCCTGGGTTCGAGTCCGGTCAAGGGCATGTACCTTGGTTGCGGGCTAGTCCCCACTGGGGGTGTGCAGGAGACAGCTGGTCAATGATTCTCTCTCATCGATGTTTCTAGCTCTCTGT
Source organism: Pipistrellus kuhlii (assembly GCF_014108245.1). Taxonomy (NCBI): domain Eukaryota; kingdom Metazoa; phylum Chordata; class Mammalia; order Chiroptera; family Vespertilionidae; genus Pipistrellus; species Pipistrellus kuhlii. Next base: position 39,787,493 of record NW_023425529.1, read on the forward strand.
CCCTCTCCCTTCCTCTCTGTAAAAATTAAATAAAAATAAAATAAAATAAATAAAATAAAATAAAATAAAATATGTTATATCTCAAGAGTCTGCCTGATTCTGCCTCTTCCAGTGCACTTTCTGCAGCAAGACCGAATAGGTTTTCCCAAAAGTCTTCACTGGCTCCCCTACTGAGACTTTTTCAAGTGTAAATCCCTCACCCTGCAATTCCTTGATGCTGCTGAATCTGACTTTGCCTTAATGTCTCGATCTCAGCTCCCACCACTCAAAATGATCTTCCCAAGAGGGGGTGAGGACTGGGACAAGATCATAGCATTCCTGGAGACCGGAAAATGAGGCAGCAGTGGGAATCCACGGCCCCTGGGGAGAGAGACCCTGTATCCTTTTCCGAGCCAGCACCTTCCTGCCAGTTCGAAGCTTCATCCATGAGCCTTCTGATACTCTGGTTTGAGCTGAATTTCCTGACTCCGACCTACTTATTACTTTTTCTGTGGCACATACTGTGCTACTAAACTCATCTCCCACCCAGAGTTGCTGTATAGTGCTCTCAGCCCCTCAGCTCCTTCTTAAATGTACCTACCCATGATTAGCAACTCAGAGGAACCTTTCATAAACCGAATACACACCTTCTATTTAGGAATTAGGGAGTAGCTTAGGCTGCAGGGAAGTCAGGCTCAGTAAGAAGGAAACAGAACGAATAAAGAAATCCTCTTCATTCTCTTTATGATATCTCCACCCACTTTTTCTTCTCTTTAGTCTTTAAATCTCTGCTTTGTATTTCTGAAAACTTTTTTTTAAACAAAATAAAACCAACCTTTTTAGTAATGGAAAAGTCCATTCAAAATAAGTAGGTCAAGCAGCTTATCACAGTTTCTGCTATCTTACCATTTAAAAAATGCAGTTGTGTGATAAAAACCACGGACTTCTGGCAAAGAAATTGAGTTAAATTTATCTTTATTCACTTAAAAATGGGCTATGGAAGATGTCTTTGACATGTGGTCTCGGGATGATGAAAGTATTATAAAAAAAAAAAAAAGAGTTTTCACTGGGTTGGTCTGTATCCACAAAGAATCATCCAATCAACTATTAGGTAGTCAATTGTTCTGAGAACAAAACCAAACAAAAACTGACAGTGGCGGTCATGGTGACCTTCAACAGACAAAGCCTTCAAAAGGAGTAGGTGTTTTACTGAAATGATGTGAAGGAAGGCTGAGCAATACAGAGCAGTTATTTAAAACCAAAAATAAATCAACATCAACAACCATTGAACAAGCATTGGCGGTACAACAGAAAGCTATTCTTCCTATTTTAATCCCCACCAATCAGATTCTTACTAGATTATAGTGTTCTATTTGAGGTTGCCTCACACAGAAAAGATCAATGGTTGTACTTAGAGGACCTATCCCAGTTCTTTTCCTGAAATTCTAACATTCTATAAAAAAACGAAAAGAGAACAGGAGGAAAGAAGCAAGTAACAAAGAGGCTGGAGAACACGTAAGATTTAAAGAAACAGCAGGCATTTAAAGGGAAGACTGAGAGGTAAGCAAAGCCTTTCTGGTTGGATAAACTCTACTGAAAACAGGAGAAATCCAGGTTGTAACAGGAGCTCTGAAAGCAAGGAAATAATTTTTTGACATAAGAACTGATCATCAGAAGGTGATGGAATCTTCTTAAGGATTCTCCCAAGTGATATAAATTTAGCACATGAACTTTGAAGCATATACAGGGACAAAAATAAATAAATAAAGACTGATGCGGGGGAGGGGGGGGAGGCGGGGAGAGGGGGAGAGGGGAGTAGTGACAAGAATTGCCCCACATCCTTTTAAGAACAATTTTAACGAAGGACTCTCAAACTTCATTAGATGCTGCCTGGGCCACAGCAACAATAACCACACAGACAGATGAGAAGAGTAAATAAATATGAAAATATGTGAATATTTGCTTAGATACAGTTAGGATAATCTACTAATATTCCAACAGCTTTAACGTAACAACCATCAGCAATCATCCAGACCTAAAACATTATTATTCCTTGGTGTAGACAAGAAAGAAGTGCCTGCCAAAGAAAGAAGATGCATTTTTATTGATAAAGACTCATCTCACACTAGAAGGCTTACTATTACCAGACACTTGCCAAGCACCTTCCATGGATCTTCTCATCTATTTTCACAATAATTGTATTGGTCAGTACTATCATGAGCCCCATTTTAGAGAAATTAAGTAACTTGACCAAAGTAACGTTACTAATAACAAAACCCCTGAGCCAGGATTTGAACCCAAACTGGCTGATGGCAGAGCCTGAGTTCTTAACCTACAAACAGTAACACATCTACTATTCTCCAACACTCCCAGGAAGTAAGGTATTTTTTTACCATCCCGGTTCTCACAGGGATGGAACTGAAGCTCAAAGGACAAGATCACACAAGACCTAATCGATAGAGCCGGGATTCAATACAAGTCCAAAATCACACCACTTAACTACTGGCTCTCTCTTCTGTGTCTGGCTCTGTTTTCCTCTCTCGTTTAACAAGTATTTTATAACTTCCACTCTGTATCAGGCACTGTCATCTATCATTTCAAGGTGCATGAGATGTGAAGATGATTCCTCCTCTAAGGAAGCTCACTCCTCAGGGAAGAGTCTAGAGCTTGCTACTCAAAAAAGTGCGGTCCAGGGGCCAGCAGTGTGGGTATTACCTGGAAGCTTGCTAGAAATTAGAACCTCAGGCCCCCTCCCAGACCTACTGAACCAGAATCTGCATTTTAGCAAGTTTTTCCAGATACTTCCTACGCACACTAACATGTTAGCAGAACTCTCACTACTCCACCACTTCCGCCATCACCGCCACCACTCCAACCACACCACAAATAAGCAAACAAAAATGTTAGCAGAACTGGTCTAAGTGGACTTTTTGAAAGGTTTTGCTGTTCCAGGTATAGATTTCTGTGACTATAATCCAAAACTTATGGCATGAAATAAACCTACCGAACTGGAATAGGGGCAGGTGTTCTAGTGCCCAAATGGCTCTATTTTTGCCTAAACTTAAAACATTATTCTAAGAATAGGGGAGTTTCCAGGCAAAGCTGTAAGCTAGATGCCAGGTGACCAGAGATCAACATTTGTTTTCAACATTTTCTCTAGCTTCCTCAAAAAGAGGAACTGTTACACAGAAGTTCCTTGTTTCAGGGGCTGGTTCCCTTAGGTGCATACAATTGAGCTTACCTTCCTCCCATCAATGTGAAAAAGCTACAGGAAGAATGAGAGGTATTGCCCAGATGGCGTGGCTCAGAAATTGAGCATCACCTATGAACTAGAAGGTCATGGTTCGATTCCCGGTCAGGACACATGCCCGGGTTTCAGGCTCAATCCCTAGTGTGGGGTGTGCAGAAGGCAACAATGATGTTTCTGTCTCCCTCTTCCTCTCCCTCTCCCCTCCACTCTGAAATCAATAAACATATATTAAAAATAAATAAATAAGCCCTAACCAGTTTGCTCAGTGGATAGAGCATCAGCCTGAGGACCAAAGGGTCCTAGGTTGATTCCAGTCCAGGGCATGTACCTTGGTTGTGGACACATGCCCAGTGGGGGTGGGAGGTGTGCAGGAGGCAGCTGATCGATGTTTCTCTCTCGTCGATGTTTCCAACTCTCTATCACTCTCCCTTCCTCTCTGTAAAATATCAATAAAATATATTTTAAAACATAAATAAATAAAAATGAGAGATATTTAGGTATAGCTTTTGCAGCAATCATGGTGGAGATCATTTCTGATTTTTATTTATCTTTTTTGGCTTCTTGGCATAATATGTTGTTTCTAATTTTACTTGTCCTAGAGCCAAACTAAAGAAAGGCTCATGAACTGTGCCAGTGAAAGAGGGGAGGTTAGATAAAAGAGGAAATAAATGCATCACACCGCACAGGCAGCAAATGAACCAAATTCTACAAAACAAGGAGTCAACACCAACAGCAAACCTGCTGGACCAGCTCACTGTCTGGGTCCCAGTCCCAGAAGAGGTGAGTTCACTGGGCATGGTGCCCAGGTGCCCACGTCAGGGGTGAGGATGGTCATCACCTCAACAAACGGGATACTGTTAGTAAAGAAAACTCTTTAAAATCAAATCCAGTCTCTAAACTGAGTATTAAACTGACTCCCATTTTAAGGTCTCCAAGGTCTGCGTTGCTTTGGGATGGAAGCTGTGTTATAAAACCAAAGTGTCCTGCTTGTGAAATGGATGGGATCCCATGCGCCATTAAGTGGAGGCCAGCAGTGACTGCAGGACAGTCCAGGAGTACAGAGCGTAAATTAGCGATGGCAGAGTTTAAGTGAACTAGCTAACGCCTGAGCATTATAATCAGAGGCAGGTGGATAGAGTTGAAAGACTAGAACTTCAGATGAACCTGTGTATGCCCTTGAGCAAGTTATTTTATTTCTCTGGACCTCACTTTTCTTACTTGTAGATGGAAATTTAAAAAATTTCCCTATTTGCAAAAGAATGCTTTGCATGATGTTGTTATAAGGATAAATGGCAATATATGTAAACACAGCTGGCAGTCAAGAAATGTTCATTATGCCCTGGCTGGTTAGGCTCCGGGGATAGAGCGTCGGCCTGTGGACCAAAGAGTACCAGGTTGGATTCTGGCCAAGGGCACATGCTTGGGGTTGCGGGCTCGATCCCCAGTAGGGGGCGTGCAGGAGGCAGCCAATTAATGATTCTCATCACTGATGCTTCTATCTCTCTCTCCCTTTCCTTTTCTCTCTGAAGTCAATAACGATATATTTTTTAAAAAAAGAAAAAGAAATGATCATTATTATTAATAATCTGAATCAGAAAAGGTAAAAGAAGAGAAGTTGAGTCCAACAATAAGAAATATCACAAAACAGTAAGTGATACTTGGGATTATAATGAGGAAGTGTCTGGATAGAGACTTAACCTCTAAGAACATTTAAGGAAGAGAAAAAGAAGAAGAGGCAGGGCTGAAACTTCTGAGTATGTGTGAATGACGGCAGCTACCTCCTCTGCTGGACTTCCACTTACTTATGTCCACACTCCATTCGAACAGAGAACAGACTATTGGACACTCTTCCTAATACGACGCCTGGTCAGGTGATGTAATGTTGTCATCTCCCTCAACTCCAATTTCCTTCTGACAACCCCTCCACAGCAAGAACAATAGTGTAGCATCGTTACTGTTCTAGTAAGGAGTACTGTATACTCCCTCACTTCTCCAAGCCTTTTAAGAGGCATCATGCTTCAAACAAGCCGCACCACTAGCTCCCACGCTGGAGACCTTCCTGCTATGGGATCCACAGGAGCGGACTATAATTCAGTAGGTCAGAGAATGCCCACATCACCAAAAACATAAAGACATTGGGCCCTACTCTCAGAAACTAAGAAACTCAGAACCCAAGATTTAGAAAGACATGCTGAGGCCAAATGCTTCCAGGCCAGCACTCTTCCCACCTGCCTCTCCACCTCCTCTCACTCGTGGCATCTTTTCTTTTCTTTTTAAAATAAATTTTATTGATTTTCTACAGAGAGGAAGGGAGAGGGATAAAGAGCTAGAAACATCGATCAGCTGCCTTCTGCACACTCCCCACTGGGGATGTACCCACAACCAAGGTACATGCCCTTGACCTGGGACCTTTCAGTCCACAGGCCGACGCTCTATCCACTGAGCCAAACCAGTTAGGGCTGTGGCATCTTTTCTTTTTTTTCTGCTACGTGTGCTATTTCTCTACTACAGTTTCTCATAGAGCCATCTGGGCTCAACTGCAGTTATTATTATTTAAAATCCATGTTGCAAACGATGCTTGGAATGGTGCATTTGTAGTTTTAATACGGGAACGTTGGCAAATGGGACTTTGACCATTTCCTGGTTAAAAACGTGGGCAAGGTCAGACGACGACAGGACACATTCAGATGTGGGTTGCCATGAAAGGCCAATAGTCCGTCTAATTCACAAGCACAGAGCTTCTGAGAAGTGAGGGCTAGTTGGGGTCCAGTGTATTATACACGTTTATTAGACTCAATTGAAAGATGGGAAAGGATGAATAAAATGCTTTCCTATTTGATTCATCTGCTATTGCAGACTATGCCCAACAGATGTCACATGAGAAATTCATATTACATCCTCAAATGGAGCATAACTTTGGTAATGAATAATTCAAGAGAGTAACTGAAAATCAGAATATTTCAGAGACATTTCTTTTACTGGATAAAGTGCTAGGAAAATACTCACCTATTTATTTGACCATTTTCTACTTCAGTGAAGTCATTAGAATCATTGCTGATGTTGTCATCCTCGGGCACTGTCATGTTTTGCAACTCGGTTAATTCGAGTCCACTTTTGAAATGCATCATGTTTATCAAGTACCTGTCGTCAAAAACTTCGTCCAAACTCTCCTGTTTTGAGCGTATTTACAAGTGGATAGCAGCAAACATATAAGCTTGACACCCCTAAAATATAACACGGTGAAATATAGTTAAACATATGAATATAATCAACATATGATTAAGATGGTTGAAGTAAACAGTTAATGCAACTTTTACATTTTGCTACTCAGTGCATTAAAAGTAATCTTTGTACATCAAGTTACAAAGGCTCTATATTTTATGCCTTTCATAAATCTCCCTCCATTTTTAACTATAAAATGAGTTATGCCCCACAATCTTTATGCTCACATTTATAGGAATACCATGTCAGCTGCAGGCAATATAGATACTGATTTATAAAACAGTGTGTTTAAAATGAAAGCGAGTTGGTTACTTGAATGCATCAGCTGGGTACAGACCACAGAGCCACAAATGCACCTCTGGTTTAGCATTCCCAGTTGAATAAAAATGCAATAAGTGGCATCATGAGGGATCAACCACCCAACCCAGAGGTCAAATAGCAAAGGACAAATCTGTGTTTTGAAATTCAGCAGTTTATCCATCAACCGCAAGAGATTAATTCAATCTCTGCAATGAAAGCACTCCATGTCAGGGAATTAGAGATTTAAAAATTCATACTCAGGGGATTTAGGTTAATCCTTCTGAAACTACATTTCCTCATCAGAAACAAAAGACTTGCAGAGCTCACATTTCCCCCCCAACGTGGATGACTGGGATTTAAATTTCTGAGGGGTCACCAATAGTATACTAGGAGGGAACCAAGTTTCAAACACATAGCATCACAAATCAAAAAGCAGGTGGTGCCCGGCTTGGGTTTGCTCAGTGGTTAGAGCGTAGGCCAACATATCAAAGCGTTGCCAGTTCAGTTCCCAGTCAAGAGCAAATATCTTGGTTGCTGGCGGGGTGGGTGTTGGGAGGCAACCGATCGATGTGTCTCTCTCACATTAACGTTTCTCTCTCTCTGCCCCCATCCCTCCCTTCCACTCTGAAAATCAATTAAAAAAATATCCTCAGGTGAGAATTTATTAAAAAAAAAAAAAATAGGTGTCAAGAATGGCGAATGCAGTTTCAAAAGTAAGGCTTCCACATGTGCAGGAGCCTCACCGGGAGAATCTCAGTGAGGTGATGGGGACCATGGAATGAAGCAGAATGTCAATGAATATATATATATATTTTTTACCTCCAATGGTAATTGGATGATCCTTTTGTATTTTTCTGATCCCGAATTTCATTAAGATGATTGCAGTTCAGTGTCAAAACACCAAGGTGCCCATCTAACATCCTGCATATCTCAAGAAGCATTTGGCTAATTGATAGTATGTGCAGGACCCATAGGAAGTACCCTAGAAGGATGTCTACCCCGGATTTTCTTCTCCTCCTCACACAGCCAGGCACACGTGACTCCTCTTCATTCACACAGACTCCTATCTAGAATGAAACCTCCCCGGTTCCGGGATCCTTTACAACTTCCACAACATACATCCTTTCTAACACCTCGGGTGCCAGGAGCTTCACCTTCCTGCAGGAGGGTCTCTCCTGGAAAGCGGGAAGCTGGGGCAGGGAGATGGGAGTTGCGTGAACTCCTGGTCTAAGCCCCACTTGGCAGTGTGGGGCTGCCTCTTCTAGCCAGGGTAGAGATGGGCCACTTCTAATTGCTCTTAGTGCCTTCACACAGTAGCAAGGTTTACCCCTGTCTTTACTTTGCTGAAGATGAACTGCATTAAGACAACTGAACACCACCTGATCCCTTGGGCCCCCTTAATGAGAGCTGCACAAATGCACTGGCTGTCTCCTATATGGCTCGCTCAGAAGCTACTGAAGTGATGCTACAGGGCTGGTAGGAAGTTGATTCAGTGGATGGTGTTTCAGTCTGGATTAAGGAGCCCTTACCTCTCCATAAACTCAGGGGAAGCAGGGCACCAGACAAAAGCTTTCTGAGGATAGGAAAGATTAACTGACCATAAATCAGGAGTCTACTGTTTGAATTTAAACTGTTATATCAATATACACTGAGTGGCCAGATTATTATGCTTTCAGAGATCATAATAATCTGGCCACCCTATATAATAAAAGGCTAATATGCAAATTGTCCCCTCAACCAGGAGTTCAACCAGCAGGCAGGCCGACTGGACCCCACCCATGCACGAATTCATACACCGGGCCTCTAATATATATATATATATATATATATATATATATATATATATATATTGAGTGCTATCTATCTATCTATCTATTGAGTGGCCAGATTATTATGTGTTCAGAGATCATAATAATCTGGCCACTCAGTGTATGTGTGTGTTTATACAAATCACACACACACACATGAATATATATATCCTATATAATAAAAGGCTAATATGCAAATCGAATGATCACTATGATGTGCACTGACCACCAGGGAGCAGACCCTCAATGCAGGAGCATCTCCCACTTCCACTATAGCTCTAAGGATATACAACTGTGAGCTTAGGCCCACTCCCCACCTTAGCCATCAGTTGGACATCCCCAGATGGTTCCCAGACTGCGAGAGGGCACAGACCAGGCTGAGGGACCACCCCTCCCCAGTGCTTGAATTTCGTGCACTGGGCCTCTAATATATATGTATGTAAACATACATACATAAAACCAGTTATTTAAAAATGGACAAAAAGAGAAAAGAATAAAAAGAATACAGAAAGTCCTGGCCACTAAAATTATGTCAATATTGGGCAAATACAGTACTAAGTTAATCATATATACTTTTTCCCCCCTTTGGCTTAAAGAGACATTTTTTTTTTTTTTCTCACTCTGGAAGCTAGCAGTCCATGATCAAATCCACACCTCCTTCTGAGGCCCCACTCTTTGTTTTGCAGATAGCAGCTGCCTCCTTACTATGTTCTCACATGGTCTTTCTTCTGTCCATGTATAGTGTGGGCCCTAATCTTTTTTCTTTTAGAATAAATATTTATTGTTGTGAAGTAACCTATCTGAAATCTAATTGTTCTTGAAAATGAAGACTGAAAAATGGGGAAAATTAACAAAGTTAGTGACACCTGTCACTAAGGTTGAGGCCACATGCAGAAAATACAATCCACTCACTGTACATATTTATTGAGCACCAGACGAGGAAGGGATGTGAAGGTTTGGGAAAAGACAGATTCATGGGTCTGAGGCAGCATCACAGAAATGTCACATTTGCACTGGGTCTTGAAAAAGAAAAAAATATTTTTTCTGATTTTAACACTAATAGAGGTTCACTGTGGAGTATTTAGAATAAATATTGTAAGAGAATCCCACCATCCAAAAATGGCCACTGTGGAATTTTCATGTTTTTCCTCTTTTCTTCCTTTTCTTTTTTTCCCTCCCTCCCTCCCTCCCTCCCCTCCCTCCTCCTCCCTCCCTTCCTCCTCCTCCCTCCTCCTCCTCCTCCTCCTCCTCCTCCTCCTCCTCCTCCTCCTTCGTCTTCTTCTTCTTCTTTTCTCTCTCTCTCTCTCTCTCTCTCTCTCTCTCTCTCTTTCTTTCTCTTATTTATAATTAGGATTTTAGACTTTTTAAACCTATTTTTATATAGCTTTATATTGTAAGCATTTTGTGGAAGTGCTTTTAAAAAACATATCAACTGAGGGAGGAGGGTTGTTGGGGAGGGAAGGAATGGTAGGGGAGGCCTGGGGAAGGTCAATGGGGGGGGGGGAAAGAGACATATGTACTACCATTTATAATATTTAAATAGCATATATTATATATATATATATATATATATATATATATATATATATATATATACTGTTTCCCCGAAAATAAGACCTACTTACAGGTTTCCTTCTGAGTGAAATATAAGGCATCTCCCTAAAATAAGGCCCCCTAAGGCTAAACATGAGAGATTTGGTCCACTGATTCTGAAAGAAATGGAGTCACAAGAAATTCACCAGGAAATTCAGGAATTGGATTGTTATGATGATGTTCCAGAAGATGATGACATGATTGTCATTGAATAAATGAGTAAATTCTTGATACTGTAGGATTGACAGTTTGTCTGGTTTGTGTTGATAACTACTGTACTACCGTACCGTATACAGGTAATAAATTTCCTTTATTTTCATTTAACAATAAATGTGTACCGTATTCTTCTTCATGGAAAAATAAGACATCTCCTGAAAATAAGACCTAGTGCATCTTTGGGAGCAAAAATTAATATAAAACACTGTCTTATTTTCGGGGAAACAGGATCTATATATATATATATATATATATATATATATCTTTAATAAAAACAGATCAGTTCCTTAGTAATAAATACAGGTTTTGTATAAAAATTGTAAAAAGCAAGTTTGCAAATGAAGAGAAAACAAATAAAAAGAAAAAAATCACCTGTTATCTTAGCAAGCAGAGACGATCACTGTATGTATATTGGAGTACGACCTTCCAGGGTTTTTGTATGCACATAGAGATAGGGCCTGGTACACAGTGGGCACTCAATAAATACCTGTTAAATGAAAAGAATGAATACAAATGAAAAATACGTATACATTTCTAAAAATGGAAATCATACCACAGAGTTTAAAAACATATTTCTCACTTAACAAGATACGGTCTCCTCCACTGACTTATGTCAGTAAACACAGGTCTACACAATTACTACTAATGATGGTTTAGCCGCATGACTATACCATAAATTAACAGCCAACATGTTACTACTGGACGGTTACACTGCTTGGTAGACAGAAGATTGACAGGCAGAGCTGAGGCCTGAGCTGATACTTCTCAGTGAAAGAGAAGATAACAGCACGGAGGCAGGAGGTACAGGTGGAGTTCAGGAAACAAAGAATTATAGTGTCATTGAAAGATCAAAGCAATTATCAGACTATAAAATTAATTAAAAAGCTGAATGGGGCCATTATGTGAAGATCTTGATGTTAACACAACCATAATTACTCTCTCGACATTTATATTAGGGAACAAATTACAATTTACTCAGCACAGACATGTCTGATCCTTCACTACATTATGATGTTAGTTTGCTTATTGGTACATGTTATTAATACGACCAGTGTAAAATACATAAACTTAGTCTCTGCTCTTCATGGTGTTAAGTAGCAAAGGAGAGGATATGCAAACTTGTCTGGATTTACATGGCTTACAGCCTATTTAAACAAGCAACACCATCCCACATAACGTGACAATATTCCATAAAACATTTGCATGATGGAACCATACTATATGGCAGAACAAAGAATAAGTCCAGACGGATTTCAGAGACAGACAGACAGACATATGTACTTACAGGAAGGAACAACGGAAGGAGGGGTGGGTGGAAAGAGGGAGGCAGGAAAGGAAGGAAAGTAAATGGGGCCTTGAGAAATCAAGTAAGGTTTTGCAGTGTCTAAAAAATAGGGAGGATTTAGACTGGGGGATAGGAAAGGCATTTATTTTTCTCTTTTTTAAAATATATTTTTATTGATTTCAGAAAGGAAGGGAGAGGGAGAGGGAGAGAGATAGCAACACCAATGATGAGCCCTAACCGGTTTGGCTCAGTGGATACAGCGTAGGCCTGCAGACTGAAAGGTCCTAGATTTGATTCAGGTCAAGGGCATGTACCTTGGTTGTGGTCACATCCCCAGTAGGAGGTGTGCAGGAGGCAGCTGGTCAATGTTTCTCTCTCATCGATGTTTCTATCTCTCTCCCTTCCTCTCTGTAAAAAAATCAATAAAAAAAATTATATATTTTTTAAAAAAACATCAATGATGAGAATCATTGATCAGCTGCTTCCTGCATGCCCTCTATTGGGGCTCACGCCTGCAGCCTGGGTTGATGCCCTTGACCCATTAGTCCACAGGCCAATGCTCTGTCCACTGAGCAAACCAGCGAGGGTGGAAAGGCATTTCTTGTACAGTACTGGGAACAACATAGGCAAAGACACAGAGACCAAATGTGCACAGAACAGCCTTGTGAGACCATTCGGACGAGCCCAACTAGAGTAAGGAGAGCAAAGTACTGTACATATTCCTTGAGGAATAGGTTTATAGTTGATAGGAGATGATTTAAAGATTCTACAGGGAAAACCAAACCAACAAATGTAGTGTAACTTAAACATTGTCCAAAATTACTTTTGGGGATAAATAAGCTGAAATACAATTTCCATTGCTCATATACTTTGTGGTGGATTGGTCTGCTCAAATATTTGCTCCCACTTCGTTGTAATCCAGTACTACAGAGGATGGGGAATTGAAAACTATTATTTCCCACATCCCTTTGCAGCTTGGGTTTTAGATCTGACTTAGATTCCACCAATCAGAGAGCAAGGTGCTGGGGACAAGGCATCTACCCAATATTTGGCTGGTCCAATTCCATCAGGTGAAGCAGTCAGCACTGGAGCCAACAACTGTGTCTATGGATTCCTGATAATCAGATGGGCTGGAGTGATGTGTTCCTGGAACAGGCAGTTGAGACAATGAGGAACCAGCTTCCTGGTTTCCCAGCTTCCTGATGGAGGCACAGGTAGCAGTTTCCTTAGCAGGTCAGTTGGTATTCTGGTCATTATTCCAAGAGGCCTGACCTAAGACCTGCTGTGTCATTTCTTCTAACAGTTTTACAGGCACTTAATTCCCTGTGCTTATAAATCCCTTTTGTTTAACACACATAGAACGATGCCTGTTACACTAAACCCTGACTAATATTCATAATTTTCTTTTTCTTCCCTTTTAAATTTTTTATTATGGGAACTTTTAAACAAATGTAAATGTGAACAGAATAGAATAATGAATCCCCATGTACCAAATTCAACTATTATCAATTCAGGCCAGACTGGTTGAAATTTTACCCCCACCATCACATAGAACCGTGTTTCCCAAAGTGTGGTACGCATACCCCCAGGGGTACTGGAAGAGTTTGGTTGGGGTACGCATTGCACTGGAGTTTGGTGGGGATATGCACTGCACCATGCTTAGCTGCGCCTAATTCTACGTTCTCATGAGTACAGGGGGTACTCAGCATTACGAAAATTATAGAAGGGGTACACATATGTCAAAAGTTTGGAAAACACTGACATAGATTTATTTTAAAGCAGATTCCAGATATCCTTATCTCTGTAAATATTTCAGCACACATATTTCTAAAAGGGAAAAACTATTTTTTCAAATATTGCCATATCACTATCAAACCTAAAAAAAAAAATGACAAGAATTCCTTAATATCACTAAGTATCCAGTCACATTCACTTAGTTTTTTAATTATTATGAATCAGTTTGTATGTTGTTGTTTTTTTAATTCTGAAGAACCAATAAAATCACAGCTCTCTGAGCTCAACTTCTGAGAAGCAATCCTGACAGCAAGGGCGGTGGTTGTAAGGGCCGCAGGGTCCCGTTCTTGCTGCCATCTCTCCCAGTAACTGACTGAGCCTCCTTACCCACGTGCGGTCTTTGAATCAACAGGTTCTTGGATGGTAATGGAATGGATCTAAGAGCTGCTTTTCTGTGTTTTGGAAAACCTCAAACAGGCTAAACAGGTTAACTAAAATGCTTGCCTTTGCAGATTGCATTAATTTGATGTGATAATCCTAGGTTCTAACTGGTAATTTTATATATCTTCAAGGAGTAAAATCGGAAAATGAATTAATACATTAACACTGTAGTCAAGACTCATTAAACAGTATAGTTAAGACCTGGATGTTGCACTACATATCAATTATACTTCAATTAAAATAAAAGCTTAAAGTGGATACTCAAAATCTTTGAAAACCTGAGGCTCTTAGGAGGTGGGGAATAATAAAAATGGCCTTTGGTGGTGAACAGGCTGGGAGCCAGTCAGCAATCGAAGAGGAAAAGGTGTTTTCTCTATCCCCACTCAAACCTCACAACGTACCCAGGGCTAGTGATCGCAGGTGTGCTAGGACCCTGTATCACCATTTCATCTCTGCTGGCTTCCCCAACCTCTGTCAGTCACTCTCAGCTCTACATCTGGAAAGTAACTGTGTCTAGAACCTTGAACTACCACCTGCCCCTCCTCTCTTTACAGCCAACAAACCAAACAACTTGCTCCTGGCCTCATCATTCCCCTCAAACCACGCCCAACTGGCAAACTCTGGCCCTGCCATTTAGGAGCTGTGTGACCCTGGGCAAGTAGGTTAACGCCTCTTCGCCTCAGTTTCCTCTTCTGTAAAATGGAGATAAAGTAATACCCACCTCATACGTCGTTATACTGATTCCACGATTGGGTCCATGTGCAGCACTTACAGCAATGCCTGGCCTGGTAAGCTATGGTGACTATGGTGGCTGCTCTCATTTTATTTTATTTTATTTTATTTTATTTTATTTTATTTTATTTTATTGATTAAAGTATTACAAATACTAGTAATTATGTCTCCTCCCCCCCCCCCCCATTGGCCTTCCCAACCTCTCCTACTACCCCAGGATATGCCCTCCCCTTCCCTCCCCCATTTCCCCAGTGTCTTGTGTCCATTGGTTATGCTTATATGCATGTATTCAAGTCCTTTGGTTGATCTCTTACCTCTCCCCCTCAAAACCCCTCCCCCAAAAAAAAACTCCCCAGCCTTCCTGATGTAATCTGACAGTCTGTTCGATACTTCTCTGCCTCTCTATCTATATCTATCTTTTTATTCATAAGGTTATGATGTTCTTTATTATCCATAAATGAGTGAGATCATGTGGTATTTTTCTTTCAATGCCTGGGCTTATTTCACTCAGCATAATGCTCTCCAGTTCCATCTATGCTGCTGCAAATGGTAAGAATTCCTTCTTTTTTATAGCAGTGTAGTCTTCCACTATGTAGATGTACCATAGTTTTCAAATCCACTCATCTGCTGATGGGCATTTAGGCTGTTTCCAAATCCAAGCTATTGTAAATTGTGCTGCTATGAACATAGGGGTGCATATATCCTTTCTGATAGGTGTTGCTGTCTTCTTGGGATATATTCCTAAAGGTGGTATTACCAGGTCAAATGGCAGTTCCAGTTTTAAATTTTTGAGGAAACGCCATACTATTTTCCACAATGGCTGCACCAGTCTGCATTCCCACCAGCAGTGCACGAGGGTTCCTTTTTCTCCACATCCTCTCCAGCACTTGTCATTTGTTGATTTGTTGATGATAGCCATTCTGAGAGGTATGAGGTGGCTTTCTTGTTGTTTTGTTGGTGGTTTCTTTTGCTGTGCAGAAGCTTTTTATTTTGATGTAGTCCCATTTGTTTATTTTCTCCTTAGTCTCTCTTGCCCTAGGAGCTGTGTCTGTTAAGATATTGCTATAACATGTCTGAAATTTTGCTATCTATGGAGTCTTGTAGGATTTTTATAGTTTCCCATCTTACATTCAAGTCCTTTAGCCATTTTGAGTTTGTTTTTGTGTATGGTGTATGTTGGTGATCTAGTTTCATTTTTTTGCATGTATCTGACCAAATTTCCAAGCACCATTTTGGCTCCATGGTATGCTCTTGCCTCCTTTGTCAAATATTAATTGAGTATAATGGTTTAGATCAATTTCTGGGTCTCTTTTCTGTTCCATTGGTCTATATGTCTGTTCTTGTGCCAGTAACAGGCAGTTTTGAGAACAGTGGCTTGGTAATATAGTTTGATGTCTGGCATTGTGATCCCTCCAATTTTGTGCTTCTTTCTCAGGATAGCTATGGCTAATCAGGGTCTTTTTTTGTTCCAGATGGATTTTTGAAGAGCTTGTTCTACATCTTTAAAATACTTCATTGATATTTTAATAGGTATTGCATTGAATCTATAGATTGCTTTAGGTAATATGGACATCTTCATTATGTTGATTCTACCAATCCATGAACATAGTATGTTCTTCCATTTGTTTATGTCTTCCTCTATCTCATTTTTCAATGTCCTGTAGTTTTCTGAGTACAGGTCTTTTACATTCTTAGTTAAGGTTATTTCTAGATATCTTAATTTTTTTTTGCTGCAATGGTAAATGGGATTTTTTTCTTTTCTTTCTGAGAGTTCATTATTGGTGTATAAAAGGCCAAAAATTTAAAACTGGAACTGCCATTTGACCCGGTAATACCACTTTTAAGAATATATCCCAAGAAGCAACACCTATCAGAAAGGATATATGCACCCCTATGTTCATAGCAGCACTGTTTACAATAGCTGGGATTTGGAAACAGCCTAAATGCCCATTAGCAGATGAGTGGATTTGAAAACTATGGTATATTTACACAGTACCCATTTATGATAAAATATCTCAGCAAAGTGGGAATAGAGGGAACATAATCCTACAGGATAAAAGCCATTACCATAATAATTTGCTAATGTTTGGTTGTCTGCTCGGCCATTCAACCAATCAAAGTGTAATATGCTAATGATATGCTTAAGACACTCAACCACTCGCTATGATGTACACTGACCAACAGGGGGCAGACAGCTAAACACACAACCAGTTGCTATGATGTACACTGACCACCAGGGGGCAGATGCTCCCACCAGTAGGTTAGCTTGCTGCTGGGGTCTGGCGATCAGGATTGAGTGAGATGATCACTTCCTGCCCCGACCCCGATCTTGCACTGGTGGACTCCCTCAGCCTGGCCTGCACCCTCTTGCAGTCTGGGACCCTTCAGGGGATGTCAGAGGACTGGTTTTGGCCCGATCCCACAGGCCAGGCCGAGGGACCACACTGGTGCACAAATTTGTGCACCGGGCCTCTAGTTCAACATAATAAAGACCATATATGAAAAACCCACATCCAATGTCATACTCAACGAGCAAAATGAAAAGTGTGTCCCTTAAAATCAGGAACAAGACAGAGATGTCCAATTTCACAAGTCTTATTCAACAAAGTACTGGAAGTCCTAGCCACAACAATCAGACAAGAAGAAATGAAAGGCAACCAAATTGAAAAGGAAGAAGTAAAACTGTCCAATATTTGCAGGTGAGATGATATTATATGAGAGAGAACACTAAAGATTACACCAAAAAATTACTAGAATTGATAAATTCAGTAAAGTAGTGGGAGTATAATTCAGTTGCATTTTTATACATACAACAATAAGGGAACTATAAGAAACTATATGAACTATTAGAAAGGGAAACTTAGAAATTAATCCCATTTAAAACTGCATCAAAAAATAAAATACCTTGGAATAAGTTTAACCAAGGATGTAAAAGACTATACTAAGACACTGAAGAAATAAATGAAATAGATACAACTACATGGAAGCATATACCATGTTCATGAATAGAAAGAATTGATATAATTAAAATGTCCATACTACCCAAAACAATCTATAGATTCAACCTAATTCCTATCAAGATATCAATGATGTATTTAACGGAACTAGAACAAATATTCTAAAAACTTATATGGAACCACAAAAGATCCTGAATAGCCACAACAATCTTGAGAAAGAAGAGCAAAGTTGGAATAATCATGCAAATAATATTGAACTATACTACCAGCCCATAATAATCAAGCCTGATACTGTCATAAAAACATACACATGGATTAATGGAACAGATTAGTCAGCCCAGAAATAAACTCATATATTTATGGTCATTCAACAAAGAAGGCAAGAATATACAATGGGGTTAAGATAGTCTGTTAAGCCCGGACCGGTTTGGCTCAGTGGATAGAGCGTCGGCTTGGGGACTGAAGGGTCCCGGGTTCGATTCTAGTCAAGGGCATGTGCCTTGGCTACGGGCATATCCCCGGTGGGGGGTGTGCAGGAGGCGGGTGGTCGATGACTCTCTCTCATCGATGTTTCAAACTCTCTGTCTCTCTCCCTTCCTCTCTGTATAAAATCAATAAAATATATTTAAAAAAAAAAGATAGTCTGTTAAATAAATGATATTGAAAAATTGTGTTGGACAGAAAAGTGGAAAAAAAGAAAAGAAAAGAAACTAGACCACCTTCTTATACAACACACAAAATTAAACTCAAATAAGATTAAAGAATTAAATGTAAGACCTGAAACCATAAAAATCCTAAAAGAAAACATAGGCAGTAAAATCTTGGATACTTCTTATAGCAACATATTTTCTGATATATTTCCTTGGGCAAGGGAAACAAAATAAAAATAAATGGGACTACATCAAACTAAAAAGCTTTTACACAGCAAGGAAACCAATCATCAACAACATGAAAAGACAACCCACTGAACGGGAGACCATATCTGCTGTTATATCTGGTAAGGGGTTAATACCCAAAATTTATAAAGAACTTATACAACTCAACACAAAAAAACAAACAATCCAATCCACACAAACAATTGGGCCTAAACAGGCAGTCGGACATCCTTCTTGTTATCTAGGACTGCTGTCTCCTAACTGCTCCTAACTGCTCACCTGCCTGCTGGCCTGATTGCCACTAATTGCCCTCTCCTGCCAGCCTGGTCACCCCTAACTGCTGCTGCCTTGGCCCCTGCCAAATTGGCTTTGTGCGGAAGGACATCCGGATGGATGTCCGGAAGATGTCTGGTCTAATTAGCATATTACCCTTTTATTAGTATAGATTATACAACATGAGCTTTAAGGTAGAATTGCATTAGTAGAAATTAAGAGACATTTCATTTAAAAATATTGGTTTGATATGATTCAAACCACTTGTTTATGACAAAATCAAATCTTTAAGAATAGGATTGCTTCCCCTAGCTGGTTTGGCTCAGTGGCTAGAGCTTCAGCCTGAGGACTGAAGGATCCCAGGTTCAGTTCTGGTCAAGGGCACATGCCTGGGTTGCGGGCTCGATCCCTAATAGAGCATGTGCAGGAGGCAGCTAATCAATGATTCTCTCTCATCATTGCTGTTTCTATCTCTCTCCCTCTCCCTTTCTCTCTGAAATCAATAAAAATCTATTTTAAAAAATGAATAAGATTGCTTTGCTATCAAAGCCAAGTAAGGTGTGTCATTTGTGGTCCCTGATGAAGTCTGAGCAGCTCAGTTGCTCAGTGACTTCGCTGGGTTCTTATCAAATAAAATCCATGGAGAAGCAACTATGCCCACCATGCATTGAGGTTATAAAGACTGAAAGCTGGGGAGGACAGAGTGCTTCTGGGGTAGGAGACAGTGAGGGTCAGTGGCTGGGAGGCAGGAAAGACGTGGGAATGCCCAGTGCCTGGAAACACCAGAGGGTCTGGGATATGCAAATCTGCTGGGGGCGGGGTCAGGCCCTGTGAGATCAGGTCCAGAGGGCAGGGATGCAGTTCCAGGGAATCGCCTTCCTGTGAGAGGGGGTGGGAAACAGGTACCAATGCCTGAGTGGGATGCCCCTCAGTCCCAGATCTCTCCCAGGACGGGGAGGGTGTTTGCACTGGTTTATTTGATTCTTCTTACATTTTGAAGGGGGTGGCAAGGAGTGTCTACCAGACATGGTTTCCTTCTGCTTGCTCGCCAGAGCTGCCCATGTGATGCCTTTTCCCTTCCTTCCCTGATGCCCCAAGCTAAGGTGAATGAGATCGCCAGGGACGAAACTGGGGCCCCCATTGTATTGGGTAGAGATTGCCCTCCACAGGAACCTGCCTGATCCAGGTAGGGTTAGGGTCATTCTCTGCCAAAACGGCTCCATTTAAACCAAGCTGCTACTTGCTGCTGCTTAGATAGGTGCTGGCTGAGCTGTTTGTGGAGGGTTTATCATCCCTTCTGGCTGTTTCCTTGGAAACCACAAACTCAAGATAGCAGAGCCAGGGCTGCACGCTCTTCAGCACTGGTTCTTCTCAGTCAGCTGCTGAATTTACTTGAAGGATGTAGAGTAATTTTTAAATGATACTAAAGTGTGTACAATTAGGTCAAAGCATTATGCAATTGTTTTCTATTAATTTGTACGATTGAGGGTCTGGAGTGTTTGAGGATGTCAGCTCTCACAGAGCATAGTGATTTTAACTATTGAATTTAACCAAAATCTCTAGTGACTCTTTCAGCCGGGAGGCCTCTGGATTGGGCAGTGCCATGGGCCTGTGCATGCCTCCACAGGTGGCCACTTCTGCCAGGAGCCCCTCCCAGGTCAGGTGGCCTCCAGGCTGGGCAACACAGTGTGCCTGCTTATGCCCCCTGGCCAGGCAGCCTCCAGGCTGGTGGCAAATGGGCCTGCACATGCCTCTGCTGGTGGTCACTTCTGCCGGAGGCCACTCAACCTCAACACAGGGCAGGGACACTGTGGGCCTGCTCGTGATCTCCCGCCGGGCAGCCTCCAGGCTGGGTGGTGCCGCGGGCCCACACAGGCCCTGCCAGTGGCCACTTCCACCAGGGGCTGCTCCTGTTGTGACTGCTAAGGTGTCTGGACCAATTAGCATATCCCTCTATCATTACATAGGACTAGAGGCCTGGTGCACGAAATTCGTGCACGGAGGGAGGGCCAGGAGAGTGTCCCTCAGCCTGACCTGCTCCCTCTCTAACCCAGGACCCTTCAGGGGATGTCTGACTGCAAACTGGCTGGCAGGGGAGGGCACTTGGGGGTGAAATCAGGCCAGTAGGGGAGGGCAGTTGGGGGCAAACTAGCCTACCGTGGAGGGCAGTTGGGGACATTAGGCAGACAGGCAGGTGAGTGGTTAGGAGCCAGTGGTCCTGGATTGTGAGAGGGATATCAGACTGCTGGTTTAGGTCCGATCCCTGGAGGACTGGTCATCCCCAACTGCTCTCCCCTGTAGGCCAGTTTGCCCCCAACTGCCCTCCACTGACAACCTGATTGCCCCCAACTGCCCTCCCCTGGAGCCTGATGGCCCCTAACCCCCTGCCAGCCTGATCTCGCCCATAAGTGCTCTATCCTGCTGGCCTAATTGCCCCTAACTGCTTCTGCCTTTCCCCCCACCACCATGGCTTTGTGTGGAAGGAAGCCGGATGTCCAGAAGATGGCCAGTCAACCCGGTCTAATTAGCATATTTCCCTTTATTAGCATAGATATCAACAAACAACAAGTGTTGGCAAGGATGTGGAGAAAAGGGAACCCTGTCCAGGTGCACTTTTGGTGGGAATAAAAATGGATGCAGCCACTGTGGAAAACAGTATGAAGTTATCTCAAAAATTAAAAATGGAACTGCCTTATGACCCAGTTCTGGGACTATATCCAAAGAAACCCAAAACATTAATTCAAAAGAATGAACCCCTATGCTCATTGCAGCATTCTTTAAAATAGCCAGGATTTGGAAGCAGCCCAGGTGCCCATCAGGAGATGAGTGGATTAAACAAGCTGTGGTACCTTTAGACAATGGAATACTACATTTTTCGTCAAAACAAAAAAAAGAGAGAGAGAAGGAAACCTTACCTTTTGCAACAACACGTATAAATCTGGCAGGTATTATGCTAAGTTAATTAAGTCAGTCAGAGAAAAACAAGTAACATCTCACTTATATGTGGAATCTAATGAACAAAATAAATAAAATAGAACAGATATAGAAAATAGACGGACAGCTGTTAGAAGAGAAGGGAGTTGTAAGGGCTGGGCGAAAAGTTAAGCAAAACAAAACAAAACAACAAACCTCATAGACAGACAGTATGGTGTTTCCTAGAGGTAAGGGGGTGGGGCAGGTGGAAGAGGGTAAAGGGGGATAAATGGTGACAGAAGTAGACGTGGAGTGGTGAACACACACTACAATGTACAGATGGTGTATTATGAAATTGTATACTTGAAACCTATATAATTTGATTAACCAATGTCACTCCAAAGAATTCAATAAAATTTAAAAAGTTAAAAACAAAAAAGATTTAAAATATTAATAGTGATAAGCTCCCTTCCAACACACACCAGTTTCTGATTTAATTGACCAAGGATCGCATCCAAGCACGGATATTTCAAATGCTCTCCTGAAGATTCTAATGTGCACTAAGACCTATAGATTTAGACTCAGGGTTAAAAACAAATGCAGCCAGGGCCCAGGCAAAATAAGTGAGCAAAGCAGATCGGGCATAAACAACCAGAGAAAAAGCCAGGTATTTTTTTTCTTTTTTAAAGAAATGCAAGAGATCCAGATTTTAAATGAAATTCTGCCAGTTAAATGTTGACAACTAATTCCACACAATTTTAAAAGAAATGGTAGGTCACACAAAACACACCCACAGGCTTCATTTGGTTCCATAGCCACCAGTTTATAACCTTAACAAAACCAGTTCAATAAAGCAAACACAACTTTTTCCCTGTACTCTGTCCTGTCTCTCTCCCACTCAGAGCCATCCTCCTTCCCTCTCCCCTTCTCCTCCTCCCTCTCCCCCCCCCCCCCCCCCCCCCCGCCTCCCCAATACCTTGGGCCCTAGGGCCTAGGCTATCCCTTTCCTTTTGCTTTCCATTGTCTCCTTCTTTCCCAATCGTCTTTGTCACTCCTAGGAGATGGAAACTGAGATCCCACACATTAAATCTTTATGCTGCTGTGGCTGTATCGCTCACTGGACAGGCTTCTATACCTGGAGAAATTCAGGTTATAAATTGTAACCTGAGGCTGTGGCTCCATGATGTCAACAACTGGTTGGTTTAGTTGAGTCGAGGGAAAGGTCATCATGATTTCACATTACTAAGATTTTTGTCAAATAACATATGGAGGTCTTCATGTAATTTCTCATTCTGTTTTGTCTGCTTTTAACTCCAAAACACTGCATATTAGAATTACCCCTGGTGTTTGTTGTGTGTGTGTGTGTGTGTTTTAATTCTCATGTCTTGGTTCTAACCCAGGCCAACTAAATCTGAATCTCTGGAAATGGAGTCTGGGCATTCAAAGCTTTAAAAAGACCCCAGGTAAGACCAATGTGAAGGCCGAGTTGAAAGTCACTAATCTAAACCCATCTTCTAAACATTAGCAGCGTGTTTAACCTCAGATGATTATAGTTCCTTTAGCTTGCTCAAGGATTTTCTAGATTGCATTCTCATTGTGTCTTCACAATTCTGGGGGTGAGGCAGCTCAGATGCTATTATTAGCCTTAGACAGATGATAAATGAGGCATTAAAACGTAAAATGAATTGCCCAAGTGTACCCAGTTAATTATTGGCAAAGACACATTGTAACTTCACTTGAGGCACAGTCCCTTGATTGCAACCCCAGTGCCTGCAGTTTCCCAAACTAGGGGGCATTTGTAATCACTAAATTCCTAACACATAGGTGGTCCCTAGAA
Source organism: Pipistrellus kuhlii (assembly GCF_014108245.1). Taxonomy (NCBI): domain Eukaryota; kingdom Metazoa; phylum Chordata; class Mammalia; order Chiroptera; family Vespertilionidae; genus Pipistrellus; species Pipistrellus kuhlii. The sequence continues at coordinate 39,810,908 of NW_023425529.1, forward strand.
AACCAATTAATATAAAGTGTTTAAATTTCAAAAGTAAGTATAACAATGACTCAGTTTAGGGTCAGTGCTTCAAGCTGTTTTTTGGAGATCTATGATGTGATTTTGAATGTGCTTACTTCCACACACATGCTTTCCCCACCCCCACACCACCCTTCACAGATGCATCTTCTCCCAGAGACTGAAAGGATTCAGGTAGTTTCCCTCAGGTATTATTTTCTGAAAAGCATTTTTAAATTATTATAGAGTCATAGAATATCAGAGGTAAGGGGAACTTGACTGATCAACTTTCCCCTCTCCCTGTGATAAGTGAGAAACCCAAATTTCCTTTAAATTCAATATATATAGAATGCTAACACCATGCCAAGCACTTCACATCCATTATCTTAATTAAGTCTTCAGGATACCTTAATAAGATGGGTACCACTACTGCCACCATCAGTATTATGATCATTATTTCATTAAACAATCAAAAAAACAATACCTTTAATACCCCTTTCTAATGCCTCGACCCTTTAATACAGTTCCTCATGTTGTGGTGACCCCTAACCATAAAATTATTTTCGTTGCTACTTCATAACTGTAATTTTGCTACTGTTATGAATCATACTGTAAATATCTGTGTTTTCTTAGGGCGCCTAAGACCATCGGAAAACACAAATATTTACCTTACGATTTATAACAGTAGCAAAATTACAGTTATGAAGTAGAACGAAAATAATTTTATGGTTGGGAGTCACCACAACTATATTAAAGGATCGCAGCATTAGAAAAGTTGAGAACCACTTGGACTAGGCCATCACAAATATGTAGAATTTCAGTAGGCATTCCAGTCTGGAATCAAAACTGATAATGAGGTGGAAACGAGGCAGGGAGGGTACAAGGTGAACAGGGACAAAGAGGTGAAGACAGGTGAGAAGTCAGATTGTGGAGGGTCCTGAGTGCCTCGGAGGAGGGTCAATTATACTTTAATTGTGGGCAATGGGAACCCACTGGAGATTTTAGAAGCAAGGTCATTAAAAAGTGCAAACTGAGCCTGGCTGGTGTGGCTCAGTGGTTGAGCGTGGACCTATGAACCAGGAGGTGGTGGTTGGATTCCTGGTCAAGGTACATGCTTGAGTTGTGGGCTCAATCTCCAGTGTGGGGCCTGCAGGAAGCAGTCAATCAATGATTCTCTCTCATCATTGATATTTCTATCTCTCCCTTTCTCTCTAAAATCAATATATATATATATATATATATATATATATATATATATATATGTGTGTGTGTGTGTGTGTGTGTGTGTGTGGTGTGTGTTGATTTATGTATTTATAACTTTTAAGTATATATAATATATTAAAGTTACCTGTAAAAAGTGCAAATTGTTTTAGAAATACAGATCTCCTGGAAGTGTGGAGATTGAATTAAGGGAGCTTGATATGGAGAAGACCAACTAGAAAGCTGTTATACCTCATTAATTAGCCACTTTATTTTTTAACCACGTGTTGTGCTTCCATCTTCCTCCCTGGAGGAAGGATTTCCTGGTCTCTTCAGGGCACCTCCATGTCTTTTTCATGATTCTTGTATCCCAACACCCTACTTGAATCGCCATGTCTAGGTCAGGTGACAGAGAACTTGAACTTGGACATTGGGACTGGGGATGAGAAAACAGGTTTGAGGGGCATTTGCAAGGGCCTGGCGGCTGCTCAAAAGTGAAGAGAGGAAAAGAGAGAACGAGAGAAGCAGACTAGAAAAAGATTAATGTTTCAACCTAGGAAAAGGAAAACCAACAATGAGACGTAGAAAAGAATGGGTGATCAACACTAGCATAAAGAGGTGCATGAGATGAAGACTGGCCAAGATCTCAATCCAACGGGCATTTTATTAAGCAGCTACTCTGCTAGTCATTACAGGAACAATGATGAGTAAGATTGGTTTAGGGCCAAAACCGGTTTGGCTCAGTGGATAGAGCGTCGGCCTGTGGACTAAAAGGTCCTGGGTTCGATTCCGGTCAAGGGCATGTACCTTGGTTGTGGGCACGTCCCCAGTAGGGGGTGTGCAAGAGGCAGCTGATTGATGATTCTCTCTCATCGATGTTTCTAACTCTCTATCCCTCTCTCTTCCTCTCTGTAAAAAAATCAATAAAATGTATTTAAAAAAAAAAAAAAAAAAGATTGGCCTCAAGTAGCATCCAGAGTGAGGAAAAGACAGGACTAGCAATAGACTAAGATGCCAGGCCTCTGAGTCTCAGGACAAATGTCACCCTCTCACACAGGCACTCCTTGAGGATCGGAGGAGGGTCATCTACCGTGAGCACCCTCCCTACCACGTGACCCTGTTTTACTTCTCCAGTGCACTTCCACATATCTGAAAGTAGTTTATACACGCACATATTGCCTATCTCCTTCCTGCCCCAGAACAGAAGCCTCACAGGAACTGAGTCTTATTAGTTGCTGCCAACCACAAAACAAGCCCAGCCCACCCTCTTCCCCCCACCCCCGCAAGTATCAATTGAATATGTAGCGTGTGTTTTTAAAGGTAATAAACCTCATCAAGGTTATGACCTCCAACCAAACTAGGTGGGTTTCCAGATGGCTAAGGGACACACTGAGAACTGAAGTGACAAGAGCAAAGCCCTTTGAGGCTGGGGTTGAACCAAAATCCAGGGGGGCCCACAAGGGACAGACTGCTTCACATAGATTTGAAGGGTCTCAGCCCTGCGTGAGACGTTCGGTAACAATGAGGGCAGCCAGCCACCTAGCTCAGGTTTTCTTTCCGTTGTCTTTCTGACGTCAGAACAAGCACGAGTTACTGCACAATTCCTTCCACCAAGGTGACAAATTACAGCCTTGCTGGGCCCTGTAGTCTGCAAACCGTAGATGCAGTCTCTCCTCCCCCTTATATTAAAAAAAAATTTTTTTTAACCCGCCGCAGAGATGTCAAACCCATAGGTACGATGAAAACTGGGTCTGTGCCGCAGCAGAGCGAGACACAAAGGACTCGCGACGGTAGCACCACCCTCCCCAGCTCAAGGCAGCCTGTAAAAGGCACCAGAAACGCCCGGACGCTGTTAACCGCGAAATTCTTTTTGCCGCCGCCATATGCACTTCCACCTTCTCTGACTACAGTCCTGCCAGAACCCAGGGGCGGGAGACTCCGCAGGGGAGCAGCGCCCAGGCAGCCCCGGATGGTGTGGGGTCCCAGTGGGAGCTGAGGAGCCCGACAATCTGATAGAATAAGGATGGGGAGGGCGGGACGCACGCTAGGGCAGCGGAGCGCCTGCCTCCCGGCCCCGCGGCCAGGTTAAAGGCCTTTTGTGGCAACATTTTTAGGGACGGGGCAGGGATCCGGAGGGGAAGAGAGACACTCCGGACCCAGGCCACGCGCAAGCGGCGGCCTTTTGTTCGTCAGCTCCAGCGACCCTGACTCCCAGAACAGCACTTTTCTCCTCCCCCATCCCCTCCTTGATTTTGGAAAGAACCTCTTCAGGGAGGGCAAGGACAGTGGTCAGTGTTAGCTAGCATCCTTGTGATCTCCCCCAGGCATCCTCCTGCTCCTCTCCGTTACCCAGACCCGCAGAGCTGGAGCCAGGGCGGCACATGGGACCCGGGGCCAGCCCTGGGAACCCCGCCGGCCGCACGCACACCCTCAGGGCATCCCACACGCTCCCCCTGCGCAGGTGCCCGGGATGCAAACGCTCCTCACATCGGCAGTGCTCTCCCAGCAGATCCGAGAGGTCCCCGGCCTCGGGTAACTGAACCAGGTCGGGTGCCATGTGCTCCCGCCTTGAAAACGGAACCAAAAAAAAAGTAAGCAGCCGCCAGGGAAAGGTGAAAGCAGGAACCTCCGGGCCTCCTCCCGCTGCCACGTGCATGGGGGAACAACAGGAGACCCGGACTTTTCCTTTTCCAAAAGCAAAAAAACAAAAAACAAAAAAACCACCACACACCCAAATGCATCCGGCACAACCGCGCACCCCTTCCTCCCTGGCCCCGCACGGAGGACCTCTCTGTTCCCGCCTCCTCCCCGCACCTCTCTCTCCAACATCCCTTCCCTGGGCTCCCTCTCTCTGGAGCCAGGAAAAATGACCCTACCTTGGGCAAAAAAAGGGACAAAGTGTCGCACAGGGGTAAGACGTCAAGGTGTCCTCCTCCCTTCCGGATGTCCTCCCCGGCGGCGGGGTGATGTCCTTTGTGCCGGGGTCTAGCCGCCCCAGCCGGGGAAACGGGGCCTCTGTCCACGAGGGCCGGGCGGGGAGGTCTGGCAGGTTTCCGAGGAAGAAGGTGAAGGGCGGCGGTTCCCGGCGACCTTCAGCCAGCAGCGAGGCCGCCTCAGCCCGCGCTCCCCCAGCTCCCCTCCTCCTTTAGGGGCGGATTGCATCAGAGCCTCCCCCTCCTTCCCGCCCCCCCTACACTCACTCACACACACTCACTGCCCGCCCGCCCGCCCCGCACTCACTGCGACACGCTCGGGAGCGCAGGGTCTCCTATCGCCGTCATCCTCTTACCCGGAGCCGCGGCGCCCGCGCTCCCCCACGGCCGGGGAAGGGGTGGAACGTGGAAAGTTAAGCCGATCCGCCCGGCCCGGCGCGCCGCCACCTCCCCTCCCGCGCGCCCGCTCCTTAGCCAGAGCGGAGCACCGGGGAGCAGGGTGTCTGCTGGTGGCCGAACCCGACGCCTCCCTCCCGCCGCTCGCGGAGGATGCGGCGGCCGCGGCGGGCGGAGAGGGAGCATCGGGAAAGGGGTGAGGGATGGGGTGGCGGGGTGCGCCTAGGCCCGGCGCATCGACGCAAGCCGAGGGAGCAGGGGCTGCGCGCAGGCTGGACACCTGCCCCACGCCCCCCTGGAGCCCGGCAGCCGGTCCACAACCGGGCGGTGGCGGTGGCGGTGGCTGCGGAGACTGGGTGGAACCCTTGGGTATGAGAGTGGGGAGGCCAGGTGGGCGCGGGAGGAGGAGAGGAGGGCGCCCTTTGGGGTCCGCGGGAGTCCGGCCACCGGGCCGCAGGGATGGAGTTGCATTGTGGGAAGGGCGCCGAGGGGAGGACAGCCGCGGGCGGCGGACAGCCCCGGAGCTGCGGACGGCTCTGCAGCGGTGCGATGGCTCCGGGGACCGCACCGAGCCCGCCTCGGTGGGCGCGAAGAGGGGCGATGGGTCCGGGCAGCGGGGCACCTTGGGAAAGCCTTTGTCTCTAGCCCGCAGTGGGAGGGGCCTGCCCTCTTCCGGGACCTGCAGCGTGGGCCGCGGCACCCCTCGGAGATCGGAGCTTTGAAGCTTCGCTTTGGGGACTGTGTGTGACTAGACCGGAAAAAAAATAAAAGGGTTTGCTGAGCTTGCAGCGCGCACCTGCCTGGGCGCGCAGGGGCGCGAGCCCCCGCCTGGCCGCCCACGTGACGCTGCCCCGCGCTGGACGCGCCGGAGGGACCTGGGCAGAGGCGCTTCCCATCCGCGGGGCGGTGAGAGCCAGGGAGCAGGATGGCGGAGACTGGACCACCGGGCCGGTTCCCCTTTGCTTCCTCTTTGTTTAAGCACCTTTTCATTGACTGGGCCCTTCCTGGCAGGGGAGTTTTTGTTTCCGTAAAATGGCGACAGGAAATCCCACCTGCGCGTCAGCCACCAATTAGGCTGTCATCATAGAGCTTTTTATTGACAGGAATGGTTCAGTCTCCCTGTTCCATCAAAACAGGAAAGGGAAGGTGAATCATAAATTAATCCACCTGGGTGTTTCAGGCGGGCAGACAGTAGTCTGTAATGGAGTGGCTAATGCTTTTTTATTTTTATTTTTTGTTTTATTTTATTTTTTTAGCACCACTGGAAAAGCGAGAAGACAGCCAAATTTCACAACCCTCATAACTAAAATCCTGTTGCCGTGGAATGGCAGTAAATTATCTTCTTTAGTTCAACAACGGCTTCCTGAGAACCCCATTTAGGAGGAATACTTTTGAATAAACCTGAGAAACTGAACAGTCATTGCCAACAGAGGGGGTAAAATGATGGACAGCCTATCTTAGACAGACCTGCCATCAAATTCTGTCTGACAGTTATTGCTTTTTTCACCCACTTTTGTCCTTATCCTGTTTCCCCACTTTGTTAAAAAAAAAAAAGGGGGGGGGGAGGTTAATAGGACCCACATCATAGTAATATTCTACAGGTTATCAAGAAGTTGATTCTCCCCGTCTCCCATTTCCGTCCTACAAGCAGCTCATTTAGTATAAAATTACTCATTTTAAGTAGTATGCATCTTGCCTGAATGGCACCATAATTCTTATGAAAAAACTAGGAAGTCTGAATAGGCAAAGTAGGTAAACTATGGGCACAGGTCCATAAGCCTGTTGAAATGTTCACCTTATTAAGCAGAATGTATATTCACTAATGTTGGTTTGCAAAAAAAACCCACAAAACTATCTTTTGATTATAGTTTTTACTTACTTGCTAGTTTCAGAGCACAAAAAAACCGCAGTTACCTGGCATTTTTTGAATTGGATTCAATAGTGATGAATTGAGCTTCTACTCTTTGCCAGCTAAGCACGTTAGATATAAATATTCTCTCATTTAATCCTTGTAACCACTCAATTAAGTACTATCCTCTTTGTATAAACAAGAAAGCAAGTTCTAAGTGGCTAAATTGGCCATATCACTTAAGACTAAGTGGTGAAAGGGGAAGTGAGGGGAGTGATTCCTGTTCAGGTTTCAGTTCAAAAAGTCCGTGCTTAGCCTTAACCACGATGCTATAACCATCTGCATCTATCAATAGACATTCTTGGGCCTAGAATTTACAAGGATCTCCACCCCCATTTAGTTGACAACCTGTAACTGCAGTGTACACGTCAGCCTGGAGGCTGAAATGAAGATCTGTCACTATGTGGAGAATCAGGTAAGGAGGGAAGAGGCAGTGTTTCCGGCAAGTAACTTCCTATAAATATCTCTCTCTTCTCTGAGTCCAGCGTGACTAGAGAGTGGTCTGGTTCCTGAGTAGGGGCTGCTGGGGATTGAGAAAATGAAAGCAAGAAACAGAAACAGAGATAGAAGGAAAAAGCTGAGACCCGTGGGACAGCTGTCCTCTGATGGAGAGACAGTGACCCAGAGCCGCGACAGCTCATTTATTTTGTACAGCAAAAACCAGGAAGTTTTACTAAAGCCCAAGACAAAGGAGATTATGTGCATTCTTGTGGCTTCTTTGTAATCTTCACTTCTAGGTGGGCCCGGATAATCACTTTTGTTCCTGGTGCTCGGCTGGATTTAGAGAATGAAACGCATCCCCTGGACTGGAGCCTGAGCTGAAGGTCAAGCTGACGACACACCTGCCTCTGGCAAGGTGTGTTTCCAGGATGTGGCCACTGGATTCAGCTGACAATAATTAAAGAAATGCTCATGTGCCTTCCCAGGTGCTCTCTACAACTTTCACGTGCATTTTTCTCCTTGATTACTTGTAGGTGAAACTTCTTTTCAGAGTAAGTAGCTCAGCTCTTAAATCCAATTGCTTTGGTCTCAAATGGGGAAAAGAATGCCACGATGAAAACTGTCCACTTTGTGCTTATTGAGAGATGGGTAATAGAATAAGCACTTTCCAGATAGTTTCCTATTTGTTTTTTATTGAATTTATTGGGGTTACATTGGCTAATAAAATTATACACATTTAAGGTGGACAATTCAATAATACATCATCTGTATATTGTGTGTGTGTGTGTTCACTATGCCTTTATGGTCAATTAATATTTGACCAAGGAGACAAGAACCCGCAATGGGGTAAAGATGGACTAATTAATAAATGGTGTTGGGAAAGTTGGACAGATACATGCAAAAATGGGGGAGGACTTCCGGGACCGGTTTGGCTCAATGGATAGTGCGTCAGGTCGGCTTGGGGACTGAAGGGTCCCGGGTTCGATTCCGGTCGGGGGCATGTACCTTGGTTGCGGGCATATCCCCAGTGGGGGGTGTGCAGGAGGCAGCTGATCGATGACTCATCGTTGTTTCTAACTCTATCTCTCTTCCTTCCTCTCTGTCAATCAATTATTCAATAAAATGTATTTTTAAAAAAATGGGGGAGGACTAAACCATACACAAAAAATAAACTCAAAATTGACTAAAGACTTAAATGTTAGATTCAAGCCGGGACCAATTTGGCTCAGTGGATAGAGCGTCAGCCTGCGGACTGAAAGGTCCCAGGTTTGATTCCGGGCAAGGGCAAGTACCTTGGTTGCAGGCACATCCCCAGTAGGGGGTGTGCAAGAGGCAGCTAATCGATGATTCTCTCTCATCGATGTTTCTAACTCTCTATCCCTCTCTCTTCCTCTCTGTGAAAAATCAATAAAATATATATTTAAAAAAATGTTAGATTCAAAATCATAAAAGTTCTAGAAGAAAACATAGGCAGTAGAATGTTGATCACGGCAACATTTTCTTTTATCTGATGTATCTCCTTGGGAAAGGGAAACAAAAGAAAAATAAAACTACATCAAACTACGAAGTTTTTGCACAGCAAAGGAAACCATCAACAAAAGACAACCTACTTAATGAGAGAACATATTTACTGATACATCTGATAAACGGTTAATATCCAAAAGTTATAAAGAATTTATAAAACTCAACACCAAAATACCCCAAAAACAATCCAATTAAAAATGGGCAAAAGACTTGAATAGACACTTCTCAAAGAAGGACATACCAGTGGCAGATGGTCTGTCCATTTAATCCTCACAGCATTCCTAAGAAGTGCAGACCATTCTAATCCCTGATTCGGAGATTAAGGAACATAGCCCAAGTTCACACAGTTCTAATTGGCACCTCTAGGGCTTGAATCCAGAGCTGACTCCAAAGCTGATTCCCTATGCCTGACTCTAATCTGTTCCCCGACGCTGGGTGAAAGAGGTGAAGGGATTAAGTACAAATTGGTAATTACAATGTAGTCACGGGGATGTAAAGTACAGCATAGGGAATATAGTCAATAATATTGTGGTAACAGTGTGTGATGCCAGGCGGGTACCTGGATAATAGGGAGATTACTTTGTGAACTATATGATTGCCCAACCACTATGCTGTACACATGAAACTGATACAAAATAATATTGAATGCAATCTGTAATTGAAAAATAAAATGTTCTCCTCCTTTGGAAGGCTAGGAGGTGGGACAGGTCCCAGACCACTCTGCCTTCAGATGTGAACCACTGCCCTGTGTTTATAGAGTCCAGGGAATTACTCTTTAATAGGTTTGTGAGCTCCAAGGGCGCTGTTGATAGATTGAATGTACCCAAAATGGTACTGAGATAGTCGGGACACATTAACAGGTTGTATTGTAACCTGCCCTGTGGAACTGAGAAAATAAAAATTCTTTTTTAAAAAAAATATATATTTTATTGATTTTGTACAGAGCAGAAGGGATAGAGACAGAGAGCTAGAAACATCGATGAGAGAGAGTCATTGATCAGCTGCCTCTTGCACACTCCCTACTGGGGATATGCCCACAACCAAGGTACATGCCCTTAACTGGAATTGAACCCCGGACCCTTCAGTCCGAAGGCCGACACTCTATCCACTGAGCCAAACCGGTTTCGGCAAAAAATAAAAATTCTGTCTCTGCTCTGAAAGTAAGGCTGGAGAAGGAATTGGTACTGTAAAAGGAGAATTGAATCACCTCAGATCACCCGGAAGTTTCCAGGAGTCCCATAGGCCCTTGTGTGGTTCCAGGAAGGAGGGACAGCTTTGTGAACAAAGACCAATCACATCCCAAAGAGGATGCAGCCTACGCTTCAGCCACACCTGCTGCCAACCCAGCTTCACGCTGTAGTCACCGGGCTTGCACTGGCTCCCTGCCTGAGTTACCCAGTAGGGCAAGCTGAAGCATTGCCTCCAGCAGCGCTCTAACGGAAAAAAAGAATAAGTGTTGTGGTTTTCAAAGCTTTCCAAATAATCTGGTCTGATACTAGCAGACCTCTTGTGTATGAGTTTCCATAATAGGATCAAAACTATCTTCTGAATAAGTAGAAAAAACTTGTAACAGAAGCAATAAAACCATCCATGAACAAATCTTACCTTGTTAGGAAGTAAGTTATTTATTTTGAAGTTAGCCTTCTATTTCTATTGATAGGGTCTACCCTGAAACAACAAATGGTCTTCCAAATTATTGGGTTCTCTTTTGGCATTTCCTTGTCTGAGTAACTTTTTTTTTTTTTTTTTTTTTTTTTTTTTTTTTTTTTTTTTTTTTTTTTTTTTTACCATGTTCCTTGGATCTCACCCACAGATGACAATATTTTGATATGAGGAGTTAAACAGCCACAGCAAAAAGGAATTTGGTCATCTTTCTGCAGATACATGGCACTGGGTCCTAACCCCCTTGGTAGCTCTGTGGAAGGACCTACTGGCACCTCTTTCCAGCTTCCTGGTGAACATTCCACCTCACCAGATTTGTAATTGGCTCTGGCTCCCATGGATAATAAACCGAATTTAAATTAAAATCCTAGCACGGGCCTCTTTAAATGTGCCGATTGTCTCTGATTTTGGTCCGATCAGTTTTGTAGGGTCACTTATATTTTATCTCTTGGGAGAGTGGGGAATAAGGTTCGTTAGGTATTATAACTCGTCGACAATACAATCTTATTCATCCAAGCCAAACTAAGAGCCAGGGCCAGGGATCAGTCCTGACGCTTAATGTCTAATTTACCTGACATTAATTTATACATCATTATGCAGCTCAACTGTGTGTGTATCTTCCTAGCTGGTTGCCACATTGGGTAATGATACCCATCTGATGATCAAGCGGCTCCGTGTCTACAGAATACTAGCACATAATAGGTGCTCAACAAATGGTATCTGTTAATAGTTTGCACACTTTGCAGAAATGAGCTCTGGGCAATGAATGTTCAAAGCACAAGTTGATAGGCACAAAGTATTTTATTAAACTAACCCCATACTGGAGCAGCTATCAAGCTCTCGCCTCTATTCCACTTCCTCTCACTGTGGGAATGAGGAGACAGGTGGTGTTTCAAAAATCATAATTATAGCTATTTTTTCTTGATTTATTTTTTTGGTTTGTCTTCTATTTTTATATTCATAAATTTTTTTGGAAAAAAAATTGGGGTTTTTTTTAGACTTACAAATTAATTTATCATACAGATATAATACCCACCAGGATTTGGCCTTAGTTTCTTATGGCTTAGGTTCCCCCCCCCCCCATTTAATTATTATTATTTTTTGTTTAAAACTATATTTTATTGCCAAGACCGGTTTGGCTCAATGGATAGAGCGTTGGCTTGGGGACTGAAGGGTCCCGGGTTCGATTCCGGTCAAGGGCATGTACCTTGGTTGCAGGCATATCCCCATTAGGGGGTGTGCAAGAGGCAGCTGATCGATGACTCTCTCTCATCGATGTTTCTAACTTTCTATCTCCCTTCCTCTCTGTACAAAATCAATAAAATATATTTAAAATATATATATATATTTATTATTGAAGAGAGAGAGAGAGAGGAAGGTAGAGAGAGAGAGAAAGAGAGAGAGAGAGAGAGAGAGAGAGAGAGAGAGAGAGAGAGAGAGAGAAACATTGTTGTGAATAAGAAACACCAATCAGTTGCCTCCTGTATATACATCGACCGGGTGTTGAACCTGAAACCTGTGTATGTGCCCTGACGGAGAATGGAGCCCACCATCCTTTGGTATATAGGATGATTCACACCTTGATTCACACCTGCCAGATGACAATATTTTGATATTAAGAGTTAAACAGCCACAGCAAAAAGGAATTCTCTTTTATTCTTTAAATGTTTTTTTTTTAATTGATTGATTTTAGAGACAGAGAAAGAGGAACATTGATTTGTTGTTCCACCCATTCATGCACCCACTGGTTGAGTCCTGTATGTTCCCTGACCAAGGGGTTGAATCCCACAACCTTGGCTATGGAGATGACACTCTAACTAACTGAGGTACTCTGCCAGGGCCCATTTAATTCTTCGATCCATCTAGTGAGAGTTAAGAATTTAAATTGATTTGTTCAAATCACTAGTCAGTTATATCGTATTTAAGTGCCCATCGTTAAAATTCCTCCTTAATTGTGGTGTCTCCTTTATCCAATGTTATTACATTTAAATATATACTATACTAGAGGTCTGAGTCACAAAAATTCATGCACTGGGCGGAGGCTGGGGGAGGAGGGGAGTCCCTCAGTCTGGTCTGCACCCTCTCACAGTCCAGGAGCCCGTAGGGGATGTCCAACTGACAGCTTAGGCCAGCTCCTAAACTGCAGTCTGGCCTCCTTCTGTGGGATGCAACTCAGGCAGGTCAATTTGGGGACAGAGCTGGCCAGTGAGTGGCCGGTCCCACCCCTTATCACCCCACCACTGCTGCCACCAGTACTCCCTCTGTAGGAGGTGACTGGGCAGGCTGATCAGGGCACAGTGCTAGCTGGCGAGTGACCAGCCCCTCCTCCCAATCTCGCTCCCCCCATCGCCATCTTCTCCCTCTGCCCACTGGCATGTAACTTGCCTGGCCTGGTGCCTCCTGCTTGTGGGCCCAAAACCCCACGGATATATAGTTCCACTGTTCAGTCGATTTGCATATTACACTTCTATTATATAGGAAAAATATATATATACTATTGGGTCGGCAGGTAAGTAATTGCGGATTTTTTAAAGAAAATCAAAGACAATTTTTTCATGGAACTAAATAACTTTATTCTGTAATGTATTGCCCATTTTGATCAATGACCTTTTGCCATCTTTCAGGCAGCATCATAATCCCACGTTCAAAAAACTTCTGGTTTTTATTAGCAAAAAACTGAATCAGGTACGATTTGACATCATCATCATTATTGAAATTTTTACCATTCAAGGAGTTTTGTAAAGATCGAAACAAAAAGTAATCAGATGGTGCAAGGTCAGGACTATATGGTGGATGTGGCAAAACATCCCAACCAAGCTCCATTAATTTTTGCCGAGTGACCAAAGATGTGTGTGGCCTTGCATTGTCACGATGGAATACAACACCTTTTCGATTTGTCAATTTGGGCCGCTTTTCTTCAACTGCATTGTTTAATTTTATTAGTTGTTCAATGTAGACATCAGAATTGATCGTTCGGTTGGGTGGTAAGAGTTCAAAGTAGACAATTCCTTTGTAATCCCACCAAACTGATAACAAAACCTTCTTTTGATGAATATCAGCTTTTGATGTTGTTTGAGTTGGTTCACCTGGCCTGCTCCACGATCTTTTCCGCTTGATATTGTTGTAAACAACCCATTTTTCATCCCCAGTTATCAGTCGTTTTAAAAATGGATCATTTTCATTACGTTTCTTTAGCAAATCGCAGCTGCTAATGCGTTGCGTTAACTGTGATTCTTTCAGTTCGTGAGGAACCCATGTATCGAGTTTTTGAACATAGCCAAGTTGTTTTAAGTGATTTTCAATGCATGTATGTGATACATGAAGCTTCTCTGCAATCTCACGTGTTGTACTGTGACAGTCCGAATTGATTATTGCTTTGATTAGGGCGTCATCAACTTCAACTGGACAACCAGAGCATTTTTCATCTTTGAGTGAAAAATCACCAGAACGAAATTTGGCAAACCAATTTTGACACTGCCGTTCTTTTAAGGCTTCGTCACCATAAACAGCACATAACTTTTTATGAGCTTGCGATGCGTTTTTCCCTTTGTGGAAATAAAAAATCAAAATATGACGAAAATGTTCCTTTTGATTTTCCATTTTTCAACGAACGCCAAACGAAAACTACAAAACAGATCAAAAAACTTTTTTTACTGATTAACAGCTGAATAGCCAACTATCAAATAACAAAATGTGTTTTACATTTTTACTACGTCTGCAAACCTAAAAATTCAACTGAAGCCATATATGTGTGAAACCCGCAATTACTTACTTGCCGACCCAATAGAAGCCCAGCCCGTGAAATTGCATGGCCCTGCCCCCTTATATGGCCTTGCTGTGCTCACAGCCCCGCCCACCCACACAGGCTTCAAGTCCCCACCAGCGCCGGTGCACTTAGCCTCTTGGTGACCAGTCTTTGGTCATTCCACCGTGATGGTATCACGACCACAGGGTTTTTATGATAGAGATAAGGTTCTACTAATGATCTAACTATTCTGTCCACTGATCTTTCCATGCTTTTGTAATCTATTACTTAGACCCTTCTTGTGTGTTTTAATATCTACTAGGGCACAAGTCTATTGGTATTTTTCTTAGTTACTGTATCTGTTTATTACTCCAGGTGAATTTTTGGATCATTACTAAACAAATAAAACAAAAACACTAGAATTAGAGGTTTGTTTTTTTTTTATACTTGTAAATCAACTTAAACACATGCATAAAACATTTACAACAGAAACACCAAATATCTAAGAATTCCCTTGACAAAAAATGTGTAGGCTCTCTTTTCATATTTTTTATTGCCTTCACCAAAGGATTTTCTATTGATTTTTAGAGAGAGTGAAAGAGAGAGGGAAAGACAGAGAGGAACATCGATGTGAGAGAAACACATCGATTGTTTGCCTCCTGCACGCACCCAGAGGAAGGGCCCTCATTGGAGAGAAGCCTGCAACCAAGGTACATGCCCTTAACCGGAATCAAGCCTGGGAGCCTTCAGTCTGCAGGCCAACACTCTATCCTCTGAGCCAAACCAGCTAGGGCTCCACAATTTTTAAAATATAAAAAGTGGCTAATATGTAAGTGAAGATCTGAATACATTGAAAAATATACTATTCAGTTGGAAGATAGCAATTTTTCCTAAATTAATTTACACAAAATTAACTGCACATGAAATCCTTTTTAAAAAATAAAAAAATGTATCATGCTAACCATTCTCAGCCAAGGCAGTCACTTTTAGGTAAATGACATTTCTACATTAAGAAAGCAAAAATAAAAATGCCTGTGTGCGTATGTGTTAACTATTCACAATATAGTTGTTGACATTCTTATTCTATAAAATAAAAATAAAAGACACAACTCATGCTGAGTGAAAAGAGAATCTTGGTCAAAGTTGCTTTAGAAAAGCAACCAATCAGGTATCTGTCACAAATGGGGTTCTCTGGGAAACAGCCTGAGACTGAGCTTAATGGGCAGAAAGTTTATGAGGGAGTGCTGTTGGAACCCACACTTGAGGAAGGGAGAAAGAGAAGCTCTACCAGGAAAGAGAGCGAAGCTGGGCTATGACATAGTCTCAGTGAAGGCCTTGGCCAACCCCACTGGGAGTTCCAAGCCTGTGAGGCCCTTTGGAGCTGTCTTGAGTAAGGCTGAGGGGGCAGATACTTTACCCCCATATTGGATGCTGCCTGCTATGGGAGGAGAGTATGGCCTTTGGCAGATCAACTTTCTGGGCCTGAGACACTCCATAAGAGGGAAGAGGAGTAAGAGCATCTGCCAGCAGCAATTCTCACAGCAGTCCTAGGGGACATGGACTGTCCCTCGGTGTTCTTGTCGTATGTACTTCAAGTACCCCTTATAATTTCCGCATCATATAGCACTGAATACTCAATAAAAGTAAATATACATGTAAATGCAAGAAATTTTTAAGAAGATTCTTTCTATACACACACAACCTAGTGTTCTCATGTCATAAAGACAGATAAATAGAAAAGATTCCAGGGTTCTCTTTGTCCTGACTTCTCTGACTCCTGAACATGAAAAACTAGAATGGAAGAATTTGAATCTCATTTCCTTTGCTTTCCATTCCCTTCTTTAGTGAAGCAGCACAATTAAAAGAAGTTGGGCAGGGGGGGGTGTGTGGGGGGGGGGGAGACGGGGGAGGTAACAAGAGACCAAGGTCACCATACATTCTTGAACAGGGAAGAGTTCATAGTAACCTATCCATATAAATAAAAGTAGCTAAATGTTCTCACCTTTATGATGTGAGGTTAAGGGATGAGGAGACAAAGCAGGCAGAGGTAGAGGGGAGAATGGGGAGCATCGGAGGTGTGCCTGCTGAGGAAGATTACAGGGGAGGGGGACAGAAGAAAAATGACTGAATACCTCTTTATGCCCATCTCTGGGTCATGTGTTTGCATGTTGCCTGTTTCGGCTTCACAACAATCTTTGAGACAGATACTATTATCCTAAAATTTCAGAGGGAGGATATGAAGGGCAGAGAGATGTGACTTAGTCAAGGTTTCACAGGCTGGATTTCAAACTTAGATCTGTCTGCTCCCAATAACTGTTTCTATCATGTGCTATACATATGAGGGATAGAATGGGACAAAACAATCAGAAATCATTCCTGCATGTGAGCATAACTCTATCACTCAGTGGTTTAATGAAAATTTACTGAGTGCTTACCAGGCACTTTACTAGTTGTGGGGGATTAAAAAGACATGAGTTGCAGTCATGAAGATTCACCGAGCTTATCAGTCCCATTAATTATTAGGGTGTTGGTTTTACCATTTGCTCCTTTACAAGTGTCAGAGTAACTGGAATAGTTATCCAATTAATTTCTTTGATATCCTTCACCAAGTTATCTCAGTGCATGTCAAGCTGGCACCAGAAACAGAGGATGTACCCTGAGATGGATTTCTGGAGATAAAAGGGGGTTATGTTGTCAAGAACTGGCAACCAGTTTTTCTAATGGAGGCAAATGAAAGAATGTGGTTTTAGGGGAGTGAAAATGTGCAGTAAGAGGGGCATTCCTGAATTGTTTGTTGATTTTAATGAAGAACCTAAAATTGCAAGTTAGATGCCATTCGTTGTTTTTTTTTGTTTTGTTTTGTTTTCATTTGGTATAGGATCCTAGTTACAAGCATGGACTTTGCTACTGAATATACCCAATTTTAGTTTGTCTACATGCAAGATGCATTTGGGGGCAGTGACTTAGCTTCCTTACTCTTGAGTGTTACGGAGCGAGTCCCTAAGAGATGGACCACCGAAGCCAATTTGATTAAGCCAGCAAGAATTTATTACAGATTAGAATTCGGGCTCAAACCGTGGCTGACGCAGCAGCCGGCAAACACCCAGGTAAGAGCCCCGATGGAGGGGCAGTCCCTCCAGAGCGCTCACACAAAAACACAGACAAACACACACCTACCACGGCCAGTCAGACTCTCCGGATCAGGGTCCCTCATGGTCCTGGCTGGAGATCCCAGACGAATTCGTGATCCCCAAGGACCACCAGGGAACCGAGTCCGATGCAGTAAACAAAAGAGCCTTTTCCATGCTAACATGGGTTCTGTCCCACTCACACCGGCAGCATGGCAGAAGAAAGCGAATTTCGCCCAGTCCAGGGGTTTTACTCCAGTCGGTGGTGATGTCACTGCCTC
Source organism: Pipistrellus kuhlii (assembly GCF_014108245.1). Taxonomy (NCBI): domain Eukaryota; kingdom Metazoa; phylum Chordata; class Mammalia; order Chiroptera; family Vespertilionidae; genus Pipistrellus; species Pipistrellus kuhlii. The sequence goes on from NW_023425529.1 coordinate 39,828,124, forward strand.
GGCTAACCCTGATTGGCCCCTCAGGACAAAGGACTGGCAGTCCTTATCTGTTCCTAAATCCTAAAGACTAAATTCTAAAGACTGGGGACAGCCTGCAGGGTTGGCTCCCAGTCACACCCTGCTGGACATTGGAATGTGGCCCTATCTTGCCCATAATACAAAAGCAGAACTCAGAGGTTAATCTCTAAAGGTTATCTATAGTTTCTACTCCTGAAGCTACTGAGTCAGTGGGAGTCAATGTCCTGTAACTACCCTATTGTTTAAGCAAGTAATCGAATGTCAAAGTCAGATAGCGAGGTTAAAATTCAAACAGCAGTTTTTACCCAACTATGATTGCTACCATATTTCATTGAGTATCTTTCATTGCAAAACAGGGATAAAAATAGTAACCTAACTCATCGGATTGTTGTGTGGACTCCATGAGATACAAGCTTAAACAGGGCCTGACAGTGCTTAGCATGATTAGTTCTGTTAAGAACTTAGTATTCTTTGCTTGAACACTTATTTAACTCTGTTTTATATTTAATATGGGAGACAGTAAAGTCTGGTTATTTTAAAAATAGTCTCTGGAACTCAGGCAGTCTGAGTTCAAACCCAGGCTCTGCCGTGTGCTGACTGCCTGACTTTGGACAGGTTACTTAACCACATCATCCCTCAGTTTCCTTCTGCAGAGTTGAGATGTTAACTACTACTAATGGTGTTGTTGTGAAGATTGAGTTTGTGTAAGTAAAGCCTCCAGAGCATCACCATATAGGAAGAACCATGAGACTGTTAGCTAACATCATTATCATCATCATCATCATCGCCATCATCAGCATCAATGGCTCAGATTATTAGACATGTGCTCCTCTAGATCCATTCACATAGCAAAACACACAAGTCCTCAGATATTACACAACACACTGGTATGTACACACACACACACACCAGCTACAAACAATCCAAGCTGCTGCAGACCTAGGGAGACCAGCAATGCATTCTTCCCCTGCTGAGCTTCCCTGGGGAGGGGAGTGGATTTCTGTAACCAAATCTAAGGGCAAGATAAGGAGGACTGAACTGCTGGGGCACAGCCACCCTGAGGCCAAAGGGCAACTCCGGTGCCCTCCTCACCTCCCTTATCAGCTTATATTTCTTCCTTCTGCTACTCCCATCCAACTCTGCCCCCAGGGCCTCTCCTGTGCCCGGTCCCAGATTTCAGTGATTTTTACCAGTGAGCCAGCTAAAGTATGAACTCTAATTAAGGTATTTGCTGATAACCTCAGGCATGAAACCTCTCATTTTTTACAGGAGGAAAGGTCAATGCCTGCTTTGTTGCTTCCACTCTTCATGCCTCCCCCTTCTCCTTCATATCTGTCAGAAGGGGTCGGAGGGTATGGCGAGAGTCCACATCAGTGGAGCACTGGGACCCATCTCCTCTACCTGCTGCTCCTCTGGAGGTGCTAGGGTATATGTGCAAGGTGTGCTGGACACTTCAGCTGTACTGATCCCTTCCCAGACTGAGTCAAACAAATCAAGGGTTCCATTTTCATTTTAGGAAGTGTTGTCTCCATGTATCCGGCCAGTCTCTTTGACTTTTCTTCCACAAGAAACTTTTGCACTTTTAGTTGCAGAAAAAAGAAGGGAGCCACATTGCAAAGAGGGAGAAAAAGTTTAAGAGAAGGCTTTGACAAGGCCCCTGAAAAGACTAGGCATGCCTTGAGTGAGCCAGTGTCAATGAAGGTGTCAGCTAAAAGAATGAGCAGATAGATCCTAAAAGCATGATTGAAACACAGCATTCCAAGACAGGGAAGCTAAAAGTCCCTGATAAGTGGTCTTCTAGCCTCTTGGGGCTATTTATTTTGTTTTCAGGTTATTCTGCTTATCCTTGCTCTGTCCTTCACTACAGAAGGTACCTTCCCCTTCCCTCTGCCACGTGACAGACACTCCAGCTACCCAGTTTCCCCGAAAATAAGACAGTGTCTTATATTAATTTTTGCTCCTAAAGATGCGCTAGGTCTTATTTTCAGGGGATGTCTTATTTTTCCATGAAGAAGAATACAGTACACATTTATTGTTAAATGAAAATAAAGGAAATTTATTACCTGTATACGGAACAGTAGTTGTCAACACAAACCAGACAAACTGTGAATCCTACAGTATCAAAAATTTACTCATTTATTCAATGACAAACATGTTGTCTTCTGGAACAGCATCATAACAATCCAATTCCTGAATTTCCTGGTGAATTTCTTGTGACTCCATTTCTTTCAGAATAAGTGGACCAAATCTCTCATGTTTAGTAATAGCATTCTGAGACAGAGCCTGGGGGGGGGGGGGCTTATTTTCAGGGGGATGCCTTATATTTCACTCAGAAGGAAACCTATAAGTAGGTCTTATTTTCAGAGGATGTTTTATTTTCAGGGAAACACGGTATTTGGGAGAAGCTACAGAGAATTCTCTCTGTAGCCACCACTGCCTTCCACCACTGCAATCTGTCTCATCTTCTCTTCCTCAGCGTATTTCTAGTTCCCTTGATCATTCCCTATATATGTATCGACATTATGTCCTGCACTTAAAATTTTCACATATGTGATTTGTGCTCCCTTTGACTATTCCACTGTCAGAGTAGGTATATCCCAGATTTTGTTTAGAGAAGTTGTTGCTGTGAACCACCAGGCTATACATTCGAATTCTTCGATTCTAACCCCTGATGTTGCTTTCTTCCTCTCCCTTCAGCCCATTACAGCTTCCTAAATACTTTCCAGAGGTGTCTGTAAAAGTTGCTGACCTCTAAATAACTCTAAACATTACCCTAAGGCACATGTGTCAAACACAAGGCCCGCGGGCCAAATCCATCCCGCCAGGCCTTGCAATGTGGCCCGCACTGCGCTGTCATCACTGCACTCCACTGCGTTTCCATCACAATGACAGTTTATGACTGTTCAGTAAACCATTCGGCCCGCTATTTAGGCTGGATTTTAGATTTTGGCCCCTTCTCTGATTGAGTTCGACACCCCTACCCTAAGGTGCTGATAGACATGGAATACAGGAGTGACCAGATTGTGTTAAAAGATGATACAAGCAATAAATCTTACGTGGTGAAAGGGAGTGCAGAGTTAGAGACTAAAATTAATATAAAAGAAGAAAGATTTATCCAGTCAAATTTATACCTGACATCCCTTAAAACTTTGGGTCTTTCTGTTTCTCGATAAGTATTTGTCTTCAGTAGATTTTGTTTTTCCAACTCTTTATTAATTAACCTTTTTATGGTCCTCCATTAATTCTTCAATTTCTTTCTTGAGAATATCTACTCAACCCTTGCTGCTCAAAAACCAGCAGTGTCCGCATCACATGGGAGCTTGTTAGAAATGCAGAATCTAAGTCCCTACTTCAGACCTACTGAATCAGAATCTGCTTTGAAACACATCCCTAGGTGACTATGAGCACTCTGAGAAGCACTGTGTTCAACCATCACAGCCACCTGCAAATACACCATGCTTCTTTGTCAATGGGTGGAAAAATCTTAAAGTAAAAATGCTTTGTTCCAAAATTCTACCAACATATATCAATCATTTTATCCTTTACTGGATGCATGAAGTTTTTATTTTTATTTTTATTTTTTATAAAAGGTGAGTTAAACTTAGGGATGTTCAAGATGTGATTGATGTTCTTCAAGTCCAGGGATAGAGTACTTCACTGTACTTTTAGGAGAAGATGGAGATATAAATCTTTGCCTTGAGATTTAAAAGGTAATAAAGAAAAGGAAGGGGCATAAGCAGAATAAAAAGTAATTTCAGGACTTGAGCCAATAAGACAGATAAACTTGGAATGGCCAGACTGATTGCAGTGAGAATGCGTGAACAGCCACACCCCAATACTCATGACTGGAAAGCTCAAGTAATGTGAGCACAGTTTTCAGAATATCTTGTGGACAGTTGAGCTAGGAAGTGTGGCTACCAAGGATGTTGCCATTTTTAAAAGAAGTTGTAAAGGATGGACTGGAACTTTTTCAAGCTTCGGTTTTCCCATCTGTGAAATAAAGTGTCATTTCTAGTGTGCATCTTGTTGTAAGGAATAAAAGTAAGCCTTGTAGGACACAGACAATAGGGAGGTGAAAGCCTGGGGTGGGGCCAACTGGAGGAGCCAAAGGGGTGGAGAGGGGGACATATGTAATACTTTCTACAATAAAGGTTTACTTTTAAAAAATAAAAATTAAATTAAATTCACCAAAAAAAAAAAAAAAAAAAAAAAAAAATTAAACCACACAAAGAGCTTAGACCAGGGTCAGCACATATATAGGAAGCACTCAATTGACACAGAGGGAGCTTAAGTATTCTTGTGTGGGGCCTGAGAGACTGAAAATGGAGAAAGCATCTGGAAAGCTCCTCCAGTGGCCATCGTAATAGAAATAGTGATCGGGGCTCACTGTGTGCTGGGCACTGTTCTAAAAGCACCTTACAGAAAGTAACACCTGTCCTCATTATCCCCATTTGTCAGACACTGAGGGACTCGCATAAATGGCCTCCGACAGGATTCAAATGCACACGTGACTTCAAATCTGGTGCTCTCCGCCACCAGGCTATCCCACTGCAGGCATCCCAGGAAAACAGGAGAAGAATAGAAAAGAAAGGGAGGATCCCAGCCTGTGTGGCTCAGTAGTTGAGCATCCTCCTATGAACCAGGAGGTCACAGCTCCATTCTGGTCAGGGCACAGGCCCAGATTGTGGGTTCAGTCCTCAGTAGGGGGCTTGCAGGAAGCAGCCGATCAATGTGTCTCTCTTATATCATTGATGTTTCTATCTCTCCCTCTCCCTTCCTCTCTGAAATAAAATATATATTTTTTTAAAAAGTAGAAAAGAAAGGAAGGAGCAAAAGCCCATCTACAAGGCAGAGGTGGCAGTGTGTAAGCAAATAGCAGTGGATAATAGGCAAAGTCCAAAATAACAGCGCTGGGAGGAAAGGCACTGACCAGAGGCTTGGTTTGTTTCTGATTTCTGACTTACCATCCTGGAAAGGTTTGACCAATTGCTTGAATCGTGTTGGAGCCATAAAAAAAAATTATTTTTAAAAAATAGGATTGTTTTTGCTTTGTGAACAAAGAACACTCAGAACCAACTGGTCATGCACCTGGAGCCATGTGTTCAGTGATTAGCTCTGTACATAGGTGAGCATTTCTCTCAAGTAGCACATATTTAAAGAGCATAAGTGGATTTCTTTCACACTCCATTTAATTTACACTGGGTTTACCTTCCTGCACAGATGGCCTGCTTTTCCTCTTCCTGTGCTTAATTCTCACTGAAGCCGGAGCGTGTTAGATGCCCAGGAGGATTCGGCGGAGGGAAGGGTTACAGGAAGAGGAGTCAGATGGTGCTAACACAACAAAGCGGCAGAACGCTTCCTCAAGTTATGACATTATGCGTAAAGCATTTAAACATATTTTTGCAGCACATTTAAGAAAATGGGAAGATGCAAGTAACATCAACTGAAAATAAGATAGAAAACTGAGTAATACATTCAGTATAATTCTGGAATGATGACACTTAACAAGGGTATAGAATGTATGTTTTATATATGTACGAGTATATCACATCTTTTCAAAATCCAGGAATTTATTTAAAAGAAACATCATTAGTGGTTATTGTGAGTGAAAAGATTTGGGTGCATTTCTTTTATTCTTTAAATTTACTTCCAATTTTCTACACTGAGTACATACTAATTTTATCATTAAAAGAATACTAGACATTTAAAAAAGGAAAGCGACATTTAGAGTTTATGCTTTTTGTTTTTTTGTTTGTTTGTTTGGTTGGTTGGTTGGTTGGTTAGGCACTAAAATCTGAATTAAAGTTGTAGTTTCTGCTTAGTGTTTTGCCAGGTGAGGGCAGTATTAGTCCCTCAGATTTCTGCAGGTGCCCTGTTGCTGGTATGTTTGCAAGAGCCTTAGGTGCAGGGAAGAGGTGAGGCTCCTCATCCTTCAGCACCTGTCCGTTGTTTAACAGCACTAAGTAGACTCGCTCTTCCTATGAAGTGGGAAAGTCAGCCTAGAGGGACAGAGGAGGGGGTGGTGGTGAGGAAGAGCCTGCCACAGAGCCTTCCTTCCTCTTCAGCATTTTTCAGTGATGACTGCTTCAGGGAAGCAGACAGCTGCAGCCTGCAGCTGTGTATCCAGCTGTGCCTGGCAGGGGGGTGGGGGCGCGCTGGATGGTGCTTATGTCAGGGGCCCTGGTGGCCTCTTCCGGAGCATGTAGACTCACAGTAAATATGGTAGAGCAATGGCTACACAGAAACTCTAAGGAATGGGCTTTCTGGCACTATTCAGGAAGTTGAAGTTCTAATCATCCAGGTGTCAGAAAAATCAAGTAAGCCAATGTGCATAAAATTGAAATCCACAAAGCACTACGTTGTTGTGTTTGTGTGAGATTGTATTTCTCTCCTTAAGCTCCAAAACTTTAAAGCTTAATCATCATTACTTTCATGAACAAAGCCAACAACATTTTTTTTATTGCTCAGCATAGTTTATAATTCCTGAAACAATAATACAATGACCATAAAGAATGCTTTAGAACAACAAGACAATGATCCATCATTCAAGAACCCAATTATTTCCATTTGGGGACTTTAAAATGTTATGCTTATATTGTAAGAATAATTAAATTACATTTTTGGGGAAAATATCAACACTAAAATTCCACTACCCTAAGAAAACTGTCATCAATCCTGTGTATTCTCTTCCAAGTTTCTTCCAGAGGCAAATCTTTGTTTTAAATGGTAGTGAATATAATAATATTAAAAATCTGATTTCCTTTTTCTTTTCTGTTTAACACAATCTTATATAATAAAGAGGTAATATGCAAATTGACCATCATGCCCTAGTTCAAGATGGCCACCCCCATGTGGTCACAAGATGGCCACATCCATGTGGTCACAGGATGGACATCCCCAGATAATCACAAGATGACCACCACAAGATGGCCAGCAGGAGAGGGCAGTTGGGGTGATTGGGCCAGCAGGAGAGGGCAGTTGGGGGGTGACCAGGTCTATAGGGGAGAGCAGTTGAGAGGGACCAGGCCTTCAAGGGAGGGCAATTAGGGGCAACCAGTCCAGCAGAGGAGGGCAATTGGGGGCAACCGGGACAGCAAGGGAGGGTAGTTGGGGGTGACTGGGTCTGCAGGGGAGGGCAGTTGGGACCAGGTCTGCAGGGGAGGGCAGTTAGGGATGACCAGGCTGGCAGGGGAGTAATTAGGGGGTGATCAGGCTGGCAGGCAGGCAAGCAGTTAGGACCCAGCAGTCATGGATTGTGAAACTGCCAGTTTCAGACATCCCTTGAGGGGTCGCACATTGGAGAGGGTGCAGGTTGGGCTGAGGGACACCCCCTCCCCCAGTGCATGAATTTTGTGCACTGGACTTCTAGTATATAATAGGAGACAGTTTAGAGCAAGCATGCCAAACTCTCGGCCATAGGGCCACATGCAGCCCACAATGGATATTTTTGTGGCCCAGCCAATATAATGGTATGTAAGAAACAGTTTAATAAAAATTTTGTAACAATTTTTACATTATTCTGCATACATAATTATTAATAACGAACTACAATGTTTGCTAATGACTGATTACTATAATCGTGTTGCATTCATTGCTCTTGTTCTTTTTTTTAATATATACTACTAGAGGCCCAGCACACGAAATTTGTGCTGGGGAGGAGGGGGGGTCCATCAGCCAAGCCTCTTGTGGGGGATGTCCGCCTTCCAGCTTAGGCCCGATCCCCCTGGAGATCAAGGCAGCAGTCAGACATCCCTCTCGCTGTGGGGGCTCTCACAGTCTGGGACCTCTCGCTCCTTACCACCCACCAGTCATGAGCCCAGCTTCTGGCTGAGCAGTGCTCCCCCTGTGAGAGCGGACTGAGCACCAGGGGCATCTCCTGCATTAAGCGTCTGGCCCCTGGTGGTCAGTGTACGTCATAGTGACCAGTCATTCTGCCAGTTGTTCCACCGTTTGGTAGATTTGCATATTAGGGTTTTATTATATAGGATACTTTTTGAAATAAACCTATGTTTCTATGAAAATTGAGTTTTGTTTTTTTGCAGCCCACGTAAACTTAAAACTTGTTTATTTGGCCTGCGTTATCCTTTGAGCTTGACATGTTTGGTTTAGGGTAATGTTTTTTTGCTCTTGAGTCCTCTTTAAGGAGTCCTCTTCTTATAAGTAGGAGAGGGAGAGGGCTGGGGGTGAGGGAGGAGCTTGCTGAAAGAAAAATCTTCAAAAGAATATTAATCCCTAGCCAGTTTTGCCCAGTGGATGGAGCCTGGGTCCTGGGTTCAATTCTGGTCAGGGCACATGCCCAGGTTGTAGGCTCTTTCCCCAATAGGGGGCATGCAAGAGGTAGCCAATCAATGATTCTGTCTCATCATTGATGTTTCTATCTCTCTCTCCTTCTCCTTTCCTCTCAGAAATCAAAATTTTTTTAAAAAAGAAAACGTTAAGTGGGGCAATGCCTACTTCACAGAATTATTGTGAGACAGAAATGAAGTTATATTCAAGGCATGGCTGATATATGGCCTGGGACATAGTAAGCATTTAGTACATGGTAGCTTATTGATATATCGTTCCATAGACAGTATAGGGTGGGGCAAAAATAGGTTTACAGTTGTGAGTATGCAAAACAGAATTTATTCTATTTATTAATTGTTGTATTATTTTCCATACAATCAACTGTAAACTTACTATAGCCCTATCCTGTACTAATTATTTTAATATTGATATAAAATTTCACCAGATAAAAGAACTCTAATATCTTTATTGTTGACCATTCATTTTCTTATAATTTGTCAGCACTATAAATAAAGCGGGGCATGGAACTTGCCACATTTTAGATTCTCTTTTGAGGCTATACATAATGTAATGGAATAACTGTGTTCATGAACATTTTATGGTTTCTATACAGCAAAAGTGTCTGTCAGAAGTGAGAGGAAAATGAAGTAATTCCCAGTTAAAGGAATTAACTAAGGGAGTTTATTGCCTTTCCTGCAAGAAGTGAGTCCTGCAGTTTGAAATGAAAGGACAGTAGACAGTAACTCAAAATCAAATGAATAAATAAAAAGCTCAATAGAGATAAATATATGGGCAATTATAGAATATAGCATTATTGTAACCATGGTTTATAATTCTACTTTTTGTTCTCTACATGATTTAAGAGACTAATATATTTAAAACAATTATTTGTCTAATAGCTAGTATTATTGCAACTTTGGCTTATAGATTGACATTTTGTTTTCTACATGATTTAAGAGACTAATGCATTTAAAAATTATTAATTCATGTTTTTGGACACACAATGTATAAAGATGCAATTTTATGACAACTGAAAGGGCTGAGACAGAAATAGTAAGGAGCACAATTTTTGTTTGTTATTGAAGTTAAGGTGATATAAACCCAAATTATAGTGCTATAACTTTAGGATGGTAAATATAATCCTCATGGCAACCACAAAGAAAATAACAACCTAATTAAAAAATGGGCAAAGGACCTGAATAAACATTTCTCCAAAAAATATATTCAAATGGCCAACAAACATCACTAACCATTATGGAAATGCAAATCCAAATTACAATGAGATACCACCTCACATCCATTATGCTGGCTACTATTTAAAAAACAACAGAAAATAGCAAATGTTGGTGAGGATGTGGAAAAACTGGACACTTTGTGCATGGTAGTGAGAATGCTAAAATGGTACAGCTACTGTGGAACATAGTATGGCTGTTTCTCAAAAAATTAAAAATAAAGTTTCAATATGACCCAGCAAACCCCATTTCTGAGTGTATACACTCCCAAAAAAGTTGAAAGCCGAGTCTTGGGGGGTTATTTCTACACACATGTTTAGAGCAGCATTATTCACAATAGCTAAAACATGGAAGCAAACCAAGTGTCTATTGATAGAGGAATGATGGATAAGCAGAATGTGACACATACACACAACTGACTTCATTCATCCTTAAACAAAGAAATTCAGCAGCATGGATGAACCTTAAGGATATTATGCTAGGTGAATTTAGTTTTCCATAACAGACCTAGAGATTCGGTATTCAAAAGAGATACTTTTTAATATATATATATATATTTTATTGACTTCAAAAAGGAAGGGAGAGAGAGAGATGGAAACATCAATGATGAAAGAGAGTCAATTGGCTACCTCCTGTACGCCTCCACTGGGGATTGAGCCTGCAACCTGGACATGTGCCTTGACCAAGAACAGAACCATGACCTCCTGGTTCATAGGTCAAGGCTCAATCACTGAGCCATACTGGCTAGGCTTAAAAGAGACACTTTTTAAACAACATTAATATTTTCATTTGAAAGTCTTCCTTCTCAATTACTTTTTATTTACCTATTGGATGAAGGAAGCTTTATACACACATACACACAACACATTCATAGGTTTATGCTTATGTAAATGTGTTTGTGTGTTTTCTTGGTTTGCTTACTTTTATTTTTTATTACAAAAAAAGAAAAAAGAAAAAGAAAAGAAAAAAGAAAGAAACATGAAGTGGCAAGAAACCTTGGTGAACATACCCCTTCATTTTGCATTAGGAAAGGGGATTTTAGGGTTCCAGGTCACTCTTCCTTTTACGTCTCTCATCTACTCTCATCCCACTCAGGCTTAAAGAGAATGGGAGGGCCGAAACCGGTTTGGCTCAGCGGTAAAGCATCGGTCTGCGGATTGAAAGGTCCCAGGTTCGATTCCGGTCAAGGGCATGTACCTAGGTTGCAGGCACATCCCCAGTAGGGGGTGTGCAAGAGGCAGCTGGTTGATGTTTCTCTCTCATCGACGTTTCTAGCTCTCTATCTCTCTCCCTTCCTCTCTGTAAAAAATCAATAAAATATATTTTAAAAAAAAAAAGAGAGAGAGAGAGAGAATGGGAGGATGTACTTGATTATAAAGTTTCTTGCAGAAGAAAGCATACAGAAGGAAAAAGCACATGTCAATAAGCTATATACATATTTAAAACATGACTGGGATGGAAAACGTATGTCCAAAGACTTGTACATGAATGTTCATAGCAACATTATTCATAACTAGAGGCCCAGTGCACAGATTCATGCACATTGAAAGGAAATTACTTAGAATGTGGCTGGCGGGGTGGGACTGGGTGAGATGGGCACAACACAGCCTGGATCCATCCTCCCGTGGTCCCTCCCCCAGCCGACCATAAGGGAGCAAAGCCAGGGTTCAAAGGACATCTGTGGAGTGAGTGGGGTCCCTCAGCCTAGCCTGTGGGGATCAGGCCGAAACCAGGAGTGCAACATCCCCCAAGGGGTCCCACAGTGTGAGGGGGCACTCTGCAAAGTTGCTGTTGCTGGGCAGCTCCTGCATTGAGCATCTTCCCCCTGGTGGTCGGTGCCTGTCATACCTATGGGCTGGTCAGCTGGTGGTTTAGCCTTTTATATATATAGATGGATAAAAAAGTTGGCACCACCCAAATGTCCATCTCCTGATGAATAAATAAAATGTGGTGTATCCATGCAATGAAATATATATTTATGTAGATGTATTTATAATTAGTATGTTCAACTCTGTTTCGTACTTAAAATACTCTGAGTTGTATGTTTTATAAGGGTGAATTGTATGTTATGTGGATTATATCTCAATAAAGCTGCTAAAAAGGAATTGGGGGGGGGGGAGCATGACTAGGTACCGATAGAACTATTATAGTTGTTTTACTACATCTATATATAATTTCACCACAGCAGAGTTATAGCATTTTCATAAATAACTTGAAGTTTGTTTTCATAAAGCCAACTTTTTCTGAAAACATCTTTTCTTTGGAAATCAGAGTTTCCCAGAAAAAGCAGGGAACATTAATAGCAAATTTGCTCAAACCCTCTTGCAGGATTATGGAAATATTTGCACTCTCTATTCACATTCAGCAGTTGAAGCTTCTGAGGCAATGTTTGTTTTCTGAACATTTAAAGCTTCCTGAAAAGGCAGAAGAATTCTTATTATTAAGAGTGATTCTAAAACAGCATGCTCATTTGACATGAAGAATTAAAGAGAATGACTAATGAAGTTCTAGCGAGGCCACTTCTAAATTCTACCACTGTTCTCTCCTTGCCCAATTTATTTAAGCAATGAATTTCTTCCAGAAATTGAGAAACCAGTAAGCAAAGATAAAGTACATTCTAAAAACAAACTTGAGGGTTTTTTTTTTTAATTTCTTTTCCATTTGATCCCCTTTTAAGAATTAAAATGAACAATGCCATAGATATGCTAAAGTAAGGAATTAGATTGAAATAATATTACAGGTTTTATGTTATGCAATGTTTTTAATCTTGTAGGTGCAACAACTGATATTTCAGGGCTAGGGGTCATTTCTCAATAGAAAAATTTCTACACAGAAAATAATACATTATGTAATCAGATCCAGAGCTTATTTGGATCATACACTTAATTGTACTAATTGATAAAAAAACAAATTCTAATCTATAAAGCAGATTAGAAATGGCCACACAAATCTCCCTACCTACCCTGTCAACCAGTATTATTATCAGAACTTATCTATAATATTTATTTAATAAATTAATCCACTACTGGCTCCCCTACGAACAGAGCTTTGAGACTAAAACAAAAATAAATTAAAAGAGAAGTAGAGACTCCATCCTTTGCAACCTCTTTAAAATCAAATAGATGTCTCTTTCCTGAGCCTAAACAGCTTTCTTTTCCACTGATGTCAGCAAAGAATTTCATGCCCAGCAATGGCTGAGGGCTAGAGTGGAAGTGAAGGGCCAAAAAATGGAAACAACCCACATGTCCATCAGCTGACAAATGGATGAACAGAATGTAGTATATCTGTACAGTGGAATGTTATGCAGCCATAAAAAGGAACGGAGTACTGATGCATGCTACATGTATGAACCTTGAAAGAAACAAGTCACATTTATATGAAGTGTCTGACAGGAAATAGGGTAGTAGTTGCCTAGGGCTAGGGGGAGGAAGGAATGAGAAATGACTACTAATGGACCTGAGGTTTCTTTTGGGGGTGATGAAAATATTCTAAAATCAGATAGTGGTGATGATTATATAACCTTATAAATATACTATGAGTCACTTACTTTTATACTTCAAAAGGACAAATTTTATAGTGGGTGAATTATATCTCAATTTTAAAAAAAGATACCAGACTCCTGGTAAAACGTTGTTCAGCCCTAGCACCTGGTTCATTGAGAAGAATGAATTGAGACCATGACTGGATGACCCCGAAAAGTGCCAGCTCAGACCGGGTAGAGGTTGCATACATATAAAAGCCAGTGATGGGCAGGAGCTCCTATCTCATGTATTTGCCCAAGTCCATCTTCTCCTTGGTTTCTTTCAACCCACCTGTGCTGGTGAGTCTTCATTTGCCCCACCTTCAACTTCAGCCCACACTGTCTGTTCTTTTCCACCCTGTACTGTGTTCTGGAGGTTGACCTTCACCAGTGCATCTCCTGGGTTCTCTTGCATTTTGGAGTCCAGTTGGGTTTGGCCAATAAAAGGCACAAGAAGTTCGTTTGGAAGACAAAAGTAAGGAGATTGGGATACTTATTCTTCTTGTCTTCTTTTCTACCCCCTACTCCCATCCCTCACTTTCTTGTGATCCTGGCAATAGCTTCATTGCTCTACACCCTTAACTCCTGTCAGAAAATCCCTTCTTTCATATCTCCCTTTCCTCCCCCTCTTCCACTGTTGTCCAGATGATGATAGGCTCCAATGTCCTCAGACTGAAAGGTCATGGATTCCATTCCTGGTCTAGGACACATACCTCAGTTGCAGGTTCAATTCCTAGTCAGGCAAATGTGGGAGGCAACCAGTTGATGTGACACCAATGTTTCTCTCTTTCTCCCTTTCCTCCCCCTCTTCCACTCTCTCTCTAAGATCAATGGAAAAAATATCCTCAGGTGAGGAATAAAAAAAAAAAAATAAAAAAAAAAAGGAAGTGGAGACTGATGTGGAATGCTGTGCGCAGAAACTCCTTACCTGAAGCTTTGCACCTGGCTGCTGATCCAGATTGCTTCTCTGTCACAGCAACTTAGACCTCCCCGCAGGCAACAGTGGGTTGTTTCATTCTTATTGACACATTTTAAACAGTAGTTTAAATCAAATTACTTAAATTTATGATAGTCTCTGATTTTAGAGAACAGTTTCTCTGTGAGTAGAAAGCAATAGCCGCCCCAGGAAGGGGGTTGTTATGACACTTTACAGCTGCAGTGTGTCCTTGGGGGAAAGAGTGTTTCCGGTTAACTTTGCAGCTGGCTTTCTCTGTATCTTTTATTCCAATCTGATGAGTGGGGGGACAGATTTACACAGTCCAAGCGATTTTTACTTTCTCATTACCTTGATAAACTTCACTGGACATGTAGCATGAGCAAGAAATAAACTTGTCTAAGATTGAACTGCTGATATTCTAGGGATTTTAAGCTGTGTGTGTGTGTGTGTGTGTGTGTGTGCATGTGTTTGACAGAACATAACCTAGGCCAATTGTTGGTAAACTCATTAGTCAACAGAGCCAAATATCAACAGTACAACGATTGAAATTTTTTTTGAGAGCCAAATTTTTTAAACCTAAACTTCTTCTAATGCCATTTCTTCAAAATAGACTTGTCCAGGCTGTGGTATTTTGTGGAAGAGCCACACCTAAGGGGCCAAAGACTGGCATGTGCCTTGCAAGCTGCAGTTTGCCAACCATTGACGGAGCTATCCTTGATGCATAGAAATTTTTGTTTTAGTTAAATTCTCATAAAATGAGGTACTGACTTAGGGGCTGGTAGCAGGTGGCAGACAATGGTTATTGCTGGAGGATGGAAGGATGTACAGCATATTATGCAGTGGTAAAACGGTTAGCAAAATTGGCGTCTGATCATTTGGAAGGTACATCAAGTTCCTAATATTTTATAGTCTTAGAATAAGAGTTTGGAAAATGGAATATTTGTAGTCTGTGTTGTTTGCTGATTACTGTTTGGCAAGGTATTATAAGAAATAGATGAGCTCAGAAAAAAAATGGCCATTCTATGAGTAGGAAGTGGGCTAGGAACTAGAGAGTGTCCAAAATTTGGGAAGTGGTTGTAAAAAGTAACCATTTCTGAGCCTCAAACAATAAAAAGTGGCAGTGAAAAAGTAGCCCTGTGGCAAGGGTCAAATCAAGGCAAAACCGTTGGACATATTGTAAAATCTTTGTATGTGTTAAGGTGGCACCTGCTATATCTTTTTATTTTTATTTTTAAGAAAGATGAGAGAGAGAGAGAGAGAGAGAGAGAGAGAGAGAGAGAGAGAGAGAATAAAGAAATGTAAAAAAAATCAGGAAGCTTGATTAAAAAGAAATAAAAACATGTCTATTCAAAAACGTGTAAACAAATGTTTATGGCAGCATTAGTCATAATAGCCAAAATGTGGAAACAACCCAAATGTCATTGGATAAATAAAATATAGTATATTCATACAATAGAATATCATTTGTCAATAAAAAGAAATTAAGTACAGATACCTGCTCCAACATGGATAAACCTCAAAAAAGCCAGTGACAAAGGACCTAATATTATATGATTCAATTTATATGAAATGTCCATAATAGGCAAATCCACAGAGGCAGAAAGCAGAATTTTGTATTTGCTTATTGCTGGGAGTAGAGTGGGTTGGGGTGGGAGAAGATGGGGTGGTTGGGTGGGGTGAGTAAGGAGTAACTATTAATGGGTATGAAGCTTTTTTTAGGATGATAAAAATGTTCCATAATTAGTGGTGATGTCTGTACAACTATGCGAATATACTAAAATCCATTGAACTGTATACTTTAAATTGTATATTAATTGTGTGAAATATTAATGACATATCAAAGAATAAACTTAGATTTTTTTAAAAAGAGTATGTCCAGAAAAGGAAACTGTGGGTATGACTACTTCACAGAGATCAGATGAGTATATTACTAATTTTTTTTAAGGGAATTAAACTGTTAAAAGGACCACTATTTTAGAAAAAGAAAAAATTGACTTCTCAGGATTTAAAACAACCCTTGGCCCCAACGTTCTATGAGTAGGAAGTGGGGTAGAAAATTTCTTAATCTCTAAGGATGATGTATTCATTAATCCCCACTTTGGGTGAGGCTCAGGAGGATATCAGAAAAGGAAGACTCCTACAAAGAGTTCATTCCAGGGCTATGGAGACAAGTGGCTTGAGGAGTCCCTTCAAGGGCACAGACTGGGAGGCTAATTAAAGAACTTATCCCAACCCAGGTAGGAAGCCCTCCTCAGGTTGACCTAGCTAAATTTTAGACCCAGACTTCCACATGTAACACTCTCCTGACCCCCGGTGTATAATAAGTATATTGAGAGCTGATAACTTACCTTTGTGAGTATATGGGACTTTAGTATATATTAGTATATATTTAGTATTTAGCAAGAAGAATCCCATCTAGTCTAAGGTAGACATAATGGAGCACCACGCCCAATGAAGAGACCACACACATCTGCCAGAAGTCCGAGACTTTAAGTTGGATGTTGTCCGTGAGAATGTCTCCCTTAGAATGAGTGCATTCTGTCTGAAACACATAATAAAATCAAATGCCTTAGATAAGCAAACTGCATGCTGCCATTTGTGATCTATAGTATTAAGTAGATATCAGTAATTAAGCCATTTTCAGGAGAAGTGCTTTCATTTTGTCTCACCACAATTATCTAAGTTTTCCTCTAGGCTGAACCAGTAAAGAGAAGGTCATTCATACACATAAAAGACCCTCACTGGCATTTAGTGTTTGTTCATGGTCCTGCCCTGTGCTACTTGTGCCTTTGGGTAACCCAGCAACTCTCTTTTCCATTTTCTCCAATGTCTGCAGAACTAATCTGTGCATTGTAATTTTTTGGAAGTGGAAAGAATAAACAAAGTATCAATTTAGTTGCTTTATCATTTAGTTCTGGAAGTGAATTAATTCCATTTAATAAAAGTTTATAGAGCATATAATATGGGCTGCTACTGAGACCTTCCTGGGCCTGGTCAGGGCATGTGCGGGAGGCAACGAACTGATGTTTCTCTGTATCTCTCCCCCTCCTTTCCACTCTCTCTAAAAATCAATGGAAAAACATCCTCGGGTGAGGATTAACAATAAATAAATAAATAAATAAATAAATAAATAATAAATAGAGAGACCTTTCTAAATATGAATATATGCTTACCAGCTTCCTTTAAAAATAAAAACTTTTGATGATTTTTTAAGTATTTCAGCAAGATGTGTTTTATTAGAAGTACAGAATTTTGCATTTTGGAATTCAGTTATAAAAGTATTTGTAGCCCTAACTGGTTTGGCTCAATGGATAGTGCGTCAGCCTGCGGACTAAAGGGTCCCAGGTTTGATTCCAGTCAAGGGCACGTACCTTGGTTGTGGGCACATTCCCAATAGGGGGTGTGTGAGAGGTGGCTGATTGATTTCTAGCCCTCTCCCTTCCTCTCTGTAAAAAATCAATAAAATATATATATTTTAAAGTATTTGTAAAGTTTAGTGTGTTTGGGTTGCTTCGAGAACACATTAGATTATCAACACAAACACCTTTGTGAGAAACCTCTCCAGACCCTCCCGCTGAGTTAGTACCCTTCTTTCACCTACACTTAGAACACGATGCTTCCCTCCAAAGCAGATTCTGTCACACTGTGTAGTAATTGATGGTCCACTTACTTACCTATTTTCCTCACCGGAGTGTGAGTTCTTTAAGCACCCCATGTCTTTATATTCCCAGCTCCTGCAAAAAATAAGTAATCGATAAATAATAAAGGTAGCAAAGATAACTTATTGAAGACTCACCATGCATCAGTGCTACGCTAACAGCTGTACACATGCTATCTCATTAATTTGATAATCATGTGTGGGTCTTAACACAAATATTAGTTGAAGGAGTCCCCCAGGTCTTGTAGGCTTCAGAAGTCTCCCTATCGCTTAGTATGCAAATCAAAGTAGTTTAACATGATAGTGAAACATGCCATGTGTGGCTGGGTACGTTCCAAGCATGTGTGGGAACTGCACATCTCCCTTAGAAACCTGAGACCTCTCTACTCTGCCTGGGGAATCCCCACCCCTGAACTGGCCCACATCTTCCCCTTGCCCTCAAACCCTGTAACGCTTTTGATAGTAAGAAAATGAGACAGAATAGTAAGAAGCTAGGGAAATTCCCTGACAAGCGGAATAAGGAAACGGAGGCAAAATAATTAAGCAAGTTGAGCAATTTACAGCTAACTAATGAATGACAAGTTTTTATCTTCCCTGACCAAGGTACAAATGGTTCCCACATTCCAGACCATCCTGAGGCAGACCAGCCTCGGTGCTGGTCCCTCTTCCATTATGTTCTTGAAAAGTGAAACTACCCAGAAAACAACCCTTATCCCTTCACGGACACATTTTGATGGATCAACATATCAAAGGACACACCTGAAAAGTTAATGAATGTTTTGTTAAGACCCTCCCCAAAACCTCCCTTAAAATTCCCACCGGCTAAAGAAAGATAAAAAGTGTCAAGACAAAAGACCCCGTGTTCACTCTCCCTAGAGCATGCCCATGCCCTTCTCTCCTAGATGTGTCTCTCTGCTCTCTTTTTCCTAAAATCCAAGGGCCCCCACAAGACTTGCAACCAGGAGAGCAATGGGAAGCAGCAGCTCCTCCTGGGCTGATCCCCTGAACCTGTCTCTGAGGCCCCCCTTTTTTTCTCTGATTTTCTAGTCCCTCCTTGGCTCCCTTCTGTCACTGTCATTTTCACTTCTTGGTGGGTTCATGCAGCCCAGTGTGGCCCACTCTTTTCCTATTACTAGAGACCCAGTGCATGAAAATTCATACACTGGAAGGGGGAGTCCCTCAGCCTGGCCTGCCCCCTCTCACAGTCTGGGAGCCCACAGGAATGGGAGGCAATTCAGTGATCAGGGGAAGGTGACAACCTCATCGCACCTCTGCTGCTGCCACTGCTGGTAGAAAAAGCCTCAGCCAGCTCTGGTTACTGAAATATGGTAGCAACCATAGTTGGGTAAAAACTGATGTTTGAATTTTAACCTTGCTATCTGACTTCGACCTTCGATTACTTGCTTAAACAATAGGGTAGTTACAGGACATTGACTTCCACTGACTCAGTAGCTTCAGGGGTAGAAACTATAGATAACCTTTAGAGATTAACCTCTGAGTTCTGCTTTTGTATTATGGGCAAGATAGGGCCACATTCCAATGTCCAGCAGGGTGTGACTGGGAGCCAACCCTGCAGGCTGTCCCCAGTCTTTAGAATTTAGTCTTTAGGATTTAGGAACAGATAAGGACTGCCAGTCCTTTGTCCTGAGGGGCCAACCAGGGTTGGCCGAGGCAGTGACATCACCAGCGACTGGAGTAAAACCCCTGGACTGGGCGAAATTCGCTCTCTTCCGCCATGCTGCCCGAGTGAGTGGGACAGAGCCCATGCTAGCATGGAAAAGGCTCTTTTGTTTACTGCATTGGACTTGGCTCCCTGGTGGTCCTTGGGGATCACGAATTCATCTGGGATCCCCAGTCAGGACCATGAGGGACCCTGATCCAGAGAGCCTGACTGGCCGCGGTAGGTGTGTGTTTGTCTGTGTTTTTGTGTGAGCGCTCTGGAGGGACTGCCCCTCCATCGGGGCTCTTACCTGGGTGTTTGCCGGCTGCTGCGTCAGCCATGGTTTGAGCCCGGATTCGAATCTGTAATAAATTCTTACTGGCTTAATCAAATTGGCTTCGGTGGTTCATCTCTTGGGGACTCACTCCATAACAGTTACCTGAGCCTTGGGCAACCCTGGGCAGCTGGGCAGCCACCATCAAAGCTTGCCTATGCCTCAGGCCGGCTCTGGATGACTGGGGGTGCTGAGGACAGGTCCAGCCACATCATGCTGTTCTCCCCTTCTCCCTCTTCTCCCCAACTGGGCTGAAAGGACTGTGGAACTCTGGCATCTTATGGCTATGGGTGCCACCATCTTTGTGATGACATAACAGTCAATTTGCATATTTCCTTTTTGTTAGATAGGTTATTTCTAAGAGAATTACTGTCCCCAGCTTTAAGAAACACACTTTCAAAGTTACAAGTACTTGGACTCCTAATATGAAATGCTTCCTGAACGGAGTCAAGAACCCACACACTACCTGGCGGCTTGAGGCAGACCCTCACTGGGCCCACTCCCTGTCCGGTAACTCTTTCCTAATCCCACAGAAATGGGAGAAGGAATCAGTAGGCATTCAATTTTTCTTCTCCATTCCCTGGAAATAAAGTTTCTGACTTGCTTTTTCAAATACTGTCCCATCTTACTGATAGCGGTGACACCAGGCAGAACTATTGTAGGTGGCAGGAATGGCACCAGGTGTTAGGCTGGTGTAGTCAGACCAAACCTGGGTTCAGTAACCTCTCGGGACTTGATTTCTGGCAAGGAAGGAATCAGAGCCAGACCCAAACTGCAAGAGAACCTGTGTTTATAAAATCACGGAGGCAGTTATAGAGGTAAAGGAGCTTGGGAGGGAGGAAGCTAAAGGTTAGTTCTCCTGGGGGAAGATGGATGATGGCAAGGGGAATGGGAAAGGCTCAGGGGAGCTCCCAGGAGGGAGAGCTCCCGGGTCCTGGTTCTCCTCTTAAGGGTTTTAGGGTGAAGATTTTAGGGGAGGTCCCAGCGGGAAAATCTCAAAAGAATATTCAGCGGCTTTCCAGGTGTGTCCCTTCAGGTTTGTAGTCTCCACTGATTGATGGGTCTGCGAAAGGGGGTCCTTATCCAGTGAAGCTGGTCCTGAAGTCAGCTTTGTGTCACTTGTCTGGTTTTGTTGCTTTCCTGGGCCTGGAGATGAAATACAACAGAGGCCTCAAAGTTATCTCTGGAGAGGAACAGAAAGATCAGGGACATGCTAGGGTAGGAAAGGTCACCCTGGGGGCAAGGTCCCACCCTACAATTGTTCTTTGCTAGGCACCTGGGGCTTCCCACCCTGGGGACCTTCTGTACCTGGCCCACTGTCCTTGTTTTGCTCATGTCTGTCTAACTGCCCACCACAGAACAACCACGATTTGGGGGTCTTTGTCCTGCAAGGGTTGGTGACATAACAATCGCCTACAGTATTCAGTACAGTAACATGCCATGCAGGTTTGCATTCTAAAAGCTATAGGTGAACAGATATTGTCAACCCAAAATACGTCTATTTGACATAAGGATTATTTTAGGTTGGCGAATTTTAAGAAACAACAGACTTGGAAGAAGATCTGAAAACCAAGCAGAAGTTACCCTTTGTGAGAGACATTTGCATTTGTAAAGGGGAACCTCCATTCATAAGGTGTCTTCCCGGCTGTACCAGGAAGAGGCGGGGAGGGGCCAACTTTATCTCTAGAAACTCCTATCAGTGCAGAAGACAGCAACTTACCGTATTTTTCGGACCATAAGACGCACTTTTTTCCCCCCAGAAGTGGGGGGAAAAAGTCCCTGAGTCTTATGGTCCAAATATAGCCTACACATATACTTTTAAAAAAAAGTTTTTTTACTTGCCCAGCTCTGTGTGGTCTCTGTGTGCTTGCCCGGCTCTAAAATGGTTCTAAATGCTGCTGTTTACTTTACAGGGTTGATTACATGTGTTTATGACTGTGATGTTTGGTTTTAATGCACATAAAATATTTTAGGACACTATTTGTTTCAGAATCTTTTTTTCTTCATTTCCCTTCTCTAAAAACTGGTGCGTCTTATGGTCCGGAGCGTCTTATGGTCCGAAAAATACGGTAAATCTGCATAGCAACCTTACCTGGGCTTTTCTTGGTAACCTCCCATAACTGTCCTTCCACCCCAACATCTTTTTTTGTCTTTAATGAAGATGGTATTTAGCGTGGTGGCTTCAGCCTTTGTGGTGAGTTATTCAGTCGCTCTCATATATACTGGAGATACACATCTTATTAAACTTGTGGATTTTGTTGTTGTTTTTTTAAATCTTGTTAATCTGTCTTTTATTACAGGGATGTCTTGGCCAAGAGTCCAGAAAGGTAGAAGGAAAATTATTTGTCCTCCCTGCAGAGCAATAAGCTCTACCATATAGCTTAGGTGTGTAGTGGGCAATACCACCTAGGTTTGTACAAGTGCACTCTGTGATGTTCACACAAAGATGAAACTGCCTCACCATGCATTTCTCAGGAGGTATCCCAGGTTGCGTGGCATGTGACTGTAACGGCAAACCAGAACCTGAATCCATCTCTGCACAACTACAAGGTCATGCTTTTCCCCCTCCAACCAGAAGAGCTTTCTTTTCTTTTTAAAAAAAAATATTTTATTGATTTTTTTTACTGAGAGGAAGGGAGAGAGATATAGAGCTAGAAATGTCAATGAGAGAGGAACATCAACCAGCTGCCTCTTGCTCACTCGCTACTGGGAATGTGCCCACAACCAATGTACATGCCCTTGACCGGAATCGAACCTGGGACCTTTCAGTTTGCAGACCAACGCTCTACCACTGAGCCAAACCGGCTTCGGCCAGGAGAAGAGCTTTCCAAAAACAGTGTGGCATAGTAACAACTGGTGTGGAGCAATTACTGGTAACTGTTGATTATTAATTCCTCTTCAGCAAATATTGTAGTAAAGCCTGTGATAGCCTTTAAGTGTAATACTGTTTGCTTGTGTTACTGGAAAGGAACTGGACCCAGAGCTGGTCTGCCTAGGGTAGAACTGGTCTGTGTGTGTGGGTGTGTGTGTACACACGTGTGTGTGTGTTCTTGACTTTGTGCAGGAAAGTTTTCACAATACCAGGCTATGTGATGTTGAGAGCACATTTATTAAAGCTGGGGACAGTGAAATAAAAGGAAAGGCCTAATTAGAAGCAAAAGGAGAGCTTAGGCTGAGCATCTTTGGCTCATTGGAAAGTGAGAGAAAAGGAGGCCTCGGAACAGGATGGAGGGTTGGGGGGTAGGCCAGGAGGAGCTGCCACGGCCTATTGCTCTCCTAATTACAAGTCTCATGGGAATCCTTGGAGTTCAGGAGATGCTCCTCTGAGAGGGAAGAAAGGCGTGGCTTGCTCCCGGGAGGGAGAGCGCACCCTGGGTCCTTTGTCTTGAGGGTTTTAAAGGCTGAGTTTAGGGGAGGTCTTAGGGGAAGATCTTAATCGAATATTCATCAGCCTTATGCTGATTCACCAAAAAGAGATTAATTAATTCCCTTAATTTTCATCCATCCTTGGGTGTGTTGGCACAAATGGTACTAATTGGATGTCTGCTATCTATCTCCCTGATTGGGGTGGTTTAAGCTATTTACTTTCTGGTTGGAGAGAAGTGTAAACCATTTACTCTTAAATGTCCTTGTTACGGAAGATAAGATTTTACTATCGAATATTTACTACCGGTAGATGGCTGTAAACTGCTTAGCCAATTAGCTATCTCAGTTTCCCTATTCCACTTGTCCTGGCTTATTGGCCGGTCTCATGAGTGTGTGTGTGTGTGTGTGTGTGTGTGTGTGTGTGTGTGTGTTTTAAGAAGAAAGTGCAATCCACTAGTCTCTCCCCCACAAGAAAGAAGGAATGTTCTCTGGTTTGCTTAATTGCCTCCAATACAGGTGGTAAGTGCTAAATGTTTCTTTTTGGGACAATTTATGAAGGAAAAATGTTTTCAAATTTATGAGGCTCTCATGCATTTTGAAAAGAGATTTTTATACTCCACATATTTCCTTCTTTGGTTCTTTCTATTCAGGGATTGGCTTAAAAATACAGTCCCTCTATCTGGAGCAGAAGGGTTGTGAACCACAAGTTCCAGGTCTCTGGAGACTGTCAGTCTCTTTAAAGAGGAAATACAAAGAAAACAAAAGGAAATAAAAAAAGAAATATAGCTTATTTTTGGCTTGGAACACAATATGATTCCAAGATAGGCTACAGTAGATTGGAGATAATGAAGAAAATCCATCATTTACCAAAACTTGTAGAGTGCTTTTCCCCTCCAGAAAAATAAACAGCTGGCTGCTGGAATTGCATCTTTGAAACAGACATCTTAATATTATTTGGTTCCTTTTATTGCCTACTGACCAGATACCTCACTTAAAAAAACTATATTGATGTGTGATTTTGCCAAATTTTCAGAAAGAATGTATGTAACTTTGGAAGTTTAAAAATATACATTTAGGACATTGGAATAATTCCCCAAATTCCCTGGGATACATGATTCAGAGGATTGATACAGGGGTCCTCAAACTTTTTAAAGTGGGGGCCAGATCACGGTCCCTCAGAGAGCTGGAGGGCCGGACTATATAAACTACTAATTCCTACTGTAACACCTCGGCTGCGCTCACTGCCCAAAAAATCTGGCGGGCCAGATCAGACTCCTCTGCAGGCCGCATGTGGCCTGCAGGCTGTAGTTTGAAGACGCCTGATTTACAATCACTTGTTCTTTTAAAAGTAAAGACCTCCAGCCTGGCCGGCGTAGCTCAGTGGTTGAGCATTGACCTATGAACCAGGAAGTCCCAGTTTGATTCCTGTTCAGGGCATATGCCCAGGTTTCAGCCTTGATCCCCAGTAGGGTGCATATAGGAGTCTGCCAACCAATGATTCTCTCTTATCTTTTATGTTTCTATCTCTCCCTCCCTCTTCCTTCATCTCTGAAATAAAAACTACATATATATTTTAAAAATAATAATCCAAGCTTTTCCTCCCTGGCTGCTGGAAGCTAAACCTTCATCATGAACGACACGGTAACCATCCGGACCAGGAAGTTCATGACCAACAGACTACTTCAGCGGAAGCAAATGGTCATCGATGTCCTTCACCCTGGGAAGGCAACAGTACCCAAGACAGAAATTCGGGAAAAACTAGCCAAAATGTATAAGACCACACCTGATGTCATCTTTGTGTTTGGATTTAGAACCCACTTCGGTGGTGGCAAGACCACTGGCTTTGGCATAATTTATGATTCCTTGGATTACACAAAGAAAAATGAACCCAAACACAGACTTGCATGACATGGCCTATATGAGAAGAAGAAGACCTCAAGAAAACATAGAAAGGAACGCAAGAACAGGTTGAAGAAAGTCAGGGGGATTGCTAAGGCCAATGTTGGTGCTGGCAAAAAGTGAGCTGGAGATTGAACAACAGAAGGAGTAAAGATTCTTCGGTGACTATCTGTGATGGTTGTGCAGATTTTTTTGCGAGAGAACTAATAAACTATAAACTTTTAAAAAAATAATAATGATCCAAGTAAAGACCCCCAGAACCAGATTTAACCAAAGGTCATTCTTTTTTTTTAAGGTTTACTCCCCTACCTATTTATAAACAGTACACTTTCTTTCAGCAGAAACTGAAGGCAATTCTCAGCAATGACTTCATTGTTGATGAAGGGACAAGAAATGAATTTTTCAATATGAGTGTGTATTTACCCACTCTACCTTAGAGATACCCAGAAGGACTTGATTATCTCCTTACCAATACATTCACATGCAAGGAGACTTTACTTCTATGTGACCTGAGTGCCAATCTTGAGGTTTTTTGGTTGTACTGGCCCACAGGTGACTGGGTCAGAGACAGGGGATCAAGGGCACACTGTTCTGTCAATAGAGGGAGAAAGAGGCTGCTCCCAGAAAATGGTGGCTCGGGATGGTGGTTAACGTGGGGTCTTAATCTCCTGGAAGAATTCAAACCATGATGCAGGGGGCCCTAGTTTAAGGCAGCATCTCGTGGGCCATGGTGGGGAGATGAGGCAGGTGGAGAGAGGTTGTGGGGATTAGCTCTTCAGCTCTAGACCTCACCCCTCACCGTTTTAACCACAAAGCTTTGTTTCTATCTTCTTTACAGACTGTGCTCTAGGGGCAGATATTTTTAACATAATCAAATGAAAAAGCTGAACTTTCCAGAACTCTTTTCAGGGCAAGTACTGGAAGTAGTAAGAAAGAATACTAAGATTAAGTCCTTTTGGGAGAGTGGGAGTAGACGTGAGATCCTCAAAAGCAACAATGAAGTGGAAATAAATGGCCAGTAAAATGCCATCTCAAGAAAGTGAGACCTGATGACTTGACTACATTTTTTTACTTAAGAAGGACAGGCAGATGTGAGGACAGAGTTGAACTAAATCATGAAGATAGGGGATAGGCTGTGTAGGGTATGGAAGGGGGGACAGTGGGACTCCTTAGTTCACCGCACAGCCAAATGAGAGTTTATGAAGTTGAACCTTGTGGGATGTGCAGTATAAAAAAATTATCGTTGCTATTTAACCCTTCTAACCTTCACACCCAAGACAATATTTAGTAAAATGTGCTCAATACAGTAATGCTTTAAGGACTTTAGTCATGAATAGATTCTTCCTGGTGAAAGCATGGTATTTGTTATATTTCTTTCTTTATATATATATTTTTAATTGATTTTTTTACAGAGAGGAAGAGAGAGGGATATAGAGTTAGAAACATCGATGAGAGAGAGTCACCGATCAGCTGCCTCTTGCACACCCCCTATTGGGAATGTGCCCACAACCAAGGTACATGCCCTTGCCCGGAATCGACCTGGGACCTCTCAGTCCGCAGGCAGATGCTCTATCCACTGAGCCAAACCGGTTTTGGCTGTTGTATTTCTTTTGTAAGGTTTACAAACTGATGATGTAAAGTAAAACAGAAACATTACATGTTTCACCAGAATGGCTCTCCAGACTCAATAGCAGGTAATAAGTGCTGCTAAAATTTATTACAGCCAAAGAGACAGAGCACAAAGGAAAAAGATATGCAATGATGGAGTCCAGAGAGGTCCAGCAAGGCTTCTGGAGGCTTCCACAAAGGTATGTTCTTTTTCTAGCAGTGGACCCCTGTGGAATGTCTGCCCAGGGAAGGCTAAATGAGGTGTAAGGTCCAAAGCTTTTAGTGGGGTCGGTCACATAGACACATTCTGTTTTGGAGCCAGCCTTGGCAACCAAAACAAAGGACCCAGACAATGAAACCAGGTACACATCATTAATCTTGGCGTTTGTGTAAGGCAAGCTCCAAAGCCAGCCTCGCACGGTCCGTTGCTTCAGATGTGTATAACAAAACCGTCAATCACGAACATGAAAAGCATTCTAAAGACCACATTCCCAGGAATGTGCCAAGCTTCCCTCATGGTTCCCTTGCAGACAGAAGTAGTAAGCCACCAGACTTGCCGTGTCAGTGTTTGTCCTCACTATATGTGGAGGACACCAAATCTGGGGCTAGGATTAGAAAAAGGATTTCACAACTATAAAATCACGTACATGCATGGTAGAGGCTAAAGATGGCTTCTGCCACCTGGAGGCAGATCAGAAGCTGGGCAAGAAAGCCTCTCTCTTGTAGGTAGTAGGCCTCTGGTGCTAATATAAGTCAGTGCTAAGATCATGATATTTGTTGTATTTCTTTTGTAAGCGTTTAGTAAATTCTTGTTTAAAATGTTGAGCCTCCTCTCAACCATGTTATAGGAAATGCAGGGCATATTTATTCACTCAACAAATGACATTGAGGATTTATGTACTCTCTGCTAGACACTGTTATGACTGTTGGGGATAAATTAGTGAAAAGACAGATGCCTGCTCTTGCAAAGCTTACAACTCTGGTGAGGGCGAGGGGGAACAGAAAAAACAGTGATTTGAGGAAGCTATAATCCACTGAGTTGGGGCAACATGAAAGAAGACTGGTGTTCTACCTGGATGTCTAGAAAAGGGAAATCCAAAAGTAATTGAATGTATTGTTATCTCTAGGCTATTTCATTAGGCTTGTTGTGTGTGTGCCTTCATAACTGAGGTGACCAACTACCCGAGATTGGTTGGATTTAAGGGTTTCCCAGGATGCATTTCCAGTGCTAAAACTGCAATAGCTGGGGACCCAATTTTTTATTGTTGTTAATCCTCACCTGATGACATTTCCATTGATTTTTAGAGAGAGTAAAAGAGAGGGAGGGAGGCGGAGGAGAGAGACACATCCATTGGTTACCTCCCACATGCCAACTGGGGCTGGAACTCAAACCCAACACCCAAGTATGTGCCCTTGACTGGGAATCAAACCCATGACTCTAAACCACCTAGTTACACTGGCCAAGGCTGATGACCAAATTTGCAGCCCATGACTATTTCACTCCTCCTCTGAGAACTCTTCTCTCAATCTCTGGGGAAGGTCCTAGCAGCCATGTCCACCTGGCTATATAGAAAATCAGCACCTGCCCTGGCCAATTGTTCAGTGAGCATCAGCCCAAGGACTGATGGGTCTCAGGTTTGATTCCTGGACAAGGGCACGTACCTTGGTTGTGGGTTCCCTGGGCACAAGTGGGAGGCAACCAATCGATATATCTATCTCAAGTCAATGTTTCTCTCTGTTCCCCTCTTCCTTGCCTTTCACATTCTTTCTAGAAATCAATGGAGAACGTAATCTCAGGTGAGAATTAAAAAGTAATTAATTAATTAATTAATAATCAACACTCATTATTAGCCAATATTTATTTTGAGAAGTTGGCTGAGGAAATTGCTCAGAATCGAACTGTATAGTTCTATAATGAAGTTTCTAGAACACATCTAGTGTTTGATCTTTTGGAAGACTGTTTAACTTTTCTCAGAAGTACCCCAATCTCCTAAGAAGTTCTCTCCATCTGCCACCACTTTTGCATTAGCTAATTTAAATGGATTTTCTTTATTTTGTTACCAGAAATTTAAGTAAGCCAATTTTCCAGGTAAGAGTACTTCCAGTCAAGACAAACAGCTCTGGTTTAGTTAGAAATCTTTCCAGATCATTCCTCAGGCTTACTGAAATTTCTTGGGTATAGCTGGCTGCCTGGCTATAGAACTGTATTTTGATCTTCTCAGTGGACTTACTCATTAAATGTATTTCTATGTTTAGATTAATAAACTGGCCTTCTGGTTCATTTTGGTATCATTTTTAAAAAATTGTTTAATTGAAAGTGTACAGATTCTATTAAAACCCAAGTCTGGCCCAGCCAATGTGGCTCAATTGGTTGGGCTAGCACCATTCACCAAGAGTCACCAGTTCAATTCCCAGGCAGGTTGTGGGCTGGATCCCCAGGAAGGGGAGTACAGGAAGCAGCCAATCAATGGTGCTTCTCTCATTGATTTTTCTCTCTATCCCACCCTTTCTCTCTCTAAAAATAAAAAACATATTAAAAATAAAATTAAGAAGAAGAAAAAAAGTCTGACATAACCCTACCCTCTCTCCCATGGGCATCTTAGTTGCACATGGTAGGTCTTCAGTTTTTCAGATGAGTAACTTTGTGGCTCAAATCCTGCTGCACTTTCTAACCACAAGTTTCCTCCCACTTGACCAAGGTTAATCAGGGGTGTTTCTTACAGAATCCCCCGCCTTTGGAACCACTCCCAAGCTCACCTGCTGTCTGTGGTTTTGTTTCCACTGTGGACAGCTCACTTTAGGAGCCCTAAATAGGTCCTAAACTATGCTGTAAGCCTCTTCACTAGGTGTCACTAAGGTGCATCTACATACCCACCAGTTTGTCTTTCTCAGTCCTCCCCAGCACTGCCTCTCCTAATTCACCAAAGTAGAACTAATCTGACTTCTTCCAAGGTAGTTTCAGCACCCCTTACACTGTGCATCAGGTATCACCTGGGTAGCTTTCTGAGAAGTGGGGGGCAGGGGTAGGGATTGTGGGAAGCCCTCCAGACCTATGGAATCCTATTGAAAGGCATTTGTTTCAGAAAGCTATTCTAAAGCTCCTCCTGATGCACTATTGGCCTACTTGCAGCAGGTTCAAACCTGGGTCCTTGAGATGACTTTCAGTGTTGTTTTTTGTTTTTGTTTCCTACTCACTGTCAATTTACAATCTTTCAGGAACTTAAAAAGCAGACCTTTTTCCCTCACCATTTTTTTCCCCTTCATAATCAAATTATGATCAAATCATATAATCAAATATGGACCTATATGCTAGGTGTTGTCCTTACAAAATACATCAGACACTGTTGATCCCATTAACCCAAAGAAAACACTGCTACTCAGGATTAAGCATGTATTTATTTTAGTTCAGTTAAAACATACATTGTTTCATTGAAACGGTGTAGCACTCTTTGCCAACAAGTCATACTGGAATTGTTGGCCTCTAACAGTACAAGGGGTTTTTTACACTATATACATAAGATTAACACATGTAGGTTCTCAAAGGTCTTTCCTTATACTAGATCACATTTGATTTCATTACACTAGATCACATTTTGATAACTACTGCATTTTGAAAATTTAGATCTTTTTAAAATTTAAATAAGAGATCTAAATTTGCACCAAGTTTTCATGAAAAAAAAAAATGGTTAACCAGTCTGTTTATTGCAAATACAATTTAAATGATATTTAAAATTTTTAGTGTTTACACAATTTATCAATTTGTTTATATTGACATCTCTGTACAGGTAATTTTGGGACAATTCTTAGATATACATAATGTGAATTCATCAAAATGCAGTTAAGAAAGTTACAGGAATATATACATTTGAACCCAAGACCCAAACCTGACCCATGGAATTATATACAACACTATTTACAAATACATATGGACAGACAATGTATGTACATAGATTATCATAAATATTGAAAAATAGGTTAGCTTTAATGGATTACTGCTGTTCTATAAATAACATTACAGTTATAACTGAAACATCCAAGGAAGACAGTAATGCAAAATGAGGTGACAAGACAGTGGTTTTAATACTGAAGACTGCTTATTAATGGGAATTCACTGTTCAGGAACCTCACGACAGACAAGAGAGCTCCAAGATCATGCAATGGAATTAATCCTCAGCAACTGATTTTGAACCTCCAACAGACAAAGAAGAGTGGATGTCTCCCCACACTGATTAGCTATGAGGACTTTTTTCCCATTCTTTCCTGGTTGATGGATTATATTTCCTTCCCAGGAAAGGACATAAACCTTTACTTGGTATTTTCTCAGGAACTCCAGCAGAAGTGCCAATTCTTGGTCTTGAAATAAAGGCGAGGTTCTGGATTCGAAGGGAGTACCAAAGCCCAATTACCGTAAATGAAAGCAGTGCTGTAGAATCTGTCTTCTCACTGCCTTTCTAGGCGGTCCCCAGTTATTTTTGTAGAAACAAACACAAATGGACCATTGGTTTCACCAAAGTAGCACTACAAGACGTCTTCCAGTTCCACAAGGGTCTTTTTAAGTACAGACATATCTGATCTATAAGCTAGTCACATATAATACAAGAATGTGTAACAAAAACCATGTCTGCCCCATTTCTGGCCCTTGCTTAGAACTAAAAAAATGTTTAGTTCAAGAGAAAACCTTAACAGCCAGATGACCAATCGATGATTCCATTATTTGCTTCCCTCAACCACTAATGGAATTATGTATAATAGATTTTAGACATTATGCCTGATGAGCAAAGTACCACATTATTTAATAATATATTCACCATACACCGTAACATACAATAAATGTGCTCTTAAAAGCCAACTAGTTTTTTTTTTGTTTTGTTTTGTTTTCAGTTCTAACTGGAATTTATGTGGAAGGGTGAACATGCAGTTGTACCAACTAACTTACACCCAGGTTGCACTGTTTCCCCTAGCTAACCATTTGTTGGATGTAAACAAATAATTCTGTGTTGTACAAGAATGAGATGACAGTCCAGTGCAAGTAAGTTTTTTAGAAAGCTTACTGCATGAAACCCAGTGGCCTATTTAAAGAGAACTTACATTATTCCAAATACCGGTGTAAACTGTAGATTAGACCTCAACTGCAGACGAAACATGAACATGACTAAGCCATACAGTATCAAGTAATTCACACTTCCAGTAGTAGATGAGCATTTTTGAAAAGTTGTACTCTGGTTAGAATAGTTTTGGCCTTATTGCCATCAAATGCCCATTTTCCACTGCTGGAAGCAGTTAAAAAAGGGCTGGCCCAAAAAACCCAGAGCTGTCAACCCAACTCTGGAAACAGATGCAACTGAATAAACCCTGTTTTACCCAATTGCACTATTTGGTACCTCAAAATTAGTTATTTTACTCCCCACAGAAATATCTGCATTATCTTCCATTCTAATAGACTGAAGCCATAAATATTTATCTGAATGAACTAAATTATTTGGGAACAGAGAAGAAAAATGATGAACAGGGTTCATCTGATTTGGTATAATAGGCAATCAATTATCCTTAAATGGTGAAGTCTGAATGGAAAAAAACTATGCTCCTACTCATAGTACAATTTTTCATTACATCATTTTTTTCTAAAAATCATTTTGGATAAAAAACATATTTGGCTTATTATGCCTACAAAAAGGCAATTCATTTCATAATACTTACATTTGTTTTTAAACAATTAAAATTTTTTTTACGGAATTTACTGACAACTGTTTTTGGACAATGTTCAAAAAAAGCATTTTTTTTTTTTTTTTAAAGTAAAATAGTGCTTCTGAGGTCTTTAAATATTTTTGGTACAAAAAATAATAGTGTTTTTCTCAATGGTTATTTCAATACTTTGCTGTAAATTAAGAATTGTTTCTCACATCAAATGGTTCCATTAGGCACATTCAAGTAAAACCATAAAATATCCAAGTTTAAACAATGACACAGCCAAACATGTGGCTTGATAAAAGTTAAGAGTTCGTCCATTCTCTGGAATGGAATAAAATTGTCACTTCCATTAACCCGAGACTCGTGGTTTTGTTGTTAATGTCCATTTCTATCATACAGAATAGTTCCTTTAAAAAAATAAAAAAATAAAAAATAAAAAAACAAACAAACAAAAAAAAGAGTTCACTTATTCTGCACTCAGAAGAACCAGCGAGGAATCTGCACTTCAAAAGGAAGTGAAACTGAAAACATCAGGTGAAATTTCATAGCAGTTGAGAGTTGACTCAACACTGGCATCAAATGGACAACTGAAGTTTTGGTAGTGCCAGTTAATGGGCATTGTGTACCCAATCCAGGATAATCAACACCATGCTTCCGATCATCACCACAAAGCCACTCAACAGGAAGAACAAAGCCTGCAATGAGCAGAGAGAACACTGGTCAGCAAGCATCAAAACATGTTCCGTTCAACATTCCCTTTCTACTTTGAAAAACGGGCTCGTCGTTACTAAAATTACGGCAATATTTTACACAACTACAGTTCCCCCTCGCTGAAGATATTTAAATGGTCTGAAGTAATCCAAGAGTCTTCTAAAATAACTCTCTCTGAAACCTTCCAAAATTTCACCATTAAGTTTCTTTCTCTCGAATGAAAAGACAAATCATTTTCTTTGCTGAATAAACTACTTCATAAAGCAGCACTGGGCTGGATCTTTTCAAAGCAAAAATTGAGGTCACGAAAACAAACCCAAGTCATCCTAAAATGCAGCCCGAGTCAAGGCCAGGTCTTTCTGATGGACAGAAGTTGACTTCTAATCCTACCTTTAATCACTGCCACTATATACTTGGGGTAAACAAGATGACAGTTGTTGGCTCAAGCAATTCCAGTCCTTTAATCAGATTAGAATGGTAGTAGAGAATAAAAATTGAAAAGCAGTCTTTTTTTCCTAAACAGACCCACTAGAATCATTTACCGTATTTTCCGACGTGTAAGACGACCCCCTAATTTTACAGTTAAAACATAGGTTTAGGCCTATATTCGCTGTATAAGACTACCCCCCACTTCCGAGGCAACACCAGTTCTTGTTTTAATAGACCACCTCTTTGACTCTGGCCAATCTGAGCAGGCTTTTTTTCGTTTCAAAAGTCGTCTTATACGCCAGGAAATAAGGTACTTAATACTATATCATACCCTTTGAAAAATTAGTTATTACAAACAGTCTCACCCCAAACTTTGCTTTGAAGATGGTTTTTCTTGCTCGACTAAACAACCCATCTTTTTCCCTTTCATATTCTCAAGGCCCATTTAAGTGCCTGTCACACAACAGGCAGCCCCCCACATACTGGTTCAACAAGTGCTGAACGCTAAATCTCTTTACACTTTATACTCCATCTCTCTAATATCTAATAACTTTCTTGCAATTAAATTAAGCATGTATTAGAAGGCAAACTGTCTTTCACCTCCTTGCTCTGAATCTTTCAACTGTGAAGCACACTGTTATAGGAACATGTACTAGAAACATAAAAGTGAAACTGTAATGAATGATAGCTAAGAGACTAAAATTAAAATCAGTTGAGGAATTTGTTATTGGAAGATTATTAGTTTCTAGAACCATAATCTCTTACTCACCCCAATCTTTTGCACAGACTTCATGGACTCTTTCTTAACTAACTTGATATAGAAGGCAGACGGAAGAATAAAAATCAACATAGCAGCTGCAGATGCACCTGCAAAAGAACATTGACCATTTCTTGAGAGATCAATAAGCCACTTATCACCCATTGTTTAAACCTTAAATTCCTGATACTTAAATCAAGCTTGATATTTTCTAAAACTTACCAATGAAACCAAAGATATCTCTAATAGTTGGGACAAAGATGACAAGCAGATTGGTAAATGCCAAGATCGATACTGTAATGAGACCATGACGCCACCAAGTGAAATCTTTTTTTGGACAAAACAACTGAGTTATGGAACTCCGGATCTGCAAAAATAAACAAACAGATAAAGTTTCAGCTTTAGTTAATAAAAACCAAAATAGAAAACCTATTTAAAACAAGCAGCTATTTAAATAAAATTGTGCCCCTTCCTCTACTGCTGTTTTATGAACATTGAAAGATCGTTTAACACCTTCAATTATGAAAAACATGCCCTGGAATGTTTTAAAAATTTACTAAGCATTTTAAAAAGACCCCTCAATACAACCATCAATTCAACTTTGCTCTAGTGGAGTTTCCCTTCTCCCAGAAGATAAAAATCTCACAAATCTTCACATTTAAACTCATTCCTCCAGAAAAAAAGAGCAAGTGATTTACTTACTGGGAAAATAACCACTGGAACAGTCAGGGTGACAGCCATTAACACAGCCAGACGGACAATGAGAAGAAGGATATCAGCTCCTAAGACTTTCGAGTATGTATGAAGCAATTCGGACTCAACTTTATCTGTGGAGACAGACAAAAAGACAAAAGCAAAACTTTAAGTGTGCTGTTTTCTCTGGAGATTAGGTAGAAAAATCTAACTTGTAGCAAAAAAATTTACTAAGTTATTACTAGTCACTCACAAAATAACTACCAACTAAGAGGCTAATAAGATTAATTTAGAATTAGGGTTAATGCAATTAAAATAACATTGAAGGAAAATTTTTCTAAATACCAAGTAGAGATTTAGCCACATGACCCCCATTAAAAACAACAGGAGCTAAACAGCTAAATCCCATGATCTGGCTTACAGTTTGCATGTGTTGTATAATTTGAAAGTGATGGGAAGAAAAAGGTAGGATGAATGCTGATAGAAGTATGTCATATAAAAAATGGCATCAAATGACTAATGGTATACTTTTGAACTCGGATTCTAAAAATTACTGATTAAATATACCATAGGAAATTCTAAGCTCTAAATTTAATTTCTTATCACAAATGAAATATACTAAAACAGGTTGAATTTTAAATAGAATTATAGGTATTAAAATATCAATTTCATCTCACAATGTGATTCAAAAACAAACAAACAAAAAAACACCGACATTATTTACCATAAAATGTCAAGTATCCAAAAAGGGCAGCAAACAGGTACATGAGAAACATAGCAAAAAATGAAATCTTGGATACATTCATCATCCTTCTACGGCTGCGGCTATGTAAATTCAAAGAAAACACAAAAACATTTATTAGCAGTAGTTATAGCAGTAATCACATAATTTTTTCCCAATAAACCTACATTAAAATAGGTATAGCACTCACTCTTTCAGCTCTTCATAAATGGGAAGAATAGCAGGATGACAAACAAATGAAAAAGTCAGAATTGGGACAGCATACACAGTCTGTAAAAAGATATAAAAATGCACTCAATATCCCAATGTAACAAACTCATGTCTTATCAGTTGTGCAACTTATATTTTATATCAACTAATGTTATAATCAAAACCTACAATAGTTTTCCTTACATAATTAAATTCCAATCTTCTAATTTGTTCACGATGTGTAATTAGCGTCCTAATTTCTGAATGTTTCAATTATTAATGTAACATATTTCATTAAAAAAAATTTTTTTTATTGATTTCAGAGAGAAAGATAGAAACATTGATGATGAGAGAGAATCAATAATTGGCTGCTTCCTGCATGCCCACTATAGGGGATTGAGCCTGCACTCAGACCTGTGCCCTTGGTTGGAATCAAACCGGGACCCTTTACTCCGCAAGCTGACACTCTATCCACTGAGCCAAACCTGCTAGGGCTCATTTCTTAATCTACTTTAAGACACAAAACCAATGCTTTCTTCTCAGTCCTCAGTAATAAGCTAATCATTTTTCCCCCCTAAAGAGCAGCTCTTCACCCTCTTCCTTTACCCTGGGAGTTACTTTAAAGTTTCCCCCTTTTCTTCCCTAAAATTTTCCTTTCAGAAAATGAAGATTATATTTAGTTACCTGTGAGTTGAAGAAAAAATAATGCGGTCTGCAAGAACCATCATCAGTCGTGTTAAATGCCATATGAGGTACTAAAGCTGTTGGATCTATGAAGGTGCTGTTTATGCTTATTGTATCTTCAAAAGGACAAGCAATCTCAAATTTCTTGCAAATCACCTGAAAATATATTATTTTTCATTTGTTAAACTGAATGATGTGACAGGGCATATAAAAATTTTTTTCTAGCTTTAAAGAAGTTATACCTACCACAATCAGAAAGAACAGCATACACAGCAAGGAAAGGCCACTGGTATATCCCAAATATCCTGGCAGGGGGAGATAAATGTTAATTTAATGAAATAGGTTTAGGGCAAATATATTTCTTCTACTAAATAAAATAACTCAATTCTGCTTGGAAGACTTCAATATGGCCACAATATTAAGTTTCTAATTCTTACATACTAAGCCACAGAATTAGTTAAAAATAGTTGCTAATAACTAAAACAGAAACTTTCATTCGTTTCCTATAATTATTATTTACAAAGTACAAGATATTATAAAATGTCAATACCATATTTTAGTGCCCTGGTGGTGATCATGCTAGGATTGTGAAAGACCTAAAGAGGTTTGCATGCTACAACTCCTAAAGATATGTTTTTAGAGCTTTTTATCTCTCAATGTCTAGTAAGAGAAAGCCAATTAGCTAGTGAAAGGGTCATTTCTAGCCTCTTTGGCTTGTAGAGATGGGTTTGCTCACCTAAATTTTTCAGCAGTGATAAAGGAAGAATGAGCAGCAACGACACCAGGAGAACCAAATAGTCCCCGTTCAGATACCACTGTCTGAATCGAAAAGAAAAACAAGGTCAAAACCAGCCACAAATATTCTCAGAGTATACACATCATCTCACAGGACTCATTTTATATAA
This sequence comes from Pipistrellus kuhlii, assembly GCF_014108245.1. Taxonomy (NCBI): domain Eukaryota; kingdom Metazoa; phylum Chordata; class Mammalia; order Chiroptera; family Vespertilionidae; genus Pipistrellus; species Pipistrellus kuhlii. The sequence goes on from NW_023425529.1 coordinate 39,865,440, forward strand.
GTACTATAAAAACATACACAAAAAAGGTAGGTTTGGAAGTATCGCTTATTCAAAAAGCCTATGAACAGGAGTAAATATCTCCAACTTTGGTGCTAGATGAATGTTCACTCAGGTTAGGAATGGGGCATGAAACAGTATAACTTTTGTCCCACTGTTTGCTCTGGGAAGGCTGCCAGTTGATTCATAACATAAAACACTTCTTAAATGCTTGCTACTAATATAGAGAACACAAAGAGGCACTGTTAAGCCAGTAATCTTATCTTGAAGCATTTTTAGAAAAACTGTACACCAAACTTTGTCATAGCTTTGGCTTGTAATTTGTAATGCTAGAAACAAGGAAATTTTAAAATAAGCTATTTTCAGAAATTTGTTAGCAAACGTACATATGAAATACTTCAACAAAGAAATTTTTTCATACATAGACAAAACACATAGGCAAAAACAAAACAGACAAAAACCAATCCCCAAACCAGGACTTATATTCCAGGTTGTCAAGAGTATATTTTAATAACTCGATCCAACTTAAATCTAAAAATAATCAAAAGATCCCTTCTGAAGTTAAGAGAAAATACTACCCAGGCGTCCTAAGAGTTCTAGCAATATTTTTTCCTTAATCAACTATACCCTCTCTTTTAAATCACTATTTCAAATTCTAATTGCCCTGTGAATTCTGCTCCACTCGCTTCAGCAACAAAGATCCAACAGAAAACTAGTATCTATAGATCAGGTTACTAAGATAAACTTCTAAAGCATGAAGATTACCACAACACATCTGGATTTTGAGCTCAAAGGCTGCATATAAGTGGGGAAGTAAATTATCTCCCCCATGTTTAGTTTAGATAAAAACATGTAAGTAGTCTGGGATGAGTAACTTTGCTAGAAGGATAAAATGTCTACATCATGGTCATATATTTCTGGTATTACAAAGTTAAAAAAGATTTAAGTTTTAAGAATTTCTAATTTAGAAAAAGCAGATAGGAGTTGGTTTTTAAACACAATTCAAAGTTGTAGTCCTGACATAGGTTGGGGTGCTACTCAGCTATAATTTCTAAAGAGTTAACTATAAAGAGGAAAGTTTAGAAAACCTGTTTCTACATGTAGGTTAGAACTTACGTCATTCAGAGTTACAGGACTAGCCACCGTCTTTGGCTTTTCATTCTCAAAAGTTCTCCGTTTCAACAATAACATTTACAATAATTTACTGATAATAATTTTGTACCTAACTCTGATAAAATGTATCTAACTATTTTAGACTACAATTGTTTCTTATGAGTAACCTTACTTAGCACCTACCCAGTTGTATCTTCAATGTTCATTAATGCCTTGATCACCAAAGGTAACTCATATTTCACTATGAAGAGGTAGCTTGACATAGCTGGAGGGAAAGAAATTATACCATTACAAGTGCAAAATGTGGCACGTGACACCAAAAGTAGCGTGTCACCACTCTGCTACACAAAGCAAAGTCTACCCAAAATCATCTTTTAAAAAATTCTTACCTCCAATATTTTGCATTGTAATCGATCCAGAAGCTGCAAGCTTTCCAGCCATTCCAAATGCTTTGTGTCCCAACTGTTCATATGATAAAGACCCTGTAATTTAAAGAACGCGGCAGCGTGAGGCAAGTACTTTATACGGGAGAGCAAAAATCACACAGGCATAATTGTTTCCGAAATACCAAGAATGCTACCATACCTCCTTCATTGGCAGTCTTCAAAAGGAGATGAACAGAATACAGGGAAAATATTGACACAAATGTCAAGAGAATTCTGATGAGAGAGAGAGAGAAAAGGTACAAGGTTACAAACAAGCATAGCTCTATTTAAAGACAATTCTTCAGTGTTGCTATGTGAACACTAAATATGGAACTTGTCCTAATGTTTTTGTGCTAGATAGCATGTCCTCAACAATGACACGCTACTGGCTAGAGTGTCAACATATTCTCTTTCCTAGCCCTAAAGAAACTTACATCATGTCTCAGGTAATAGAATAAGCTCTACAGCACTAGCAAGGGCAGGAGTTTACCCACTGAACCAAGCATGCAGGGAGTTATGGAAAACCAAGCTTTAAAGTGGTGGAGTTATGGGACTTAAAACTTGACTCTGACACCATTCATGGCTGCATACTTGCCACCTGTCTGCACTTTAGTAGTTCATTTCACCTGTAAAATGGTGATAATACCTGCCAGGAAACCCAGCCTACAAGGTACTTTTGAGATCCAACTGAGATAGCATATGTCAGAGAAGCAGCGAATGTGACACTCTATGGTGTGGGATATAGGCCCAGCACTGTCGCTAAGTTAAACAATGCCTGTGCTATTTAGAACATGTAGACTTATTAGTCCAACTGTCTAGGGCCTAGGCTATGGCCTCCCTGGAATAGGGTGGGGGAAAAAGAACTGGGACTAAGGTTTCATCATGTTTCCCTTTAGGGCACAGGTTCTCTCTCATCCAGCTTTATTTTCCTCCCCAGGGCAAGCCAAGGAAAATATAAATTTCTTTTTAGCAAAAGGAACAACAAATCAAAATCAGGTAAACTCTTATAGAAAACTCTAAACTCTACAAACAAGAAGACAGTCAAATTCTTTTTGATTCTGTAAGAGCAAACCGACTACAGTACCATATAAGGTCTGGCAAAGACCTTACATGTCTGTTAGTTAAACATAGGTGGTGACATCAAACTGCTCCTCTAATGCCAAATGTTTTATGGGGTCTAATCTGAGGTGGGCAAGGACATCATCAGCCTAACCTCTTAAGTAGTCAAAGCTGCTGGTTTAATAAAAAATGGGTTTTCAAAGCATGCTGACAAATCCAGTCCTCCTTTCTTTACAATGAAATGACAATGAGGCATGCATGGACTTCAGAACCTCTGAGGTTCTCTTTCAACCTCAAGATTGACTCTACTTGATAAGGTGAGCTACAGAGTAAAATACGGATGGATTAAAAACCACATTAGCACTCCTGATACTATTTAACCATAATCATCAAACACAGAGACCCTATTAAAATATATATAATTTCCCAAGCACAAGGCTAACATATCAGAATTGTGGTTTTACTTATGAAACTGAGATGCCATGTAAAATACTGCACTTAGAACCCTACTTAAAAATGGCTTCCAGTGTTTATAGTAGGAGTTATATTTAATAATGATGCCATTCAATTCTCTCACTAAAAAACTTTGAAACTCTAGGGGCCTTTCTGTGTAAATGTCTGGTCCTTCACTTTAGTAAGAGGTCTCAAAAGCCTCCTGTTGATTAAGATTAATTCTGGCTTCCAAAACTCAAACTGTGCTTAACTTCAGCTTGGATTTCACCAAAAAGCAGAGCTTTGCAAAGGTCTCCTTTTCTTTTCATGAACTTTTTACTCTGCTGGGAAAATAACTTGAAGAGAAGACACCTGTCAGCTAACAAAATGTCTATCTGTCACAACGGGACAAAATTCCATGTTTCTTCATCTGTACAACAAAATCAGTCATACATCTTCCTCAGAAATTGACTTAGCCAGAAGCCCAAAGGTACTTAAGTTTAGTACCTATGACATAAACATCATTGAAAATGCATGCTGAACTTTACTGTATTTTTTTGTTGTGTGCTTTTTTTCCTAGAACTAAGGTCCATACTTTCTACAACATTCTCCAAGGGCCAATGACCCCCACTATGGTGAAGAACCACTGCTCTAAAATCTTCTATAGCTCCAAAATTCTATTCTAGGTATACACGCTGGAAAGCACACGAGTAATTAATTCTAACTTGACAACTAAGAAAAAAAAAAAAAAACATTTAGAAGCAGGTACTTATTAAAACAATTTTTTTTGCTATGGCATATGGCAATCAGATCTAGAATAAATATTTAAAAACCACTTTATGACTCACTTTTCTTAAAACAAACCTATTTCAGGTTAGCAAATTCCATTGCCCACAATTATATATATATATAAGATTATAAATACATTTTTTGTTTTTCCTTAAACATGCAGGGGCCACAGGTCCTTGGGGAGTCTATGCCAATTTACCAAACTGATTTCGAAGTACTATGCTTATTAATATATTTTTTTGCTTCAGATTTTTGCCAAGTAAAATTTCTAACTACCCTGGATTTATTAATACTTCCTTTAAAATACCCACCTGTTAATACTTTGTCTTAACTATTCCCATTGACTTAAAGACTTCAGACTTAACTTATCAGTTTTAATTGTTGTCCTAGTTTCCCCTAATTGGCTTTCTTGATATCATGCAATTATATACCAGAATAAAATACATATTTTTTTATTTCTCGTATTTTAAATTTTAAGCAAATGAATTTCAAGTTAGTTTCTGGGACCAAAACGCATTGTATCATCGTATTAACTGCCCTGCATGGCAGACTCACTACTTACACATACTTACATAAACAGAGCAATTCCAGTATTAGCCATGGCATAAGAAAGCCCAAGGATTCCACTGCCCACAATCGCATTGCTCAGATTAAATACTGACATTCCAAAGGAAGTAGTACCCGGATGCTACATAGAGGGAAAACGATAACCAAACATATAACAATAATTAAATGGAGAAAACCAGCTGTGGGCAACTTAGATTTGAAATCTAAAAGCAAAAACTATTCTTTCACTCCATTAAAGCCACAGACACACACATTATTTATTACTTTTAACTTACAAAGTCTGTTTCATACTTCTTTTTCCCCAAATTCGATTCAAGTAAAAAGTTCTGGTTTTCAGGATCTACATCTACATAATGGCTGCAAAAAAAGAAAGAAAGAAAAAAAAAAATCTTAAGTTCGATCGAAACAGACAAGAGGATGCTTTAACACAAAACAGCGCTTTCGTTGTCACACACCTTTATTTACATGCTTAAGTTTTAAGTAGGAGTCGACTTTCACGCCAGATACTGTCACTGCAATTAAGACAGCCCCAAGCTCTTTCAGAGATCACTCTCCAAATGCTACACATCCTTCTCCAAATGCTACAGATCACTCTCCAAATGCCACAGTAATTTAAAGAATCAGAAGCACAAGCCGCATTTTTTTTTTTTTTTAAAGGACAGAACTTCTCCCACCTTTTCAGGGCAGCTTGCTTGGTGGGGTAGGGGTAGTTGAAGTCGCTGTTGGAGCTGTAGCTGCTGCTGTCCTCATCCGGGGAAATACTGAACCTGCCCACTTCGGCTTTCTTCATGCTGGGCGCCGGGAGGGATCCGATGCTTCGAGCAACACTGGACTCCTTTTGTCCTTCGCGGTGCACCGCCGGCGTCAGTCCGCCCGCCCTCCTGCCTGCCTGCCTGCCTGCGGGCGAAGGTAGAGGCGGCGCGTCAGGACCCGCAGCGCCCGCCCCGCCGGGTCACGTGACGCCCCGCTCCGGCCCCCGCCCGGCGAGTGGAAAAGTACCAGCCGCGCGCGCGGGGCGGGGGCGCGCCGAGGGGCGGAAAAGTACCGACGGCGGGCGAGCCGCGGAGAACAAAGATGGTCCCACCGCGGCGGCGCCGCGCCCGCTCGGGTCCCGCGCCCCCCGGACCCCCGAGCCCCGCAGCAGATCTTAGTATTTCAGCCTCTCCGTGACCCCAAGTCCGGGGAAGGGGTGCGGGGAGGAGGTCTGTGGCTTCCCTCCCCACCCTCCCCGGGTCGTGCTCAGACTCGCCGGGCGCACAGCCCACCCAGGCGCTGGCTCCGTGTGCATGCATGCCGCCCGGGCGGGCGCACCCGGAGCTCCCCGATCGCAGCATTTAGGACAGCAGAGCCGCGGAACCCGTCCTCTCATTCCCGGAGCCCCCAGAGCGGGGATGCCACTGCGGCCGCGAGCCCCCCGAGGGGGCGCGGAGGGCAGGCGGAGGCTCGGTGGAGCCGGGGAGAGGGACCGTCCCCGGGAGCGCAGCGGCTGTGTTGACACCGCGCGCCCGTGCCCTCGAGCACTGCCGTCCGCACTCCCATCCGCCGGCATGTGGCTGGCGAGCGGGCTCTGCTGGCGCCGCCGGCCCCTCCTATGCCCGGAAAGGCAACTGATGCAATATCGATCTCCGATTGTCAAACGTCCTCTCCAGCCCGCCCGTCTTCCCCAAACCGTGGCCGCCTCGGCTACCCTGGAAATCCAAACCCACCTCCTCCGCGCCCCCCAAATGCCAGAACACCCTGGATGTGATGATTTTTATTCATGCAAACCAGTCACAAGACTTGCCGCAGCGGAGGAGACGCGGGCCCGGCTGGCTCCCCTCCCCCTAACGGGAGAATGCGGCTCCGCTCCGGGCGGGCACGAGGCCCCCGCGCCGCGCACCCCTCCCCGGCCCGAAGGTGGGCGGCCACCCTCTCCCCCCACCATCCCGCTGGTGGGCCGGGGGTAAGGCCGGGGGCAAGGCCGGCCCCGATCACCATATAAGCGCCTCTCTCCGGGGGAGGAAACGACCCTCGCAGCTGCCTTCCCGCCGGGCCCGTCCCCCTCCCCCACCCCCGCCGGGGCCTCGCGCCCTTTGCGGGGACCCCCCGCGCCGTCCCCCCCGCGCTGTTACCTCGGTGGTCTCCGCTTCTAGATCCCGGATGTCACGCAAACTCCTCCAGTGGGGTTTTTTTCTCAAACAAAAAATTGTAAACAAAACAAAAATCTCTCCTCCCCCCTAACAATAAGCAGGAAAAATAATTTTAATTAAAAAAAAAAGAAAGGGAAATGGCAAGTTGCCTCCCTAATCGTGCGGCGTCCGTCCGCCGTCTCGGGGGAAAGGCGCGAGGGTGTGCGGGCACGCGTGGCCGGGCAGCGGGGGCGGTGCGGGGCCAGGCGCGCCGGGACAGCGGGTATGGAGACTCCGGAGTGGCCGGGGAACGGCGGGTTATAGCGGCCACCCCGAGGACGCGTCAGTGGGCGGGGCCGCCCGGCCTCCGGGTGCTTTTCTTTGTGCATCAACACCCACCTGGGCCCGCCCCCGGCCGCAGGGCCCGCCCCCTGCCCGCCCGCGCCTCCCGCCCTCCCGCCGGCGCCCCCCGCGCTCCCGGAATGCCAAACCCCCCTCTCTCCCCCCGGGTCCCCGGCCAGCCTGGGGGATCCCCTCCGCCCAGGGTTCCCTGTCCATGTCTGCCGGGATTGGTGGCCAACCTACGCGGTTGTCTCTAAGGAATCTTCTTCAATTTCCCCTCGGGCCGTGTTCCCAGCAGTTTGCTTTCTAAACTCAAGGCATTTTGGGGGACCCATTCCCAGCACGCAACCCTTTCCTGCTTGTTATTATTATGGTTTCCATGGGTTTTTTTGTTTTGTTTTTTTTTCTTCCAAATTTAGGCTAACGCCGGCAGCAAGATTGTTTCCGTGGTCAGGTTCCGTTCTCCTTTCCTCTTCGTCTAGACCTGCTTTCACTCTTCAGCACTATCCCCGATTAGTTGGGGAGGCGACTCTGTTTGGGGATATCCTTTAGGTATGAACGTGGAAAACCCTACAAGGGTTGAAAAGCTACATCCCGAACAGCAAGCCAGATCCCTAGATAGGGGGCTCCCGGTTGGGGGAGAAGGGGCAGCTATTCTAAAGAGGTGGCAGGAGTCCCCACAATTTGAGAGCACCTCTCGCCCTCCCCGCCTTTCTTTCCCTGAATTGACAAAAGGCACTGCCTCCGTTGGGATGCTGGCCTGAGACTTCTGTCCCAGTCATGGTGTGTCTTGCTGAGCCAGGCATCTCCGAGGACCCCTCCGCTGTGGAATGCTGGGTGCTGCCAGAAAGGCAGGATCCGTCCTTTGCTGGAAATAAAAGGCCTCTTAGGAGAGATAAATGTTTGTTGAATGAATTAATCAACAAACGAGCTTGACCTACTGCTCCTTTCCTTTTGTGGACCTGGGAGAGGAGAGGATTGGGCAGGGCACAGAGGAAATGGTTGGGTATGACGACAATTTTTGCTTTCAATGCCAGGAGTGGGAGGTGTCGAACTGTCTTTTTGTAATGGTTGTTTGATTCATGCTTTTGAAGGCCAACCTGGGGCATATCTAATTCAAGTGGCTTCCAACTGAGGCCTGATGTGCTTGGGGTTTTGCTGTTATGCTTTGGGCTAGATTGCATGGGAAACAGGGCCCTTACCCACTTTTTGCGACAGTGCACTAAAGGCTTATTGGTAAGAAGTGTTACGGTTTTGTTTTATGTTCAAGCTAATGTTTTAGAAGAGCAGCGGTTTTCAAACTACCGAGTGGTAGAGAGTGATGAATTCAATGGATTACCATGAGTTTTTATTCTTTAATGCATAGAATTAAAAACAATCAGTATGCCATATATGGTGATGCTAATTACTATTCTGTAAAACTTTAATTTGATCATGCATGCATCCTTTATAATAAAAGGCTAATGTGCAAATCCACCGGGCTGTACGACTGGTTGCTATGACGCACACTGATCACCAGGGGGCAGACTCTCAATGCAGTGGCTGTCCCCTGGTGGTCAGTGTTCTCCCACAGTGGGGATCACTACTCATGGTTGGTGAAGCCTGGCTCATGATTGGTGAGCCCAGCGGCTGCAGCACTATGGACCCCCTGGGGGATGTCTGACTGCCAGCTTAGGCCCACTATTCCCCAGGGGCAGGCCAGGGGGGGCGGGGACCCCCCAGTGCATGAATGTCATGCACCGGGCCTCTAGTATGTAAATATTCTCAGTTATGACATAAAATGTATTTCTCACTATGGGTTGTTATCAAAGAATTTTGAAAGCTACTAAGAGCAAACCTATCCTAAGACAGGAAAAGTAGCCACAAATACTAGTTGTCAACACTGAATTTTCAGGAATGCATTGTCAAGGTAGACGGTTAGAAGGCCGATAGTTATCTTCTGTATAATTATTTGACTGTTACCACCTGATAAAACAGAGTGGTTTTGTTTCCTGAGGGCTATGGAGTTCAGTGGACTGTTCCAACTTGTTAAACAGCTGATCTTTAAGATGATTCTTAAAATTCTATTTATCCAACATCTCCATTTCCCTGAATTGGGCTTAAAGACTAAATTTGCTTCTTTCTACCTTCCATTTCCATCCGCATAGTTTTGTTCTCAGGTTGACTTTCTTTGATCTGGCCCTAGCCTATATTTCTATCTTTACCACTGATTATTCCCTAAGGTAGCCAGCTTCTAAGATAGCTCCTTTGAATCTCACCTCCTAATATTCCTGCACATTTCTAATCCTCTCTCCTTGAATGAGGATTGAACCTAGTGATATTCTATTAAGCGTAGGTGATGGCTTGGCACGTCCAGGACTAGATTACAAAATGGCTTGCATCTTGCTCCCTCTTCTCTCCCTTGTTTGCTTTGAGGGAAATAAGCTGCCATCTTTGGACTGTCCTATGGAGAGGGCCATGTGTCCTGGAACTGATGTGTCTGGCAGCAGCCAGGGAGAACCTGAAGGTTGCCCATAATCACATGACTAAGCTTGGAAGCTGACTTTGCTTGGTTGAACCTCAAGATGACTGCAGCCTTAGCTGATACCTTAGCAAGAGGGCCCAGCCCTCTCACAGAACAAAGTGATAATACATGTTTGTTGTTTCAAGCTGCTAGGTTTTGGCTTAGTTTATTACTTAGCCATAGATAATATACATTCCTCTTTGTATTAAAAGGAGTTCATCACCACCAAACCAGAATTATATAAACTGCTGAATGGGGTTCTTTCAGAAGAGAAAGTAAATAAGGATAAAAATTATGAACAACAAATATGTAACTATCAACAAGTGAATCTAAAAACCAAGGAAATTAAAAAAAAATCTGCTGAACAATATTAACTGTTGAATATAATAGAATCAGAGGTATGGAAGGGGAGTGAACTGACGATTCTTGGGGAAAAGGGGAGAGGGGATGTGGAAAGAGACAACATAAACTGTGCACCTATGGATGAGGACAATGGGGTGGGGAGGGGGTACAGGGTGGGGTGGGAACCTGGTGGAGGAGAGCAATGGAGGGGGGGGGAAGGAACATTTGTAATAATATGAACAATAAAAATTTATTTTAAAAATAAATAAATAAATAAATAAATAAATAAATAAAGATAGCTGCTGGTTGGAATTGGATTACCTGTTCTGGGTGGGAAGGGCTTGTCCTCCCCTTTCTCCATTAAAATTAAGGTGTTAGCTTTAAAACCTCTTTTTGGCAAGAGACCTTAAACTTTCAGAACTTTAAGTTTTTCGGATAGTGAATCAGTTACTTAGCATTTTCTCAAATCAATAATACCTCCATATGCTCAAGGATACACTTCGCACAGAAGACATTTCCAAATAGATCAACCAACCTCATCCAGGCCCCACACAAGGCACTCACAGATCAACACCCCAGCGCTATACTAACTCAACACATCCAGATCTAAGCCTTCATCACTTGATTCAGCAGACCCTCAGGTTCCCCCAAAAGTTTCCAGCCATGTCTGAGAGGCAGCCCTGGGGCGGGGGCAGGCGAGGAGCGAGCTGTTCCGGGCCTGGTTGCTTCGGGCCTGGCCTCTGTTGTTCTGGTCCGCTCCACAACCAGCTGCTCCGGGTCTGGCCACTGCCGCTCCTGGCCTGGCTGCTGCTGCTCCGGGCCTGGCTGCTCCCGACCTGGATGCTCTGGGCCCGGCTGCTCCAGGCCCGGCCGCTCCGGGCCTCGCCGCTCCCGGCCTGGCTGCTGCTGCTCCGGGCCTGGTTGCTTCCGACCTGGCTGCTCTGGACCCGGCCGCTCAGGACCTGGCTGCTGCTGCTTCGGGCCTCATTAATTTTTTTTTTTTTTTTGTATTTGATGTTCTTATTAGAAATAATCTCATTCTACTTTGAACTTAGTGCTTTATAAATATTTTTCTGTGACACTTTTAAAAAAATCCTCACCCGATGACATGTTTTCCTTCAATTTTAGATAGAGAGGAAGGGAAGGAAAGAGAGAGAGAGATAGAGATAGAGTTAGAGATAGAGATAGATAGATAGATAGAGAGAGAGAGAGACACTGATGTGAGAGAGAAACATTGATCAGTTGCCTCCCATAGGCACCCCAACTGGAGATCAAACCCATACCCTGGGTATGTGCCCTGGACAGGACTCGAACTCAAGACCTATCAGTGCTTAGGAGATGCTGCAATCAACAGAGCCACACCAGCCAGGATGTAGCACTTCTTTTTGTGTTGTTTGTGTACTAGATTTTATGCTAGGGTCTTTTTAGGCTAAAATCTGGTTAATCACACCTAGCCTGATAACTTATAAAAAGAAGGTTCTTTTTCAGTGTATGGATGAATTAATAAGTTTTGTTGTTGTTGTTGTTTATAGCATCTATCACCACCTGAATTATATTTAATTGTTTACTTGTTTCTTGGTCTTTATTACTAGAATGTAAGTTTCATGAGGACAGGAATTTAATCTGCTTTGATCACTGTCAGCTCTAGCACCTAGAACAGTGCCTAACAATATATTCAGGAGTAAATAGTTTTGAATTTCTCTAGGATGGGGAGAAAGCATATGATCTAATGCAGGTTTCCACCCCCACCCTCACTCCATCGCCATTCGAAAGTAAAGTATACCTATGAAACTTTTGTAAGCCATTATGGCTTAAAGCAGTGGCTCCCAATGTTGGGCACATGCCCCACAAGGGAGCAATTTAATTTTTAAGTCAGGGAGGTGGGTTGGGGGAGGCAATCGAGAATGAGTTATTAACAGTGATTTTTTTTTGCACTTCTTATGGTTCTAGGGGCCTTATATACAGTATATAAATATATATTGTGACATATTTATGTATTTCAGTCCTCTATTATATTTTGAAACTTCATTTGCTATATTTTTATATCACTTCATATTATTATTATTATTATTATTAACAATTTCTTAGTGATTTCTCCTCAGTACTTCAACTGTCCTTTCATTCTTTTATTTTTCTCTTCCAAGGATGCCACATTCTTTGGAAGCTTGTTTAGACCAAGTTAATGGCCATTTAAGTTTCCTCCACATGAATAGGAGTTCACTTTTTGAATAGAATTATATGTCACGGTGGGGAGGGGGCAATCAGGATTTTAGAGATGCTTAAGTGGGGCATGGCCAATAAAAGGTTGGGAATCACTGGCTTAAAGCAAAGAAGAAACTAACATTGATTTGTATGCTGGTGATGAGTGTAGCTCCCAGGGAAGGAGCTTTTAGGTGGTACTCTTACTGCTTGGGATATGTAATGCCTCTCTAACAGCTCCCTGCACAACAAATGCCAAAAGCTGTTTTCACTTTTTGCTTTTTTCGTAGAAGTGAAATCCATTTTGAGTTTATTTCTGTTAGTGAAAACAGATACTACTGTAGGTCTTTTGTAAGAGCCAAGAGGAGTAAGGTGAACTTTTGAAAAGTGGGGATAGCTATATGTCTAGGATATCTATTGGCCAAAGCAGAACTCTTGATTTCCTAGAAAACTGTTCTCCTAATTTTTACAGTATAAAAGACTAACACCACCTTTCATGAAAGAGTTCAGGCCCCAGACCAGGGACACATCTTGAGCTCTCTTTTTTTCTCAATGATCTCGTCTATTAGCAAGTTTTGAGGAATCTGCCTTCAAAAAAATTCCGAATCTTCTTACCATCTCCACTGCTTTGGTGCCAATGCAAGCAACTGCCACTTTTGTCCTGGTTCTCTGCAAAATGCCATAACCTAACTCATCTCTGGTCTTCTCTACTTGGTGCTCAGGGTCCATTCCCTGCCCAACAGTCCAAAAGATCTTCACAGACATAAATCAAATCCCTTAGTTAAAGGGATAAATTATTCCCTTGATCTAAAGCCCTCCAGCGCCTCCTAATCAGAATAAAGTCCATATTCCTTACTCACCCTTTCCTTCTCTGGCTTTGTCTTTGTCCATCTCCTCAAACCTCATCTCCTGCCATTCTTGTCCTCAGCACCATGAACTAGCCACATTGATCTTCCTTCAGGCGCTAAAACACTTAAGGTCACTCACTTTATAGGGCTCTGCACTTGCTGTTTCTTCCACCTTGAAATCTCCTTGTGTGGTTGACTTCTCATCACTGAAATATCACCTCTTCAAAGAAATTTTCCTTGACCATTCCAGCAAAAGTTGCCCCCTTCTGTGCATTTCCTCATTGCCCTATTATATTTTTATTGCATTTGTTTCATGATGTGAAAATATATTATTTTAAAAATATATTTTATTGTTTTTTTTTACAGAGAGGAAGGGAGAGGGACAGAGAGCTAGAAACAATGATGAGAGAGAAACATTGATCAGCTGCCTCCTGCACCCCCTCCTCCCCCCACTGGGGATGTGCCTGCAACCAAAGTACATACCCTTGACCGGAATCGGACCTGGGACCTTTCAGTCTGTAGGCCGATGCTCTATCCACTGAGCCAAACCAGGTTTCGGCTGAAAACATATTATTTAATCCTTATTTCTTTGCCTGTGATCTCCTCCCCTTTTCTAGCATCTTCCTTACCAAACCTCTTTTGGGAATGTTAACTTCATAAGGAAAAGTTTTGTTTGGCTCATCATTGAATCCTTAGTGCCTAGAACAGTGCTTGATATAGAGACGTAATTCAATAAATCTTAGCTGAACCAGTACATTTAACTTTATCCCTCAGTGCCTACCACATAATAAACTGAATAAACATTTGTTGCAATTGCTTGATAGTGGAAAAGGATAGGTTTTTCTTGAGCCCTCTTCTCTAAATCATAAGCATGAGAATTGAGTCTAAGACTTGCTTTCTAATGGCTTATTACCTAATTAATATGACCATTTGCTATGTACACAGCCTGACATTATTGTCCAGAGAGTGCTTTTTAAAATTCAAGTATGGACACTGACATTATGGAGAAATAATGAAATTCTACCACCCAACATCTGTTTCTCTTCAAAACACATTCTTCCCTTTACTCCAATGACTTTCCTATTTTCTTAGTATCAGTCTCTCCCAAGTTCCTCCATAAATTCCTCTCTCTACTCCTGTATACTATTCTTATAATATTGTACATTATTCTTGGGATCATGGTTGGTGGGTGCTCAATAACTGAAGGGTTGTATTTTATCTTTGCAATGCAGAGCTCCCAAGCCCAAAGAGATAGTATTAGCTTTGGGAGCACCCTGGCAACTTTGGCATATTTTCCTGGTGTTGAAGAACACTCAACTAAGTAGCAATTGCTGTGTAACAAATCGCTCCAAAACTTAGTGGCTAAAACTCTCAAGGCTTCTCCAAATCAGGCATTCAAGAGCAGTTCAGTTGTGTGTTTTGGTTTGAGGTCTCTTAGGAGGTTGCCATCAGCTGACAACTATTCTGGGACTGGAAGATCTGTTTCTAAGGAGACTCACTCACATGCTGGCAAGTTGGTGCTGCCCAGTTGGCTCCGACCCAAGGAGGCTTCTCCACAAGCTTTCTTTAGTGCCTCACAACATGGCAGCTGGCTTATCCCAGAGCAAGGGATCCAAGAGAGATCAAGGCAGAAGCTGTAATGTCTTTATAAACTAGCCTCAGAAGTCACACTTATTATATCTGCCATATTCTATTAGTCACAAAGGCAAGTCCGGGTTCAATGGAGGAAGGGACTCTACAAAGACCTGAATGCCCGCAGGTGAGGGTGTTTTGGGGCCACCCTGGAAGCTAGTTGCTACAGAGAAGTTGTCAGTAGCCAACTTTTAATTTACACGAAACATAATATGCAATAAAAAGTGGTTTAAATAATGACACTTATATATATATATATATATATATATATATATATATATATATATATATATTATATTTTATTGATTTTACATAGAGAGGAATTGAGAGGGAGAGAGAGTTAGAAATGTCAATGAGAGAGAAACATCGACCAGCTGCATCTTGCACACCCCCCCACTGGGGATGTGCCCACAACCAAGGTTCGTGCCCTTGACCGGAATCGAACCTGGGACCTACCAATCCCGAGGCCGACGCTCTATTCACTGAGCCAAACCGGTTTCGGCGATAAGGACACTTTCTCTCTTACCCAATAGGAAGTCTACATATGGGACAATCCTAGGGTTAATTCTTGGCCTTCATAATCTTAAAGACTAAGATCTCTCCATGTTTTCACTCTGACACCTTTGGCATCCCGAATATGTATTCTGTCAGGGTCATATGTTGGATGCAGAGGTTTCAGGGGTCATATGTAAATAGGACCACATCCACTGAAAAAGAAAGGAATGTTAATTCTGTGAGTCAATTTTATTATGAAAGATAATATGTTATACTGTAGGTAGCTCAGATCCTATTGGCCAGAATTGGGTAGCCTAGTCAAGCATAAAAAGCACATTATATTGTGAATTCAGATGTTTGCAAGCACTAATGTTTTTTTTAAGTGCACACCCCATTTTTCAGCCAGAAAAAGAAAATTGTGGTACCCACAGAAACTCAAACTTAAAAAAATATATATAAATACTTTTATGTTTTTGTATAAACGTATTCAATTCTGTCAGGACTGTAGAATTTCCCAGACTACCACTATTTTGTTTCTCTTATCGTCTCCCCAAATAAAGGAGAAATAAATGGTTTGAATAACTACCTTTTGTGGTATTTAGCCATTGACCTTTTCATGTGACCCTGAAATGGTCCATTTTGGGAGTTGTGGAATGTACTACTGAATGTGAAGAAAATAGTGACAGAAAAATGAAGAACTTACTATGGTTCTTTCACAGGGTAAATTGACACTGGCTGATAAGCAGTAAGTGGCACGGAAAGTGAAATGTGAAAGCAAAATCACAGATGTATGTTCTCACATATGTGCTTAGAGGTTATTAAGAATTTGCTACGATTACACTAAGAATCAAGAATTCAGTTAGAAAACAATATGTGTGTATACTTAGTAAAGACTCAAGTGTTTTATTGAATAGTATACTATGCTCCATGCTTTTGGAAAATTAAAATTTTTTTCAAACTTTTACCCAAAGTAAGGTAACTCAGAAAAGCTTTATTTTTACATTTCTTGTTAATGGTATCTTTTCTTGCCCAAAGAAACGACAGCAACTGAATGATGTGTTCTCCTCAAAATACTCTTACGCTACAGTGAACTTACTTCCTGGCTTTCATTTCCCAACCTTTCTTTATCCAAGGCTAAGGAATTTATTAACCTAACATACCTGCAATTCTGGTTCTTAGATGGAAAGCTTTTTACTATCTGGGATTGGTTCTGGGATCCCTACTCAGGTAAAACTCCCACTGTTTTGGTTGAAATCGTAGGAACCTTGTGTCTGTTTAAGACACCTGTATCCAAGTCACTTCGTTTTGGGACACCTGGTGCTAATGCCACTTTTCTGCCCCTCTCCCATTCAGTGACACCAGAAATGACAGTCTAGACCCAACCCATCCTGAAACTGTGAAATGTGTTTTTCTTTAAAAAAAAAAAAAAAGATTTTTAAAATTGATTTCAGTGAGGAAGGGAGGAGAGAGAGAAACATCGATGATGAGAATCATTGATTGGCTGCCTTCTGCACGCCTCCTACTGGGGATGGAGCCTGCAACCTGGACATGTGCCCTTGACCAGAATAGAACCAGTGACCCCTCAGTCTGCAGGCCAATGCTCTGTCCACTGAGCCAAACCTGCGGCGGCTAAATGTGTTTTTCTTGAGGTGAACTACGTGTATAACACACCCCTTTTGAGTGAGACATTGGCATTGTGTAGCCATTTGTCAACCTGGGTGAAGTCAACCAACTCCCCAAAGTTGCTGTCTCAGGGATACATTTTATTCGTGGCTGAAAACACTAAATGAGGGATGTTACAGGACAGGGAGAAAAAGATGTTTATTTTCCTGGTGGTTCAGTGGGAGTAAGTAAAAAAAAAAAAAACCAACACATACACACAAAACTGGGCCAGGCACATGCTTTGTTTGAACCACGAAGCAGTGCGTTCAGGGAGTGGAAGACACGTCTCTCAGACACGTCTTGCCCTTTTGTCTACATCCACGGGAGCCGTGTGTGTGTGTGTGTGTGTGTGTGTGTGTGTGTGTGTGTAGGGGGTCCTGAGTCCAGGAGCCGTGTGTTTGGGGGATATGGGTGTGTGTCTAGCCGTGTGTGTATGTGTGTGTGGGGGCGAAGGAGGTGTCCTGAGTCCGGGAGCTGTGTGTTTGGTGTGTTAGGTGTGTGTGTAGCTGTATGTGTTAGGTGTATGTGTATGTGTATGTGTGTGTTAGGGGTGTATGTGTTAGGTGTGTGTGTATGTGTTAGGGGTGTGTGTGTAGCTGTGTGTGTTAGGTGTGTGTGTTAGGCCAGGGGTGTATGTGTTTGGGGTGTGTTAGGGGTGGGTGTGTGTGTGTAGGGTGGGGGGTCCGGGGTCAGGCTGTCCGAGGGGACTTCAGCGTCTCAGAGGCGAAGGCGGAAGCGCCCAGACGCCGCTCCTTTCCACTCAGGATGCCCGCCGGCTCCTCCCAAGGCCGGAGGCCAGGCCGCGGGCAGCCTGCAGCTGCAGGAGGGGCGCGAAGGAAGCGAGGGCAGCAGGTCGAGGGCAGCAGGTCCAAGGATGAGCTCTGAGCGGCGCCAGCCTGGGGGGCGGCTGCGGCGGGGCATGCGCAGAGCACCTGGGTGAGGGAGGACGGAGCGGGGGCGGGGGGTGGAGAGGGAGGCTTGGGGGCGGGGCCTCGGGCGCGCAGCCGCAGTAGGCCTCCGGAAATTTGCCTCAGGCCCACGTGACCGTGACTCACCAAGCCCCGCCCCTGAGCCCGGGGGGAGGGAAGAGGGAGAGGGAAGAGGTCTGGGAGGAGGAGGCGCGCGAGGGGGCGGGGAGTGAGGGGAAGGAAGCGAGGGGAAGTGGGGGGAGGAGGGGGGAGGGAAGCGAGACCGGAGGGAAGAGGGGATGGCGGGAAACTAGAGGAGCGGAAGCGCGGGCCCTTCGCTCGGCCCCGCGGCCAGGGAGCGAGGCGCCTGGAAGCGGCCCCGTCGTCTAGCTTCCGCCAGCTGGGAGGCCGCCAAGGGCGCGCCGGCCGCCCTCGCCCGCGACACGGAGAACCTAGAGAGCCCTGGAACGTCAGGGCGGGTTCGGGGGTGCTTTGAGGAAAGCCGCACCTGGGCCTCGAGGCCCGCGGAGTCTTCGCGGACGCGTCACGCCGCGCAGGGGTGCCCGGAGCGGGAGGTGGCGGCCTGGGAAAGGAGCACGCCCTGCTGGCGCCGCCCGGGCCTGTGGACGTGGCTCATGACGCGGGAGCTGGGCTGTGGAACGCGTGCACCGAGGGAGGGGCCCAGGGGTGAGGTCTGGGCCCATGTGGGCCCAGAGGCACTGGCATCTGTAGGATGCCAGCCCCGGACCCCCCAGAGGAAGCCCTCGAGGCTTCGGGGAACCAGAGGCCTGTCTGCAGATGGTTCTCCGTGGGGATGCCGGAAAACCAGAGATGTCTGAGAATACACAAACACCCCACCCGTATCTCTCTGCTCTTGTAAAGAAACATTTATTACAGCAGTCTGTTTAATATCTCGTGTCCTTTTAGCTTCTTTCTAGTAACAGTGACCTTTTCCTCAGGTCATTCCGTCCAAGTCTTGGAAGCAAATTAAACAAAACACTAGCCTGGATTAGAAAATTCAGGTCTTTGTCTACTCAACCACGTGGCCCAGGCAGACCGAGATGTGGGTTTGCTTTTCAGGTCTCCTGACCGGCTTCTGCTGGGGGCCTTTTCTCTCATTCCCACCTTGAGGCTAAAGTCTAGGTTAGGGAATGAAGCAGAACCTGCCAGGTGACCCTTATATCTTCATTTTCACCTTTGACAAGAAGTATTTGTATTGTTTCCTCCTGGGCTTCTGCAGTCAGAATTAGTGTAACTAGTAAGAATAGGTAGTTTTAAGTTGTTTATAAATACATGACTACTCAGTGCTTATTAACCGGGTGAGGTAGGGGCTACTGTTCCATTGTCTACCTTACCTTATTCCCTACAGATAGGAAATGGAAGCCTGGACAAGCAGATAAATTCCAAGGCCACCCAGCCTGTAAATGGAGGAAGTGGAATTTGAACTCAGATTGTCCACGATAAATCCTAGACTATGATCACTATGCTATAGAAATTCCCTATTAACAAACGTTATTGCATTGAAATATTAAATTTACATTTTGGTGGGATTTTTTCTTTTTTTCTTTTTACTTACTTAGCCTTCCTGAAATTTATTTTGGGGAGATGTCTAAATTTAGTTTGGATAGAAAAAAAGAACACAATTTGAAAAAGAAACTCCCGTGATAAAATCATGCATTCCAAGCTAGTATTACATTTTTCTTGTCTGTAAGATTATTGAAATATTTGCTCTAGGAACTTAAATTTTTTTTTTTTTTTCAGGAGACATTTTTGTGGTCATATATCTTTAGCCCCTGGTGTACAATGAACCATCCAGGAAAATGACAATGAGGCTCTTCATTTGTCAGTGTCCGAGAAATATATATAGACTGAAAAGTACCCAGAAGTGAACACCTTGAAAATGTCAATGACATGATGCAGATGAAAAGGGAGTTTCCAAAAGAAACATAAATATTGGATGGATTCAGTAGGAAGATGCTTTGTTTTTTCTTTCTTTCTGAAACCTTTTCTGCCCTTGAGAACATTTCCCAACTCTCCAAGACTGATTAGAAGCCTCTTCTATGGCATCTGAGTCTACTCCTGTGGGGGCCTCACCACACTGTGTTCCCATTGCTTGTTCACCTGGCTCTACCTCCCAGGAGATTCTTAAATTTCTTGAAGGGCAGGCATTCTGTCCTGCTCAATAGCATGTCCCAAAGCTCAGCATAGTTGTTTGTCTTAAAATAGGAGCTCAGCAATACTGTGTGGTTAAAAGGATGTATTGTTCAGCCTTATCTTGTTAGGATGTACTGAGTTGGGATTTAACAGAAACCATGAGACTATATTTAGTTTGACCCATTGGGAATAGAGTCTCTGTGTAGTCTTGTTCAGTCTGTCTGTCTGTCCATCTATCTGTCTGTCTATCTATCTATCTATCTATCTATCTAACTATCTATCATCTATCTATCTTTACCACTAGCCAGAGGTCTGGAATATAGATTTTGTTTTGGTGTGTATATATCTTATTGCTCATTTATTATTTTGCACATACCATAATAGTTTTTGATGTTTATTAAATAAGACCAAAAACAACCTGAAAATTTTTTTTCTGGTTAGCTAACTTTATTTCAGCACTCAATTAATGGTCAGAGACTTAACCACAACTTTAATCTTGACTTCACAATTTTGGGTTTTTAGAATGATTGGATCATGGGATTTTTTTTTATTGCCAAAGGAGACCTTATAATTGTTCTGTCCAATACATTACTAGACATGTGAAGCTATTGAAATTAGTAAAAATTAAATAAAAAATGAAATTCCTTAATAGCATTAGTTACATTTTAAATGCTTAATAGTCATATGTGACTAGTAACTATTGTACTTTTACTGGACAGCACTGACATAGATATTTCTATTATTGCAGAAAGTTCTATTCTACAGAGCTGATAAGTTACCAAAAAAGGTAAGAGGGCATAGTTTTAAATGTTTTTAAAAAAACTGATTTCAGAGAGAGAAAGGGAGATGGAGAGAAACATCAATGTGAGAATAAAACATCAATCAGCTGCCACTTGCACACCCCCTACTGGAGATGAATCCTGAAACCCAGGCCTGTGCCCTGATGGGGATTCCAGCTGTGACCTCCTGGTTCATGGGTCCATGCTCAACCACTGAGCACACTGGCTTGGTGAGGGCATAGTTTTATTAGCTTAAATATATTACTATTACTAAAAAAATATTTCAGATTGCTTAGCAGTTCTACATACAAAACACATATTTCATATGGGATAAAATTTTCTTAACAGTTGTGTTTAAATTAATGCACATTTAAACATATTCAGAACTGATGGTTCCAAGGGATTCCTCTTTGTGTTCCCTTAAAGTGACTATTCACCGCAATTAAGTAGAGAATCTTAATTTTTTTCTATTTAAAAATACTCTAATCAATTTGCATTACTGAACAAATTTGACATTCATTAGATTCAGCTGTGCATTTTAAGCTAGCATGATTGAGAAACTAAAACAGTCAGTGATGTTGGTAAAGGGCAAGTGCCAGATAGTTTTGGACTGACCAAATATATATGTAATGACATCACACATGCAATACAGACAGTTCTCAGTTTACAGACACTCTTCAGAAGCAGCCCAACTAGAAAACATGCTGGTGTACTTTCTTTAAACTCCCTGTTAGAACAGTGTCACCAAGGTATCCATTGTACAAACAAGTTAGGGGGGAGGAAATATATATATATATTTATATACACACATACACACACATATACATACTTGGAATTCTTAGAGAATGTTTAGCTTGAGTTGTAGAGGCAATAAAGAAGCTGTGAAAAACCCTGGGGAATTAGTAGAGGTTATTAGTAGAGCAGATTTGCTTAAGTGGTAACCCCCTGACAAAAATAGTCTAGTTGTCTAGTTCCATCTTTCCCCACTAGGTCTGCCCCTTTTCATTGAGTTTTTCTCCTAGTCCCACAGTCTTCTAAAATTCTCTGATTTCCTTTGTGCTCCAGTTTCAGTTCCATCAATTCAGAGTTTTGTGGTCTTGGGCAAGTTTGGTAGCTTCTCTGAGCCTCAGTTTCCTAAATTATGAAATAGGAATAATACCATGCTGGTTGTCAAGAATTAAAAGACAATTAATTTGAAAATACTTCATAGATTAGAAAACTAACATAAAAACAAATGATTGTGAATGTGTATATTATTGAAACTCAAGGATAGCCCACCCCCAAGGTTAAATGGCCATCAGTCTTGTGCATATGTTGGGAATCTGGTTCATTTGAAAATTTAAGCCAGTTGATGGTTTGAAGGTTCTTGGTGGGGTAAGGGATAGGTGTTCTGGGAAGTGGAAAAGAGATTTTATTTATTTATTTATTTATTTATTTATTTATTTATTTATTTATTTATTTTAACATTGCCCCCCCCACCCTCGCTCCCATACATACCCTCCCTCCCCAGAGTTTTGTGTCCATTGGTTGTACTTATATGCATGTATACAAGTCCTTCGGTTGATCTCTTATCTCCTCCAGATCTTCCTACTCTCCCCGCTGTAATTTTACAGTCTGCTTGTTGCTTTACTGTCTTTATATCTATCTATTGGTTTGTCAGTTTATAATGTTTTTTTAATATTCATAAATGAGTGAGGCCATGTGGTATTTCTCTTTCATTGATTGGCTTATTTCACTCAGCATGATGTTCTCTAGTTCTATCCAGGTTGCTGCAAATGATGAGAATTCCTTCTTTTTTATGGTAGCATAGTATTCCATTGTGTAGATGTACCATAGTTTTTGGATCCAATCATCTGCTGACGGGCACCTAGGCTGTTTCCAGATTCTGGCTATTGTAGATTGTGCTGCTATGAACATAGGGGTGCATATATCCTTTCTGATTGGTGTTTCTAGTTTCTTGGGATATATTCCTAGAAATAGGATTACTGGGTCAAATGGGAGTTCCATTTTCAGTTTTTTGAGGAAACTCCACACTGTTCTCCATAGTGGTTGTACCAGTCTGCATTCCCACCAGCAGTGCACGAGGGTTCCTTTCTCTCCGCAACCTCATCAACACTTGTCGTTTGTTGATTTGTTGATGTTGACCATTCTGACAGGTGTGAGATGGTACCACGTTGTTGTTTTGATTTGCATCTCTCGGATAATTAGTGACTTTGAGCATGTTTTCATATGCCTTTTGACCTTCCTTCTGTCTTCTTTTGAAAATGTTCTATTTAGGTCCATTGCCCATTTTTTAATTGGATCATTCATCTTCCTTTTATTTAGTTGTATAAGCTGTTTGTAGATGTTGGAGATTAAACCTTTATCAGTGGTAATATTTGCAAATATGTTCTCCCACACAGTGGGCTTTCTTGTTGTTTTGTTGATGGTTTCTTTTGCTGTAAAAAAGCTTTTTATTTTGATGTAGTCCTATTTGTTTATTTTCTCTTTAGCTTCCATTGCCCTAGGGGCAGTATCAGTGAAGAAGTTCTTTTGGCATATGTCTGAGATTTTGTTGCCTGTGGATGCTTCTAGTATTTTTATGGTTTCCTGTCTGATGTTTAAGTCCTGTATCCATTTTGAGTTTATTTTTGTGTATGGTGTAAGTTGGTGATCTAGTTTCATTCTTTTGCATGTATCTGTCCAATTTTCCCAACACCATTTATTGAAGAGACTGTCTTGACTCCATTGTATATTCGTGCCTCCTTTGTCAAATATTAATTGAGCATAGTGATTTGGGTTGATATCTGGGTTCTCGATTCGATTCCATTGATCTATATGTTTGGTTTTGTGCCAGTACCAGGCTGTTTTGAGAACAGTGGCTTTGTAATACAGTTTGAAGTCTGGTATTGAGATCCCTCCTACTTTACTCTTCTTTCTCAGGATTGCTGTGGCTATTCGGGGTCTTTTATTGTTCCAAATGAACTTTTGGAGAGTTCTTTCTAGGTCAGTGAAATATGCCATTGGTATTTTAATGGGGAGTGCATTGAACCTATAGATTGCTTTAGGAAATATGGACATTTTGATGATGTTGATTCTACCAATCCATGAACATGGTATGTTCTTCCATCTGTTTACATCTTCCTCTATCTCTTTTTTCAGTGTCGTGTAGTTTTCCGCGTATAGGTCCTTTACTTCCTTAGTTAAGTTTATTCCTAGGTATCTTAATTTTTTTGGTGCGATGGTAAATGGAATTGCTTTTTTAGTCTCTGCTTCTATAAATTCGCTGTTGGTGTATAGAAATGCCATAGATTTCTTGGCGTTAATTTTGTATCCTGCTACATTGCCAAATTCATTTATTAAGCCAGTTAGTTTTTTAATGGAGTCTTTTGGGTTTTTTATATACAATATCATGTCGTCTGCAAATAAGGATAACTTTACTTCTTCTTTTCCAATTTGGATGCCTTTTATTTCCTCCTCTTGTCTAATTGCAATGGCTAGTACTTCCAGTACTATGTCAAACAGGAGTGGCGAGAGTGGGCATCCCTGTCTTGTTCCTGTTCTTAGAGGGAATAGTTTTAGTTTTTGCCCATTGAGTATGATGTTGGCTGTGGGTTTATCATATATAGCTTTTATTATGTTGAGGTATGATCCTTGTACTCCCACCTTGTTGAGAGTTTTTATCAGAAAAGGGTGTTGGATTTTATCGAATGCTTTTTCTGCATCAATTGATATGACTATATGATTTTTATCTTTCAATTTGTTTATGTGATGTATCACGTTTATTGATTTGCGGATATTGTACTAACCTTGCATTTCTGGAATAAATCCTACTTGGTCATGGTGTATGATCTTTGTGATGCTCTGCTGGAGCCGATTTGCTAGAATTTTGTTGAGGATTTTGGCATCTATGTTCATGAGGGATATTGGCCTGTAATTCTCTTTCAATGAGTTGTCTTTATCTGGTTTTGGTATTAGGGTGATGCTGGCTTCATAGAAGGAGTTTGGAAGTATTCCTTCCTCTTGAATTTTTTGGAATAGTCTGAGGAGGATAGGTTTTAGCTCGGAAAAGAGATTTTAAAAAGGATATGGTAGGCTGTGAAAGAAAATAGTTGAAAATGTATAAGGAGGTTTGAGTAAATACCATCTTTTCTTTTAAGGAATGAATGTAATTGCTTGCATTTTCTACTTCCTTCTTCTGTTTCATTGATTATTCTTAAGGCTAAAGTTTCTGCTTTACATTCTAATTCATCTGACATAGCATGTTTTTAAAAACTTAGCATTGTTTACTTTGACTTTCCAGTGTTTTTTTGCTGATGAAGATTCTGCGAAGGGCAAATTCAAAGTGTAGCTGGCTGCCACAGCTCAGGGGTGGAAAGGTAATGGTTGTGGTTATAGGATGGGGCTAGGCAGCTATGCATTTAGTCCTCAGAGAAGCAGTACCAACCAGTTGCCGACACTTGCTGGCCATAGGCAGACATAGCAGTAGTTAGACCAGACCAATTCAAACTACACCAAGCAAAAACAAACAAAAATAAAAATGGGGGAAGAGGGAGAAGGAAAGAAAAAGAAAGGGAAAGGGAGAGTGAGAGAAGTAACAGGGGAGTAGAAGTGGGTAAAGAGGAAAGGAAGGACACCAAAGAAAGTGATAGATATGATTATATTCTAAGCATAGTACATGTATTAACTTAAGTCTCATGACAACCCTATGGGTTAAGCACTATTACCCACCCCCATTTGATACATGAGGCATTTAGGTCCAGAGATGTTGAGCAACTATTCCCAACGTCACATAGCTCCAAAGTGGTAAAAATGGGACTTGAATTCAGCCATTCTGATTCTGGAGTTTGTGATCTTAACCACTATATTAATAGTTATCAAACTTTCTGGTCTTAGGACCCTCTGCAACCCTCCTTATACTTTTAAAAATTATTGGAAACCACGAAGAATTTGATTCAGGTGGGTTATATTTATGATATTTACCATATTAGAAATTAAAACAAATTTAATTCATTAAAAAACAAATGCATAATATGATAACATAACATTATTTTTATTTTATTACTTATTTTATTTAATGTATTAGGGTGACATTGGTTAATAAAATTATACATGTTTCAGGTATACAATTTTACAATACATTATCTATATATTATATTGTGTGTTTACGGTCCCGAGTCAAGTAAAAGGGGAATGAATTGTGATGGAAGGAAACTTGACTTGAGCTAACATAATACTTTATTTATTTTTATTTTTAAAAATATTTTTATTGATTTTGGAGAGGGAGATAGAAACATCAATGATGAGAGAGAATCATTGATGGGCTGCCTTTTGCATACCCCCTGCTGGGGATTGAGCCCGCAACCGAGTATATGCCCTTGACCTGAATAGAACCCAGGACCTTTCAGCCCATAGGCCGACTCTCTATTCACTGGGCCAAACCAGGTAGGGCAATATTTTAAAGTAAAAATAGCTATATTTTTAAAAATAAAAGAAAGGTAGGGAGAAGTTTTGTTTTACAGTTTTGAATTTCTGTATTATTGTAAACCTCTTTTGGTGTGACAATGATTAATAAGAGTGAAGGAAGTAAGAGAAACTGAGGGTAATGAATGATGGGCACTCAAGGCTTGTCTCTATGAGTGCACCAATGTGGCCTGAATGAGGAAGACACAATAACTAATTTCTGAATAGTATGGAGTAACATCTGGATTTTTATGCTAGTTTAATCCTCAATAGATTTTTGGGTTCTTTCTGTATATTTCTAAACATATACTACTATATTTACACACAGATTTGTGTGTAAATATATATATTAGAAGGTCAGTAAAAACTGAGTCTAAAAAATATTCTTAAATAAAAGATTCTTGAGATTATCTGACTCATTCTTAATTTATTGAAGGAAATAGCTAAGGTGGGGTAGGAAAACAATTTATTGCTGGTTGAACTGCAGATTAGTGGCAAGACTGCTGGTAGAATCCAGGTTTCCTATTTTCTTATCCCATAAGAATTAATAAATATAATTATTCAGCCATTAGGTAAATCTATTTCCACCAGGAAAAGCATAAATTGACAACCATATAATCTACTAGAGGCCCGGTGCACGAAATTCGTGCACTGGAGGGGTTGGTGATCCCTCAGCTGGCCTGTGCCCTCTCACAGTCTGGAAGCCCTCAGGGATGTCTGTCTGCTGGTAAAGTGGGTCTAAGCTGGTAGGCAGACATCCCTCTTGCAGTCCAGGACCCCTCGCCCGCCTGCTTGCTGCTCCTTACTGCTCAGCTCGCTCGGCTCATTAGCGCTGCTGCCATGGTAGGAGAGGCTCCCGCCACTGCCGCTGTGCTCGCCAGCTGTGAGCCTGGCTTTTGGCTGAGGCTCCCTGTAGGACCACACTAACCACCAGGGGGCAGATCCTGCGTTGAGTGTCTGCCCCTGGTGGTCAATGCACGTCATAGCGACCGGACGTTCTACAGTTTGGTCGATTTGCATATTACCCCTTTATTATATAGGATGGTACATTCACATGCTTCATCAATGCCATTGTGAAAAATTGCCCTCTCCTCCCCAAATTGCCTCTCCAAAAATGTCTTGGTCTCTTTCATATTTTGTTAGGACTTGTTACAACTTCTTGCTTATTGCCTTTTGTTTCACAAGTACTGTTGAAAAGAATAGAGGGTTGATATTGGAAAGAGGCTAAGAATATGAGAAGCAGCAGTTTGGAGCCATCTGAGAACACTGATTGGCCAGGCCCTGTTATCTGCAGGATCTGCTTTTCTTAAGGATGAGCATATTTTGGTCCACAGGTCTCCAAGACAAGCACATTCCTGCCAACAGGATCCTTGGACAAGCTGTTCTGGAATTTGAACTTGCTACTGAAAAGGGGTTAAGTCCAGGACACACACACTCATTTCAGTGGGGGGTGAGCCATAGTTGGCTATGTTTGCACCTCATTATACAACAGTTCCAGGATAAAGTGATTCCAGATGTGCTCTCAGCAAGTACCTAGTACTTATGTGTTTAACCCATTAGGCTAAAATGAACTTTCTGAATTTTGGAGAAGGCAGAAGTTAGTTAATTAGTCATTCCCAGTTATAAAGGTGATTCTAAGTTGGCTGTAATTTGCAATGTGCTTCATGTTAGATGTTTATAATGACATGAAACATATATTTACATATTCCTATACCACACATACACATATCTTTGATGAGAAGTTCACTTTTGGGAACTGGTTCAGTAATCATTAGGTTCCTTTTTCTTCAAGGTTTCATTTTGAAAAGTTGAGAGAACATGTGTCTAAGAAGTAGTCTAGTTTCCTTCCTTTGGTTAGTGGTCTGATATGTGCTTGTGATTCTGAAAAGTGAATGTTATGGGAAAGTCCTGGTTAAAGATTTCCTTCCTTCTACACACATTTTAAAGCACTATTTAAAAAGTTTTATGTCATAAACTTTGTAACCTGAATTGACAAAGGAGTTGAAAAGATGCTGAATGCTTTCTCTGACAAGTCAGATTATTATTATATATTTAAAAAAATATATTTTTATTGATTTTAGAGAGCAAAAGAGAGGGAGAGAGAAACATCGATGATGAGAGAGAAACATTGATCAACTACCTGCACGAACCCACACTGGGGACTGATCCCACAACCCTGTCATGTGCCATGACAGGTAATCAGACTGTGACATCCTGGTTCATGGGTTGACACTCAACCACTGAGCCATGCCAGCTGGGCCAGGTTATTGAGAGTATGGGATTTTGTGTCACTGGGCCCTGGGAGGTAGGGAGCTGAGTGAACAATTTGCTTTAAAATATTTCAGGTATGTCTGAAGAAATTACATTTTCTGTTAAATACAAAGGAAAACTTCTTAGCTGGTCTCTGCTCAGTTGAGAAGATTGTAACCTAATATGCTCTGATATGGTATTAAAAAGTATTTTTAAAAATTTAGGTATTATGTCTGGCCTCAAGGACCAAAACATTCAACCAGTGTGCTGTAATAATTTTTTTTTTAACCTATAGATAATTTTTGTGAGTTAGTTGAGCATAACTGTTGACAATTGTCGGGGGAAAAAAAAAATCTCAACAGTTTGAGATAATGCTCCCAGAATTTTTAAAACATTCAATACTTGACTATTTAGTCATGGGAACTGACCTCTTCTCCCTTAGATTATAAAAAAAAAAAAGACAACAGCCCACACAATAATAGCTGTCTGGTGTGAATGAATCAAACTTATACCTTTTTTTTTTTTTTTTTTGTCAGATCGGCAAAAATATATTATTTGGTGTGCCATAGAATTTTAGTGGTAATTGGTCTATGTGCCATGAGATGAAAAAGGTTGAAAATTGTTGAATTAGGGCATTATTCATGAGCGGGAATATTAGAAAACATATTCTTCAGAGTTATCTACTTTGTTGTAACTAGTGTGACAACTACAGCAAGGCAATCTAGATATGAGCATGGATTTTAGATCCAGACTGTCTAATTTGGTTCCTAGTTCTGCTTTTTACTAGCTGTGTGCTTCCATTTTCACAAATGTAAAGGATGAATAGTAACTGGTGAGGATTTAATGAGTCTATACTTATAAGGAAAGTACTTAGAACTATGCCTAGCACATATAAACAACTATGCAAGTTTTAACTTAAACAAATAAAAAATCTTAGAATTTGTCTTTGCCCTGTCAAGCGTTAACATATCACTAGTTAAAATTAAGAGAAAAAAATGATCTTTAGGATTAAACTTCTCTTGTGAAACATCTAGGTGACTCCATGCATATGGAGCTAAAGTTGGAGGATAAGGTGAGAAAAGTTAGATAGCAGACTGTGAATGCCATTTCTGAAAGCCTCATTCTGGGTCCTTGCTAGATAACGATTTTTGATATTATTTCCAATTGGAGATAAAGACCTTTGGTGTTACCCATCAGCCAGAGATGGATATAGTCTGTGTGTGGATTGCTAAGCATTGTAATATAATAATGTGAAAGGCTTAGCCTGGAGGAAATGAAAAAGTGTCATTTAGGGAGTCAGTTCTGAGGCAGCCATGTAGGGCCGCCAGTCTACATGACAATTAGGGTTGTAATATTGTAGCCCCTCAGGCTCACCTGGCCTTGGACTTGGAGAAGGCTTACAGTCCCATCTCAGGGTGCAAAGCTTGACAAATACAGGCAGTCCTCAGTTACGTCAGACTTGACGTACATTGTTTCGTGGTCACGTCGCCACCTCCCATTTATTTATAAAAAAAGAAAGTTCTGCCATTTCAACGTATGTACATATGTGCTTTATTTACCACAAGTAAAGGTCAGGAATTGTTATCGTTCTTTCTTTTAACTTTTTTTTTTTTTTTTTTTACTGTTTCACTTCATTACTGCTGTGTATGTGCTCCATGTGAGTGACGTAGGTGCTTATGTAGGTGGGTCTTGGCTTTGCACCACAGGAATGGATCTCTGACGTAACCCGAGGACCTACTGTAGAGTACAGACTGTTTTTCACCCCCCCCCCCCCCCACACACCTCTACACACGATTTGGAGCTCTACACAAACTGCACATTGAATGTGCTAGTCCTGAAGACAGGCTTTTGACTATTATCTGCTTTAGCTCAGGAGATATGTTGTTCATTCTTAGTTTATTTATAGAGTTGGAATTGGGGAACAGATAGTTCAGTGTTTTTTGTCATTGAATCCAATAGGCAGTTGCTAAGTATTACTAAAATAATCCACAAACATCTGGCTGATAGTCCAAGATTATTTTCTATCAGAGGTATTAAGTCACTTAATTTAGGGTTAAAGTCCTGGTGAACCTTATATGAGTTTAAAAATGAGGAGAGCCAAAATTGGTTTGGCTCGGTGGATAAAGCGTCGGCTTGCAGACTGAAAGGTCCCATGTTCGATTCTGGTCAAGGGCATGTACCTTGGTTGCAGGCACATCCCCAGTAGGGAGGGTGCAAGAGGCAGCTGATGGATGATTTTCTCTCATCGATGTTTCTAACTCTCTATTCCTCTCTCTTCCTCTCTGTAAAAAATCAATAAAGTATATATTTTTTAAAAATGAGGAGAAAGGCATTAGAATATTAGATCCTTGTAGTCATAAATCATATTTCTCCAATGCCATCAGTCCTTTTTTCTACATGCACTTATTATTTAAGATGATGCATTTATTTCCAGTGGTTTGCAAGCTGTAACTTAAGGATTGAGTGCTCTAGAAGGCTCTGGATAAAAAACTGTTAGTCATTTGACATAGAATCATGTCAGGAGTGGCCTCACAAGATTTGTAGGTTTTGGCCGCTCTTGTTTTTCATTCAACATTTATTTTCAATATTATCCACAGTTAAATTCCTTATTGAACATGCAATAGATTAAAATCACATTAAAATTTGGACTTCAACCAAACATAGCAGAAAGTTGTAATTCTTTGACATTACCTCCCCAGGTTCTTATATTACAACTAGAGGCCTGGTGCACAAAACACATGCCCTGGAGGGGGTGTCCCTCAGCCTGGCCTGCTCCCTCTCACAGTCTGGGACCCCTCGCTCCTTACCGCCTGCCTGCAACAGAGATAGAGAGGCTCCTGCCACCACCTGTCAGCCTGGCTTCTGGCTGACCGGTGCTCCCCTGTGGGAGCACACTGATCACCAGGAGGCACTTCCTGTGTTGAGCGTCTGCTTCCTGATGGTCAGTGCGCATCATAGAGACCAGTCGTTCTGCAGGTTGTTCTGCATATTAGGATTTTATTATATAGAACTAAAGGCCTGGTGCACAGATTTGTGCACTGGTGGGGTCCCTTGGCCTGGCCTGTGATGATCGGACTGAAACTGGACCCCCCCAAGGGGTCCTAGACTATGAGATATTGGTTCTTGGATGATGCACCCTGGAATCAGGTTCCCTCCTCTCTGGTTTCGGGTGTGTCACACGAGAACTGCAGCTGCCAAGTCACCGCAGCTTGGCAGCTCTTGCATTGAGTGTCTGCCCCATGGTGGTCAGTGCACATCATAGCTACTGGTTGGAACGTATGCCCCCTGGTGGTCATTGCATGTTATAGCTATCAGTTGGATGGTTGCTTAGGCTTTTATATATATAGATTAATGAACCTAAATTTTGGAAGATGTGAACCAGGTGTAATTCTACTATCCCCTACAAAGAGAGTGCCATTCGTAAGTGGATACTTTGAATTTTTAATGTTTCAAATCTATTTCAAATCAAGTTCTCAGGGAAACTTGAAATAACATCCATTGTTCTATTATTATCCTGTTGCATTTAGAAACATTTCATTCTCATTCCCATCTCCTGCTTTGAATATTTTCCATTCTGAAACGAGTAGGAGCTTTGCTTTTTAGGTCACTCATAGTGAGCTAGAAACATTTATTTTGATTGTCAAACTTCTATCTAATAATAAGCTATGTTCTCAAACATTACAGTTGTACAGGTTCTTTTCAAATACCATATCACATTTAACCTGAGCTTTTGAGGTCCAGTGACTGCATGAATAAGTGAAATAACAAATCAGTGTTTCTCTCTCTCTCTCTCTCTCTCTCTCTCTCTCTCCCCCCCCCCACCCCCCCCCCCCCCCCGATCAATAAAAAGAAAACTGAAGCTCTGAGATACACATATAGTGGTATCCAGAGGATATAGGAAGAAATCCAGGCTTTTCACCTTTTATTGATTTTTTAAAAAAGAGTTTTATCCCCTTATTTTTCATGGGATTAACTAGTACTACAATTTAATAACACCCTTTGCTTGCTTAAGTATATGTAGCATATCTCATGTGGTAGGAAATATTTATATTGGTAGAGTGTGAATTTGTCTCAACATGTTTAGGTAATCTTTAGTAATGATTTAAAATTCTTAGGCTTTTCAACCCAGGCTAGACAGATCAATAAACAAATCTTGGCCAAAAAACAAAAATTATAGTAAGCATATCTGTAGCTTTTCAAAGTAACCAGTCAGAGAACCTTGTTTTTGTTTTATTTAGCTGATTGTGTGTCCCAGATAAGCTGAAAATTTTCTCTTTTTCTAGCTTTTTTCTCAGGTTTTGTTGATATATAAATGAATTTCAAACTGCTTTTAAGAATATCCAGCGCCTAGCAAAGAAATGATTGAAATGTTCACCATATAAGCAAATGGCAATTTGTAAGTAAGTATCCCTAAATGCAAATAGTCACTTTATGTTTATTGTTTTAAACTAGAATATTTCTGATAGTCTGAAGTGGTATAGGAAAAGGAGCAAGGACTTTGGAATCTGAAAAGATCTGGGTTTGAATCTTCACCCTAGTACTCAATGCTAGTTACTACACCTTACTTAGGTAATGATTTCTCTGATCTTCAGTCTCCTCACCTGCGATTTTGGGAATATATTGCCTACCTTGCAAGATTACTGTAAAGATCATCTAAACAAAGTATACAAAATATCCAGCGCTCTACCTGATATAGACAATGTACTCAAGCCCTCGCCAGTTTGGTTCAGTGGATAGAGCATCGGCCTGCGGGTTAAAGGGTCCCGGGTTCAATTCTGGTCAAGGACACAAGCCTGGGTTGCAGGCTCGGCCCCCAGTAGGGACATGCATGAGGCAGCTGGTTCTCTCATCATTCATTGATGTTTCTACCTCCCTCTCCCTCTCCCTCTCTCTTCCTCTCTGAAATCATTTAAAATATGTATAATTTAAAATGTACTATTATACAAGTTCATGCCTGGCATTTTAAGAAAACAGACATAGCTATCTATGGTGGCTCTAAATTATTGTAATTAAAAAAAGATATTTCTGAGTATCTAGCATGTAGTAAACAGGTGAAAAGAATATGAAGATATTTATACTATCGGGTCTAGTAATAATTAATGTCGTTTTAAAACAGTTTAAAATCTTGCTTGGCGTTGACTTGTATCAAACACATGGTATCTACAGAACGTGTGAAGTGCAATTAACAAGTTTTGCTTGAAAAAGTTTGTGTTTGGTTTGGTTTTTGTTGCAAAACTAGGGCTAAGAAGATGGCGGATGAAGAGCATATTCGGCACTGCATGCTTTACGAGTTCCAATTAGGAAGAAAAGCAAGTGAGGCTGCAAAAAACATCTGTAGTGCTCTTGGTCAAGATGCAGTTAGCGCCAGAAAATGCCAGCGTTGGTTTGAGAAATTTCGCGAGGGAAATTTTTCGTTAGATGACAAGAGTGGTCGAGGCCGTGTGTCCAATTTTGATCAAGAAGCTCTTCAAGCTCTTTTGGTGCAAAATCCTCAAATTACCCAACAAGAGCTTGCAACAACTTTAAATTGTTCACAAAAAACAATTTCCAATCAATTGCGTGCACTTGGCAAAGTCCAAAAGTTTGGAAAATGGGTTCCTCATGAGTTGACCGACAACAACCATAATCAAAGAGTCACAATTTGCAGTTCGCTCCTCTCTCGTCAAAACCGTTTGCCGTTTTTAGAGCAAATTGTTACCGGAGATGAACAATGGGTGCTGTATGTTAATTTGAGAAGGCGGCCTCAATGGTTGGACAAAAATGAGGCTCCGCAGCCCACGCCAAAACCTGACTTGCATGCGAAAAAAGTGATGTTGTGTGTTTGGTGGAATTTTAAAGGAATTCTTCATTATGAACTTTTACCATCTAACCAAACCATTACAAGTGCAGTGTATAGTGCCCAATTGGAAAGGTTAGCCCAAGCTTTAAGAGAAAAAGAACCCGCGCTGATTAATCGGAAGGGCGTAATTCTTCACCACGATAATGCACGACCGCATACTGCAAGAATCACTGCTGAAAAACTGCGCCAGTTGGAATGGGAAGTTCTCCCTCAACCTGCATATTCTGCTGATATTGCCCCTTCTGATTACCATTTGTTTTGTTCTTTGCAAAACTTTCTTCTTGGAAAAAAATTTAATAATGAAGAATGCCTCAAAAATGCATTGACCGAATTTTTTGCATCAAAATCACAAGAATTTTACAACAGAGGGATTAAAATGCTTCCTGAGCGTTGGGCACAAGTAGTAGAAAACAACGGCAACTATATTGTTGATTAAATTTTGTTGTATTGTTTAAATAAATTCGATTTAAAAAAGTATTAGAAAACGACATTAATTATTACTAGACCTAATATTATCCTAGCTCTGCAAATTCCTATATTTGCTATTGAGGCAGTGACAAGCCTGAATTTTCTGAAGATGTGCAAAGACCAATCTAAGTCCTGTCCCAGAAGTGCAGTTAATCTTGAGGATTTTGAGGGGCAAGCAACTTTGGGGTGCCAGGGGAGCATTGTAGATATGGCAAGACATTTTTCAATCTTACTTTGCACACCCACCAATCTACCAGAGGTAGGGCTTCCTATGGTGTCTTCAGGAACCACAGAAGCTGCTATAGCTATTATTTTTGATCAGGAGCGGAGGGGCATAATTATTAGCCACTGATTGTCAATGGTAGAACTACTCAGAGCAGAGTGGGATGGCCAAAGAAAGAAGGAAGAATATTTGTATTACTGGCTCTTTGCTTTGTTCTGGAGTTGTGGGACTGTTGCTTCCTTGCCATGGTAGTCCCAAGTTACCCTACAGGTCTGCCAACTCTGTTGTAGCTTTGGAGATCTCAGAAAATTAGCTTTTACATCTGTGAGAGTCTGCCATGAATGGAAGTAATAATTTTCATTAACTGATGCACGGAATACATTCTGTAAGTGTACTTCCTTACACAACCCACAGTGATATAAATACTAAATTCTAATTGCATATGTGAAATGAGGCTATCTTCTAGTAATGTGCTAAATGAGATGCACCAGTGCATCATGGGTAGCATACAATATTAGTTATTATTGGATCTTTACAATTCTATTGGAAAAGAAACATGAGACCCGATGCCCTGAAAAGATAAAAATGTCTTTTTCAGGCATATAAATAATAAAAAAATTCCGCTGGTTTATGAAGAAATGGGTGTTCTTTTAGTAAATATTCATATGCACCAAGCCAATCCTTTTATAACTATATTCCTAAGATCATAGAAAACATGGCAGCTCCTCCAATAGCTGGAAGAATGTGTGGTTACCCTGGCAACAGCATCTTAGTTCCTGCTTCCAGTACCACCTGGTGATTTCAAGTGTAACAGCTGTGTAGCATCTACATTTCCATTGAGGAAATAAAATGTACTCATGTATCATCCCATGGAGCATTTAAGAAGAAACGAGCTTACAAATTTGGGTAACAAGAAAGAAATAGCACTGCATACTAGCAGAGCAGTTTAAAAGCCCTAACTGCAGTTTTGGAAGCATGCCTAAAGCAGCCATGGTACCTCATTAGGGCCATCGGATCTTGAGGCAAATTTTCCATCAGAACTCTAACATTCATAGAGGCTCAGTAGCCCAAGAATGTTTTCTTATCCTTACTAAACATGTGGAATTGGCACTCTTCCTCCTAACAGACATTTAACCAAAATGGTTGTATACTCCTCACTGTGAGAGGTAGAGGAATCTGAAAGACAACCAAAACAAAACAAAACAAAACAAAAAAACAGCCGAAACCGGTTTGGCTCAGTGGATAGAGCGTTGGCCTGAGGACTGAAAGGTCTCGGGTTCGATTCCGGTCAAGGGCATATACCTTGGTTACGGGCACATCTTCAGTAGGGGATGTGCAAGAGGCAGCTGATCGATGACTCTCTCTCCTCGATGTTTCTAACTCTCCATCCCTCTCTCTTCCTCTCTGTAAAAAATCAATAAAAATATATTAAAAATAAATAAATAAATAAATAATAAAAACAGAAGTTTTTTTTTTTTTTTTTTTTTTTAAACAAAAAACAGCACCCTCAGTTTCATGCTTGTTTCTCAGTGCTCCTAATTTAACCCAAAGTGTTGGGACCTTCCTGAGATCTAC
Source organism: Pipistrellus kuhlii (assembly GCF_014108245.1). Lineage (NCBI taxonomy): Eukaryota > Metazoa > Chordata > Mammalia > Chiroptera > Vespertilionidae > Pipistrellus > Pipistrellus kuhlii. Next base: position 39,901,591 of record NW_023425529.1, read on the forward strand.
ATATTTAAAAAGCCAAATGCTATGGTAATTTCCAACAAAATTAGTTTTATGAGAGTTTCTGAATTAGGTAGTTAATGTAGGAAGGAAAGAATAGCAATGCTAGGCTGCAGAGGTATAGTGGGCTAGGGAATAACTTCCTGTCCTCTAAAGAAATACTATGAACGAAGAATTTCATTTTTCTTTCCCTTTCCCTCTCATTATTATGATTTTATACATATGGAAAATTTAAAAATAGAAAAAGTATATAGAAGCAAGAAAAAAATCACTGAAGAGCCTTCCATAGTTAATATATTTAAAGTTTCATTTATTCTTGTTGATGCATTTTTCACCTTTGTGCTTCATTTTCTTTTAAAAATATTTTTATTGATTTCAGAGAGGAAGGGGGAGAGAGAAAGAGATAGAAACATCAATGATGAGAGAGAATCATTGATCGGCTGCCTTCTGCATGTCTCCAACTGGGGATCAAGCCTACAACCCAGGCATGTGCTCCTGACCGGAATTGAACCCGGAACCTTTCAGTCTGCAGGCTGATGTTCTATCCACTGAGCCAAACTGGCTAAGGCTTATGCTGTATTTTCGAAGAGCTGCTCCAGTTATTCATCCACACTACAGTTGATTTTCTGTGTTGTCAGTTATGATCATTATTGCTTCAAAGGAATATTTTAAATCTGAGATGGCATTTTGAGTTTGCTTGTATTTTTTCTTATTCTAATGGCTTCATACTTTTCTCCTTTCATCTTACACTGGTATTCTATATATTCTTGAATTTTGTTCCTCTTTTTTCATAGAGATCATGTCTTCATACACCTCTGTTTAGGATATCACATTTTCTTTGAGACTATTGAATCTGCTCAAAGGCATCAGGTTGCTTTTGTCCTGCCTCACCCTGGGACAGGGGGTGATCTATCCAGTCCAATTAAATAGGGAGCACAGAGGGTTCCTAGCACTGTTCACTTGAATTCTGACAACTTTCCCTCTCTTAACTAAATACTGAAGGCTTCTTATGTGACTGCCTTAGTTCAGTTTTTAGGACTTAAGATTCCTTCCCGCAGTCATTCCGTAAATACCCAAATCCTTACTAATTGCAGACACTGTTGTAAGTGCTGGGATAGGGCAGAGAACAAAACAAGCTTTTAGAAAATTAGAGGCCCAGTTCACAAATTCATGTACCAGTGGGGTCCCTTGGCCTGCCTGCGGGATTGGGCAGAAACCAGCTCTCTGACATCCCCAGAGGAGTCCCGGATTGTGAGAGGTTGCAGACCAGGCCAAGTGACCCCTCTAGTTCACTACTGGGACAGGGAAGGGACTGCAGGAGGGCTCCAGAACGTGTCTGGCTCATTTCGTTCAGTACCAATTGGCTGGACCCTAGCAGCAAGCTAACCTACTGGTTGGAGTGTCTGCCCCTAGGTGGTCAGTATATGTCACAGTGAGCGGTTGAGGGACCTTAGCATATCATTAGCATATTATGCTTTGATTGGTTGAATGGCCAACCAGATGACTGGACACTTAGCATATTGGGCTTTGATTATATAGGATAGGATAAGTAAATTTGTAATTGTACAATGTAGATTAAAATATTAAGCTTCTGGTAAGGGAGATTGGGGGCTAACGAGGCAGTTATTTTACTCTGTGCCAGGGAAAGATCCACAGACTGTAAGGCAGCATTTGAACTGAAGTGAGGGAATGAGTTCTTTGGTTACATAGAAGAAGAATGTTCCCAGCCTTAACCAGTTACGGGCACATCCCCAGTAGGGGGTGTGCAAGAGGCAGCTGATCGATGACTCTCTCTCATCGATGTTTCTCTCTATCCCTCTCTGTAAAAAAGCAATTTCATATATATATATATATATATATATATATATATATATATATATATATATATGTATGTATAAAGAACATTCCCAGAAGGGGAATCAAAGAGGGCCTTTAAGCCTTTTGGAAGCTTTGACTTTCATTCTGAGTGGAATGCAAGGCCATTCTATGGTTCTGAGCAGAATGAAGTCCCGAAAGCTAAGTGAATCAAGGGTTTTAAGAAAGAGGGAGTGATCAAGTGTTGCTGACAAAGTGAGTGAGAGGAGAGCTAAGAACTGACCGTTGGATATAGCAACATGGAGGTCATTGGTGACTTTGACAGGAATTATTTCAGTGAAGTTGTGAGGGTGAAAGCTGTTTGGAATGGGTTCCAGAAGGAATGGGAGGATCCAAACAGGAGGCAGACTGTAGGCTACTCTTTAGAGGAGTTTTACTCTTAAAAGGAAGAGAAATGGAATGAGAGCTGGAGGAGGATGTGGGACCAAGAAAGTTAAACTTTTTTTTTTTTTTAAATGGAAGAAATTATTATAGCACCTTGATTTGCTGGAAATGATCCAGTAGAGAATAACTCAGTGATGCAAGAGCAAGTGGACAGTTGCTGGAACAATACTGTGGAGTAGGTGAGAGGGGATGAGCTCCAGGGTGCAAGCGGCACGGGTATGAATGTTCAGTGGTGGCTACAGGAAGGAGGCTGGGATGTGGGCACAGAGGGACCTACATGGCTGAGAGCATGGACATTCACTCAGTGTGGCTCAGCTGGACTCTCAACAGCAGTTAGTACATTTGGCAGACTAAGGTACATCTGCCATTCTTTGCAGCATGTGCACCAGAGCACCCTGTGTGAGGCCAGTCCTCTGCCTCTCCCCACAGAAGCACCTATGTACAGGTGCTGTTCCCAGGCCTGTTCTTGTCCTCCCCACTTCATGTTGGTAAAGCAAGTACTACATTAGTATCCATTTTTCAGTAAAAAACAAAACAAAAACAACAACCTTGTGTTCAGACTGGTTTAGCCACTAATATAAGGTCACATACCAATAAAACGATAGAGCAGGGAATTGTGCTCAGACATTGTCCCTGTTTCTGGGTTCTTTCACATTGTTATCAGATTGGACCCAGGAAACAGGGAAGGACTTTTTTTTTTTTTTACTTCAAAGACTTGGAGATGCGATGCTCTTCTCCTATCCTCATCTACAAAGGAGGCCACCACGGGGATGACTCTGCACAGTCTGTCCAGATACACACAGGTGCCTTTACCGGGCGGAGAGGATCTCCAGGTGCATGTAGCTTACAGATTCCTCATACCCCACTCACTGAGTGGAGACTTAAAGCTTGCTCCTTCATTTCATCCTCTGTGAGACTACTCTTGAACTGCACCCTCCTGCCTGCTTTTCTCCCGACCATGACCTTTCGGTTAACACTTCACTCATTCCTTTTGCTAAAACTTTAGATATGAGGAGAAGCAGGGTTTTGCACTGATTCAATTGCCCCTAACCAGAGAATAATAGAATTTTGACCTTGGGAGGAACCATTCCAAGGTCTCTGGTTTAATCCTCTCCATATGCACCCCACTTTCTTCACCTGACTTTCCAGGAACCACCCAGCATCTAATTCTAGAACTTTCTACCTTCAATTTTGGAAAACATGCACACATGTATGTATGTATGCATGGATGTATGCATGTGTTTTGTTCCCTTTTGGAAGAAGCTCTAAGAAAAGGGATTGAGGGTTTAGCTTGAAAACGCTCCCTGCTATTCCAAGGACTGTCACTACAATCACTGGTGGCCACTGGGGGTAGGGCTGTCACAGGGCTCTGGCAGTTTCCCATTTTCATGCATTTTCCTCAAAAATGTTATTTTGTAGTAAGTGAACTGTACATTCTAAATGACAGGTGTTTTTTTTTTTTATTACTCCACAAAAATAATGTGTATTCAGTCTCCCTAAACTATTGTGTTATGTCATGGTTGATCAGTTAAACTCCTAATTATAATGAGGTGTTATTGAAAAAGTTCAGAGGTATTGATGAATGAAAGGGGTGCTTTAAGTATGAAAATAGGACACATGTAACCAAGGAGCATATGCAAATGACAAACATGCCTTCCATTTAAAATTTAGGTTAAGAAGTATTTAGAGAAAAGAATAAAGTTTGCATATGTTCATATGCATATCTATAAATAAAGTTACACATAGAAATGAAATATTTTTAGAGCCATACATTTATGCTCCTATGGCTTAGAAGCATACCCACTAGAAAGCATCTTAGAATGGAAGAAAGCTGTTTCATTCTGCCCCCTCACAGGAAGTCTTGCAGGGGTTCTTGCTTTGATTTGCTACCCTTTGCAAAATCTCCCTGAAGGTCCCCCTTCCCTGGTGGACAAGCTCAAGTGTGGGTAGGAGCAGAACCAGTCATTTTGAAGAGATAAAGATGATAGCTTTCCTAACATTTCCATATATGTCGATCATGTGGGGGTGGAGATAGACCATTAGGCAAAAGCTAGAATTAGTCATATGAATTATGTACTTGTTTGGACACTGGGCCACTCCTGCCGCCATCAGTGCCAGCAAACCCCGCAGACAGCTTTAACACCACCACTCTGTTTCTGTCCCACTCGTATAAAATTCCATGCCAAGGTACAAACCACAGTCCTCCCTTTCTTGTTTTTTCATGCAAAAACTATTTTAGAATAAATTTAATGTCAAACCTTCAAGAACTTTGAACAGAAGAGACTTCAGCTCTCTCAGTTCACAACATGGCTAAAAAATAAAAAATAAAATTCTGAGGAAAGCACTAAAATTTGCACTGAAGTTAAGTTCCAGAGAGAGATAAAATTGCTGTGTTGGAGGAATAGGATAAAACAAGAAACACTGAGGAAAACATAGCTATCAACAGCAACACTTTCATGCCGAGGAGAGGCCCAGAGGCCCCGCCTGTGAATAACTTGCAATGGCTGCTTTATGCAGTATGTCAATAAACACGGTCTCCCAAACCATTTCAAATATTCAACATTGACCTAAACAGACACAGACAGAAAATACCAGTCCTAGCATACATTTATGAATATATACATAGAACACATTGCAGGGAGAACTTGGTGCTTTCCCTCCCGCCCCCTTCTCCCCCCCCCCCCTCCAATTTTACGTACACATTTCAGTAAATGCATATTCAGTGTTCATAGTCTAAGTAATGGAAAACACATTTTCAAAATCAGTCCTAGACAGCAGGAAATACTCCCTGCGGGAGTTCTTAGAGGTATAGTCTTCATTTAACAAATGCTTGTTGGAAGTAGGAGGCAGGAAGTTATATGACATGTCTCTAGCTTCAAAGGCCTTAAATTGTGGGGGAGATCTTCTGGGAGTCTGGTCATCACGCAATTTAAGATAAATGCTGTAGAGCTATATGAGAAAGGTATAAAAACAAATAGGAAAGAGAAGGCCAGAGTTGTGATTTCAAAATTTAGAAACCAAAAAGAATGTCCAGGCAATCTGGAAAAGCCTTCAGGTAGAAATAATGACCAGAAATAATGCACAGTACTATGGATTATCGAATCCAGTGCTAGAGCCTTAGACCATGGGGTTTACAGTTTAAACCTAACTGTAAGCAGTTAAATTTACCATGGATAATGTGTTAGAACTATTGATTTACATTCCATTGCCTCCACTATAATAGAATATGAGCATTTCTAGGATGAGGTTACATGATGTTTTACCTTTTTATTTAAACCCCTCTATGTGTAGCTTGTGTTATTGAAGAGAAGGCACTAAGAACATTGATGGCCTCCTGCCTTTAGTTTAATACAACATATTCTAAATGTCAATCATTTGATTCACTTTCTCACAATTTTTGCCATAGCTGTTTGCTACAAGTATTATTATTTACTGCAAGAAAATGATTTTTTTGTTGATAGACGGTGAACCAAATAATATCACGTTTCAGAGTGAGCATGTTATTTTCACTCTGTTTTCTTTCAGCTCTGTTTACACTGAGGAGAGCATTCCAGTTTACTTGTGGTTTATCTTTAATAACTCTCTGACCTTTGGAGATCTTCCTTTGGAACTAATATAGAGGCTCCTGAGGCAGTGGTATCTGGCTAGAAGTGAATAACATTACTTTGTTTTTCTTTTATTGTGTTTAGTTTTATGAAAATGATACTAATTTTCTATTTATGGAAATGACAAAAATGTTCATATACTTACATTAAAAACAAGGAATTGATTTAGAGAAAAATAGTGCATCAGTTACTTATTGCTATGTAACTACCCCAAAACATAGTGGCTTAAAAAAACAATGACTTATTGGGATTTTGTGGGTTGGCATGGCTCAGCTAGGCAGTTGTTCTCTGTGTGATGTCTGCAGGGGACATTTCTGTGGCTTGAGAACTTGGTGGGAGCAGGAAGGTCCAACATGGCTTTACTCATATGTCTGGCAGCCAGTGGGAGCGGCCAGAATGGCTGCAGCTGGCAGAGCCTCTCTCTCTCTCCATGTAATCTTCCATCAGTCAGTAGTCTGGGGCCTTTAACATCCTGGATGAATCCCAAGAGACTGAAAAAGAGAGCTGCAAAGTCTCTGAAGGCCTAGACCCGGAAGTCACGAAGTATTGCTCCTGGAACATTTTGTTGGTCAAAGCAAGTGGCGGGACAAGTCTAGATCCATGGGGAAGAGAAATAGACTTCACATGTTTTTGGGAGGTTAATGGTACACGTGATCAGACATGGGAAGAATCTGGCAATCATTTTGCAAACAGTCTATCATAAACGGTAAGTAAGCAAGTAATAGTGAAAATTGTAATAGATAGGGAAAAAATTGTGAGGTTATTACTCAAACAACTGACATTTAAAAAATGCAATATTCACTTAACATCTAAATATACCTAAACAGTCAGTCTGTTGACATTTTTTTAGCACTTTGTATCGATACATACAAAGCACAGTACTATGCAAACATGGATTAAAGGAAAAGATGAAACATGGTACAAGCTTGTCTTAGAACTGTTTTGTTCTAGTGAGAGAGACAGATATGTAAATAAGTAATTATAAAAAACAACCATGATGCATGTTATACTAAGAGGTTGAAAAATAAAATGTGACATTTTATGTAAAAGTTTGAGATAATGTGATTTTCTTGGGCCCATGACTTTTATCAGATTCTTGAGAAAGTGTGAGACCCTGAAAAGACCTAAAAAGCACAGAATGAATCAAGTGACACAGCGGTGTGATACACAGGGATGACAGCTGCTGACTGGGTGGTGAGACTTCCCAGAGGTGGAGAGAGGAGTAACCGAGGAGGAAGAATTGGCTTGATTTGGAATCCAGTTAGATGGGGAAGGGGGTGAGATGGACATGGGAGAAGGAGGAAGAAAATGGTGAAAGGATAGGAATGTGGGGAATTGGAGAAAGGAGAAGCAGGTGGGGGAGGGGAGGAGTTATATCCAGGATGACTGAATTCTCTCCCTGGGGAGAGTGATAGATAATAGGAAATATAGCAGGAAGAGTGGGTTTTCTGGGAGCTCTTTCCAGAATTCAGTTGTTTTCCAAGTGGTAATGAGGTGCCCGTGTAATAAACCAGTAAACAATTGTAGATGCAGATTTAGACCTTACTGCCTTGTGCCAAGCACCTTTATAGGAACTGGGTATAAAGCAGTGATAATCCTGAGAGAGGTGATGCACACGTTCCCATGGAGCTTACATTCTAGTGGGGTTGGGGCAGGGTAGGGGTGTCGAACTCAATCAGAGAAGGGGCCAAAATCTAAAATCCAGCCTAAATCGCGGGCTGAATGGTTTACTGAACAGTCATAAACTGTCATTGTGATGGAAACGCAGCGGAGTGCAGTGATGACAGCGCGGTGCGGGCCACATTTCAAGGCCTGGCGGGACGGATTTGGCCCGCGGGCCTTGTGTTTGACACGTGGGGCAGGGGGAAGATGAGGAGAGAGACAATTACATTCACACAGATTTTACCCAAGAATAAAATAAACCCTTTTAATGGGCTAGAGAGGGTTGGGACAACTATTTTAGGGTAGTAATGTAATTGGAGGCAGACTTTTGAAATATAATTCAAAGCTAGGAAGAATAATTTGCTCTCTTTTAGTTTTATAAAGTAGTAAAATTGTACTAACAGGAAGGTGTTCTCACCCAGAAACCAATCACTGTGATGGATACTTCTCCAACCACCTCCCCCGACCCCTGCTATTTGAATCTCTACTATCTGAATCTTTCCTACCAGAGAAGCAGGGAGAAGGAACTATAAGAGAAGGGGAGAGGATGTGTAAAAGAGTGGCAAGGGAGAGTCTCTCACTGACTACCAATGGGGTGACCTCAACCTTAGGGCATTGTGTCCCACTCACACAGTTAGTGCCTAGGAGTAAGTTAACTAGGCTAGCATTTCCACTCTCAATCCCTCATCACACTATGAATGTTGTTGTACAGAGTGGCTTGCTTCACTGCATGAAATAGATTACATCACTGTATGACGTAGATTACATCACTTGGACTCGAGTAAAGAACTGATTGTACCCTCTCCTGTGTTTGGGTGTGTTGATTTGAGGAAGTGGTAGGACATGTCCTCCCTCACCTTCCCCAGGCTGTTATCTGGACCCTTCAGTGCGAATGGTGGGTTGAGAACAGGGCTGCTTTTGAATCAAATAACCATTAGGGAGACTTTGTCTTTTAGCCATTCTATTCACTCCAAGGTAAAGATTTATTTAATTTTTAAGAAAATTGTATATTGTAATATTATCCATTTCTAAACACATCTCCCCACTCCCATGAAGAATGTTAAATAAATTAGTTTGTCAGTAATTTTTTTTTGTTAATCCTCACACGATATTTTTTTTGCCAGTGATTCCCCCCCGCCCCCCCAAAAAAGCACTGTTTTTATTTATATAGAGCCCACTCAGTGCAGGAGGAGTGGGAGAGGTTCCTTTTTCAATCCAAGGGCCTCCATAAGGTTCATCTGTTGTTACCAAACACACAGGTAAGTGGCGTAATGGATTTGGTAAACTGACCACAATGTTTAGTCTCTCTCTGCTAGAGCAACAAGATAAGTGTCACTCTCTGCTTCTGTAAGAATCCTGAACTTAGGGTTTTCAACTGTAACTACTCCAACTTCTATTTCTGAAGGTTTGAAATAAATGGATAGAACAGTAGATAGGCAGGTAATCGCAGTTTCCACTAGACAGTTCAAATGTCCAATCAAATTTCTTCTTCACATTTTTTTCAAGAAAGCTGGTTGACTCAGCTTGTTCAACACCTGCCACAGAGGCTTTAAACCCACAGTGGTAACTTGCAGGATCACACTTGTAACCTGAGGGCCTTGTTCTTCATCTATACCAATTAAAATCATATAACAACCAAGGGGCCTCATTTCGGCATTCTGTGTGTAGACCTTAGAAATATCAGCAATTTTTTCACACAGCATGTCCACAGGAATCTCATAGTCATACTTGAATTTCCAATTAGCTGCCTCATAGTGTGCCCTCTGTACCTGGGATCTGCTATCAGCTGTCATTCTTGTCATCACACGGCCAGTGTTTTTGGTTATCTTGAATAAGTGAGTGACTGTGCTGGAACCCAGTAATTTGTTTGGTACTTTCTTCTATGTGACAATTACTGCACAGTCTTCCCATCTGTCAGCTACTGATGTAAGGCCACCCTGGTTAATAGCCTTAAAAGCATTTGGTAAAGTTGGCCCTTGGGTTAAAAAATGGTAATGTGGCTGTGAAAACCAGCTCTGGAACCATGGGACATGTTGATGCAGCCACTACTTCTCTTGCCATTGATTTTTTAGAGAGAATGCAAGGGAGGGAGAGAGACAGAGAGAAAGAAACATCAATGTGAGAGAGACACACATCAGTTGATTGGCTCCTACATGTGCGCCCACCAGGACCAGGGATTGAGCCTGCAACCAAGGTATGTGCCCTTGACCGGAATCAAACCCACAATCTTTCAGTCCATAGGTTGACGCTCTAACCACTGAGTAAAACTTTCCAGAGCTATGTAAGTAATTTTGACCATACCTACTTTGAGTCATGCCAGGGCGTTTCTCTAAATTGAAGATGAACAAGGACCAATTAGTTTATGATATGTGTTGAAATTATAGGATCCTACAAAATAAAACCTTCAATGGTTAGAACATATTGTTCTAAAGCTTATGAAGTTTTCAAATACTGATGGGAAGAAAACAATTTAAATGATTGGATTTGCTATTATTAGTTTTAAACCTTAGGTAAAATATCATTTCAAAACCACAGCCTTTGAGTGTTACTAGATAACGTGGGCAGAAGTGGCGAGCAACATGCCAGTATACCTACCATAGCTTGAGACCTCATTCTGGGAGAGAAAGTTTGGGTTTGGAAATTATTATAGACAATTTATTTTTCTGCCATTTGCCATTGTCACCTCATTTAATCCACAAACTATGTTATTCAAACAAAAATTTTTCAGGGAAGAATGAATCCATAAAACACAGGCACTATATAGGATTTTAAAATCATAAAAAGTACACATTACAGGGAAGTCGAAGAAAATTTGGGCTTCGTATCATGGAGCTGCTGTCTTCCTTTATCCCATTGTTTGTGACCTTGACTATTTTAGTCATGACGTAAACCAATGGAATAAAGTCATGACATGTTTATTATTGTCTAGTCACACTGGTAGTTATTAATACTATAGAGGTGGCAAGGACACTTTCAACATACAGTGCCTCCTGTCAAGAGAAAATAAAGACCTTCCTGTAAAGTCCCCAGAATGCTGGCAGTAGGCTTTGTCCTAAGTCGGTCTCCTGGCACAGACTCTCTTTTTTTTTTTTTAATATATTTTATTGATTTTTTACAGAGGAGGAGAGAGGGATAGAGAGCTAGAAACGTCGATGAGAGAGAAACATCGACCAGCTGCCTCTTGCACACCCCCTACTGGGGATGTGCCCGCAACCAATGTACATGCCCCTGACCGGAATCGAACCCGGGACCTTTCAGTCCGTAGGCCGATGCTCTACCACTGAGCCAAACCGGTTTTGGCGTGGCACAGACTCTTAATGTGGGGATCTGAACTATTCACCCTAAATTTAATGTAAGGAAGGGAAAGATAACAGTGTTGGAATTCCTGGTGTTGGTGCAGAGAATACTACCCTCCTTACTACTGCTATTACTATTATTGCTACTACTACCAGTAATAATGATACGATCCATAGCCATTACCTACTGCTTACTACGTTCTCAGGACCATTCTAAGTGCCTTCCGCATGTTAACCAATCTAATCCTCACCACAGCAATAGATACCATTGCTGTCCACCCTTTACAGATGGGGAAACTGAGGCCCAGGGAAGTCATCACACATCTGTGAAATGGAGGAGCTTGGATAGGAGTAGGTGCTGAAGGATGATTTAGACGGATAGTAAAAGCAAAGAAGATAGGATTTTTCTCTAAGGTGGAAAAAGTCACTTGGGAGAAAGTTGCTCCATCTTTGGAGCCCCAACTAACTCTGAGGAGAGAGAGCCATGTCCACCACCCAGGCCCAGCTTTTTGCACCTCCCAGGTTCTGCCCCACCACCTGAAAAAGGCCAAGGGCTGGGATAGAGGCTGTGTGGGGTCACTGCTGAGATTCTGCTGATCTGCAGCCAGGCATCCCAGCATCATGGAAGGTTTGAGCTGATGGGATAGCTGGGGATACATGAAGCTCTCCCCCTCCACAGAGAGGGCCCTTAAGTACCACACAGACTTAATAGTGGGTCATGGGGACACCTTTTCTTTGGTCTTAGGAAAGCAGACATTTTTGGGGCCTGGGATGTGGGGCAGTTAACTGAGCAGGAATCTGGAACCCAATTTAATGATTTATTTCTTTACCTCCTCTCCCTTACACGCAGGAATGACTAGGATCAAGGTTAGGATAAAAGGGAGGAGATCTTACCAAATTTTATGGAAACATGTGAACAGGAAAGAGACCTTCAGGTGGGATTTATTTATAGCTCTGTGTGATGCACGGATTTGTGTTTATGGGTATGAGCATTCAGGAACCGTAAAGTTTAAATTCCTTTAATGTTCGTAGTAGGTGACCTGAAAGTATTCATTATTTTGGTTTTCATATTGATGCTTATTAGGGAAAGTCAGAAAATTCAGAAAATCTCATTTCCTCTCAGAAATTCCTGTTGGTCCCTCTTCATGAGTGCCTCTAGAGTGGGCATTCTGAGGTGCTCTGCGTTTCAGACATGGGATCATCATGTCCCTGTGATGTGGGCTGGGGTTCCACTCAGGCATGTTGGAGAGAAGGCACCTTCCACTGCGGCTGTGTTTTATCTCAGCCCTCTTACTCTGTGCCCAGAGAACCATTCTCTTTCCACCTCCTAATCATGCTTCTGAGTACTGTACGGTGAGGGTGACATTTTTCTCTTGACACGCACCATTATAGTACAGAACCATCCTTGTCACTTTTTATCACTTTTAATAACGATGAAATCTCTTACACAATGTCTAGAGCTTCATAAACATATGTTGATGGCACTATATTATCAGCCTTCCAACAGCCAGGGTCACAGACAATGTGCCAGAAGAAGGAAGACAGTGAACATAATATTATAAATAGATATGGAGCTTGAGAATGACCCTCTTTGGTGTGGGACATTAGTTGGCAACGAGAAGTGATGAAATGCAATAATCATGTTATTTTACTTAGGGAAGTCTCCAGATGTATGCCAAATGCTTGCTATGTTTAATCTGATTGGCATCTTAGCATGGCAGAGGTTTAAACATTTGTCTTTGTTGTTTCATGACAATGGAAAATGAATTAAAAGATAAGAATAGAGCAAAAGTGCAAGTTGGATAGTGAAAAGTAAGCATATGATACATAATTTTAATTTAGGAAATCTAAGTGAAACATGTAAGAACAATATGCCTTATTTATATTTTATCATTCTAAAGTTTTAAGCATAAGCATTGAGGACCATTCAGGTATTAAGTTGAAATTCTAGTACTAATCCCATTTTTTTTTGCCTCTTGATCTTTCATTCATCCTATATTTTAACAATGAAATACCTAAAAGGTATACTGGCTTTGTTACTTGGTGCTCAAAAATGTCCCCAAATCATTGGTTTAGACTTGCCAGTACATGGGCTGATGATTTATGTGTAATAGATCTCAGAACTCCCAGCATCTGGGGAGACAGGAAAGCACCAAAAACAATATCACCATCAACACCAACAGCACCTGAAATAATGACAATAGCATTAATTGATATCTATGTACATTAATATTAACCCTTTCAGTATCCTGTTTAGACTGGTATTATGATAACAGTATAAGGGGTCAAAAGTTCAGGCAGTGAGGTTAGAACTTGGGTAAGTTAATTAACTTCTCTCAGAATTACAATTTCTTCATCTGAAGAGGAGGAAGTATTATTATTACTTACAATATGATTACCTTAATTTCCCCCCTCCCCCGACAATTAAATGAATAATGCAGGTAAAGTACTTAGCACAGTGCCTATTTTATGATCGCTAGTTTATTCTCATCATTGTCCCCATTTTTCAGATGAAGAAGTGTGGGCTCAGAGATTCAGCAAGCTGGGAAATGGAAGGCAGGAATAAAAAAAGGAAGCACCTGACTTCCAAACCCTTACTGGTAATCGACAGCCCACACTATCGGGTCTAGTAATAATTAATGTCGTTTTTAAACATTCGTTTATAAAATCTTGCTTGGTGTTGACTTGTATTGACATAACCTTCAAACACGTGGTATCTACAGAACGTGTGAAGTGCAATTAACAAGTTTTGCTTGAAAAAGTTTGTGTTTGGTTTGGTTTTTGTTGCAAAACTAGGGCTAAGAAGATGGCGGATGAAGAGCATATTCGGCACTGCATGCTTTACGAGTTCCAATTAGGAAGAAAAGCAAGTGAGGCTGCAAAAAACATCTGTAGTGCTCTTGGTCAAGATGCAGTTAGCGCCAGAAAATGCCAGCGCTGGTTTGAGAAATTTCGCGAGGGAAATTTTTCGTTAGATGACAAGAGTGGTCGAGGCCGTGTGTCCAATTTTGATCAAGAAGCTCTTCAAGCTCTTTTGGTGCAAAATCCTCAAATTACCCAACAAGAGCTTGCCACAACTTTAAATTGTTCACAAAAAACAATTTCCAATCAATTGCGTGCACTTGGCAAAGTCCAAAAGTTTGGAAAATGGGTTCCTCATGAGTTGACCGACAACAACCATAATCAAAGAGTCACAATTTGCAGTTCGCTCCTCTCTCGTCAAAACCGTTTGCCGTTTTTAGAGCAAATTGTTACCGGAGATGAACAATGGGTGCTGTATGTTAATTTGAGAAGGCGGCCTCAATGGTTGGACAAAAATGAGGCTCCGCAGCCCACGCCAAAACCTGACTTGCATGCGAAAAAAGTGATGTTGTGTGTTTGGTGGAATTTTAAAGGAATTCTTCATTATGAACTTTTACCATCTAACCAAACCATTACAAGTGCAGTGTATAGTGCCCAATTGGAAAGGTTAGCCCAAGCTTTAAGAGAAAAAGAACCCGCGCTGATTAATCGGAAGGGCTTAATTCTTCACCACGATAATGCATGACCGCATACTGCAAGAATCACTGCTGAAAAACTGCGCCAGTTGGAATGGGAAGTTCTCCCTCAACCTGCATATTCTCCTGATATTGCCCCTTCCGATTACCATTTGTTTCGTTCTTTGCAAAACTTTCTTCTTGGAAAAAAATTTAATAATGAAGAATGCTTCAAAAATGCATTGACCGAATTTTTTGCATCAAAATCACAAGAATTTTATAACAGAGGGATTAAAATGCTTCCTGAGCGTTGGGCACAAGTAGTAGAAAATAACGGCAACTATATTGTTGATTAAATTTTGTTGTATTGTTTAAATAAATTCGATTTAAAAAAGTATTAGAAAACGACATTAATTATTACTAGACTTAATATGTTGATTAGGGAATGTTGCTTTGTGGGAAAGGAGGGCACGGGAGTAAGGTTCAGGCTTTGGCTCAGAATGTAACTCTAACTTTGTGAAGGTGATAAGGGAACGTAAGGAAAAGCAGTTATTTATAACTGGAGCCTCAGATGCTGCCTCTAATGGACACTTAAAAAAATATTTTATTGATTTTGTACAGGGAGGAAGGGAGAGAGATAGAGAGTTAGAAACATCGATGAGAGAGAATCATCGACCAGCTGCCTCTTGCACACCCCCTATTGGAGATGTGCCCGCAACCAAGGTACATGCCCTTGACTGGAATCGAACCCGGGACCTTTCAGTCCCCAAGCCGACACTCTATCCACTGAGCCAAACCGATTTTGGCTAATTGACACTCTTGTTCCTTCTGCATTCTGCCTTCTCCCAATGGTGTTGCCCTTTCCATTGGCATGATTGCCCAACCTTAGAAAAATATTTAATTAGGTTATTCATCTAGGTCCACTGTCTCTGAACTCGCTTAATTCCCCGGACAACTAAAAGAGGGGAAGGGGTAACCTACCAGTAGATATTACACCTACCCCACCCCGTTATGTTATTTAGACCGGGATGCTTGGCTTGTCTGCACAACCCTCGTCAATTTATGCAGCTTCATTTATAGCGTTGCGCAGGAAAGGCAAAATAAGGGCTATTCTTGAATGAGTCATCACACCACAGGTTATTAGTAAGTGGTTGCTCTGATTTTCTGTCTTTTCATTTCCTTTTCTGCTAAAGAATGGCATTTGGACTGTGCAACTCCTCACCCCTTGCAAAAATCTGGGAGGAGAGATGCTGTTTGAAGTTAAAGATTCCTTTGTGTGATATCTGATAAAACTTGATTTTGCACTTTTTTTTTTTTTAGAAAAAAAAATTCTGTAGTATAATCTGACAAGGATTGGTAATATCACCATTCATTAGTATTTAGTCACTTTTCCCTCTGTGTTTTCACCCGAGGATTCTCCTTGGCATTAGGTTTAGTTTTTGCACGTTTATTATTCTAGGTTGGAGTATAGGCTTCTTGCAGGCAAGGACAAGGCTTCCTTTTCTTTGCTTGCACCACACCTGGTACAGAGCACTACTCAGTACGCATCAGAGAAGGTGGAGCAAGTGAATCACTGTGTACTAATTCGGTCGAAATCTTGCTAGTCATTAACTTGACAAATGAGTGAAAAGGAGAGGGAGCTCATAGATAGGAGTCATAAATAATTTTAGCAAGTTGGTTGCCTTTGGAAGTCACTAATTAACACCAGCAAAGGGTGAGGGGGAAAGGCAAGGGAAGAGAGATGCAGAAGAAATGACTTGAAGATAAAAAAGAGGTCACAGTTCTACATCACCCATTATTTCTTGCTGTTCCCAAGTGTGTGCTCTCCCCTTATCCCAGCTACAAACATCTTTTTAAAAAAGTATATATTTTTATTGAGTTCAGAGAGAAAGGGAGAGGGAGAGAGAGAGAGAAACATCAATGATGAGAGAGAATCATAGATTGGCTGCCTTAACCACTGAGCTGTGCCAGACGGACCCAGCTACAAACATCCTTACTTATTATTTTTTTAAGCTTAAAAGAGAGAATGGATTTCATTGGACACTCAAATCAGAAAGAGGTAGGGGCTGAAACTATTTAGGCAGTGAAAAGTGTTACCATTTTTCTTCATTTAGCTAGATAAAGAGTTCTGGCATAGCAGATGAGTAGAAATGGTACTTCTGAACATCTGATCTCCTGGGCTCAGGAAACTAACAGTGATGATTGGGAGAGGAAGTGCAGGAGGTACAATTAACTGTGTAATTAGGGGCAATTGTGCAATTGGTCATGCATCGATTTGGGAGAATTAAACATATTTAGTACAGAATTAGGCTGGGGAAGACCTATTAGGGTCTCCAAGTGATTTCAAGCTCTTGCTTGTGCACTGCTTTGAAAAAAAAATGTCTTTCCATGTTCTGTTTTCTTTTTTAATGTATTTTTATTGATTTCAGAGAGGAAGAGAGATCAATGTTACATCAATGATGAGAGAGAACCATTGATCAGCTATCTCCTGCACGCCCCCATTGGGGATTGAGCCTGAAACCTGGGCATGTGTCCTTGATTGGAATGGAACCTAGGACCCTTCAGTCCTCAGGCCGACACTCTATCCACCAAGCCAAACCAGCTAGGGCCATTTTCTGTTTTCTTAAACCTTTTATTTTCTTCTTTTATTCTCCTCTGATGTCTTTCTGGACTGATAGAAAGAAAGAAGGAAAACGGGAAATAAGGGACTACTTGGTTGTAAAAAGATTAAGCAGTTTCCTAGTGGGAGCTCTAGGTACTTTTACTCCTAAACCAAAAAGTCCTCAGGACTGCCTTTGCCATTTATGACATATTCAGCATACTTTTATGTAAACCTAAGGTGGTTTTTACCAATCATCATGACAGGCTGCATTGGGTTTCCTAAATCTTACTGTAAATAAAATAACAATATCAAAGAGTTCTGCAGAATTTGGTTCAGGGCCATATGTGGTTTTTCTTTTCTTTTCTTTTCTTGTCTTGTCTTGTCTCGTCTCGTCTCGTCTCGTCTCGTCTCTTCTCTTCTCTTTCTTTCTTTCTTTCTTTCTTTCTTTCTTTCTTTCTTTTTTTTTCCCCCTAGAGATATCTCTGAAGAGAAGAGGAACAGGAAAAGAGAGAAGGAAAAATAGTGGGTAATGAGTCAAGTTAAGAGGAAATATATTTAAAGAAATGAAACACTGGTTGCAATGGATAGATTTTATTTTTGTTTTAACGAAGAGTTCAGGAGCTTCTTCTTATTCTCAAAGATGAATGCAATTCAGTTGGCTTGTTCTGCAGACACATGATGATAGCTTGACTCCACTGCCAGCATTTCAGTGTTGACTCCATTCCTGGTCTGTGGGGATGATGAGCAAACAACATTCCCCTCTTGTTCCATCTGTGACACTTTTTGTCATTTAGTTTCCAATTTAAAATAGTTTTATTTACTCTAAAGTAGGATGAGGCTATGTTGTTAGTGACAGGCTCTGTGCTCCATCATCACAAACAATGCTGTCAGCATAGTATTAGAGAGTAAAAGCTAACAGGTGGAAGTCAGGTAAAGCAGCATGCACAGATGGCAGTGCAAAACCCTATTTTTATTCTACTTTAGACATGCTTTGAATTTCCATACCCTTGCTAATGAGGCACAAAGCTATCCATACTCATGGGAGAGGCAACCCTAGAATTAAATTAATTTAAAAATGTATTCTTATTGATTTCAGAGAGAAAGAGAGAGAGGGAGAGAGAGAGAAACATCAATGATGTGAGAGAATTATTGATTGGCTGCCTCCTGCACGCCTCACGCTGGGGATTGAGCCTGCAACCTGGGCATGTGCTCTGAACATGAATTGAACTGCAATCTCCTGTTTCATAGGTTGATGCTCAACCACTGAGCCATGCCAACTGGGCTGAAATTTCATTTTAGTGATCTGGTCTCAGCATTCCTTTTCATCCTCCCAAGAAATCTGCTATCCATTTTGCTAAAGAGTAACACAACAGGTACTAGAAGGCTCAATTAAGTTCATTTTATTGCCTCTCCTTATAGTGTTTTTACAATTGAATTATAAAGATGATAAAAGCATAATTCTTGACCTCACCAAGTTTATAAATTAGCCAAGAGAGACAAAAGCATAGGAAGCATGGGTGCAGGTCGAGACACTAACCTATCTAACAAAAGAGCAATATGCAAATTGACAGTACCTACAAAACAATTACAAGCTCGCCCACTAACCAATCATGAGTTAGTATGCAAATTATCTCCAACCAAGATGGCTGTGACCATGGAGAGAGCAGGAGAAGGCTTGGGTTTCCCCAGCAATGGAGGAAGCCAAGCTTTCTGCAAACCCTGGCCAGCCCAGGCCTCCACTCAGTGCTACAAAGTTTCAATTGTAGAAGATAAGTAAATCCCAACAAAAATGGTGGCAGCCATGGAGCTGGAGAGGGCAGGAGGCTAGGGTTGCCCCTGGCAATGGAGGAAGCCAAGCTTCTGCAGCTCTGGCTTGCCTTGGCCTCTGCTTAAGACTACAAAGTTTCAATTATAGAAGATAAATAAATCCCAACAGAAATGGCTGTGGCCACTGAGTGAGCAGGAGGCTTGGCTCCACTCCAGGCTACAAAGTTTCAATTGTAGAAGGTAAATAAATCCCAGGTACCAGGGATTCCATTTGGGTCACCAGGGGGCTTGGCTGGCCTGCAAAACCCTATAGGCTCCTCACCCATGCCATCCTACGCCCCAAGGGTACCCCTACTCTGATCTGGGACACCCTTCAGGGCAAACCAGCTGGCCCCCACCCATGCACCAGGCCTCTATGCTATCTAATAAAAGAGTAATAATGCAGATTGATCATCACTCCAACACACAAGTTGGCTGCCCCGATGTGGTCAAAGATCCTGCCCCCATGTGGACACAAGATGATCACCACAAGATGGCCAGCAGGGGAGGGCAGTTGGGACGGACCAAGCCTGCAAAGGAGGGCAGTTGGGGGTGATCAAGCCTGTGGGAGAGGGAAATTAGGGGTGACCAGGCCAGCAGATAAGGGAAGTTGAGGGTGACTGGGCCTGCAGGGAAGGGCAGTTGATGAGGACAGAAGCCTGCAGGGGAGAGCAGTTGGTGGGGGGACCAGGCCTGCATTGGAGGACAGTTAGGGGTGACCAGGCCTGCAGAGGAGGGCAGTTAGGGGCAAACGGACTGGCAGGGGAGCAGTTAGGCATCAATCAGACTGGCATGGGAGTGATTAGGGGGTGATCGGGCTGTCAGGCCGAAGCAGTTAGGGGCAATCAGGAAGGCAGGCAGGCAAACAGTTGGGAGCCAGCAGTCCTGGATTGTGAGAGGGATGTCCAACTGCCCATTTAGGCCCAATCCTACTGGGATCAGGCCTAAACAGGCAGTCAGATATCCCTTGAGGGGTCCCAGATTGGAGAGGATGCAGGCTGGGCTGAGTGACACCCCTCCCCCCCTCCCCCCATGCACAAATTTCATGCACTGGGCCTCTAGTGTTTCATAATATTTTTAGAAGAAACAAATCAAGTGTTAGATTTCTTGAATAGTACTAACAAGCCATCTTGGCAAGAAAGATAGAGATGGAAAACCAAATGGATAAATAGAGGGGAGGGGAAAATTTGATGATGGTGTTGTGTTAGAAAGTGAAGGGAATTTTTTCCTTTCAATGTTTTTATATTGCAAATTTTCAGGCTTATGGAAAAGTTAGAAACATAGTGCACTGAATACCTCTATGCTGTTTACATAGCTTTATCAATAGTTAACATTTTGTCACATTCATTTATATTTATCTCTGTGTGGTTGGCTTGTTGGCTTGGTTGGTTGGAGTGTTGTCTCGTACACCAAAAGGTTGTGGGTTTGATTCCCAGTCACGGAACATACCTAGGTTGTGGGTCCCAGTTGGGACAAATATTCAAGGTGACTAATCCCCTCCCCTCCCCTCCCCTCCTCCACCTCACTTGTCTCTCTAAAATCAATAAAAACATATACTTGGATGAGGATTTTTTTAAAAAAGTGGCAGCAGACCTCATGACATTTTACACCTCGGTTGTTTAATGGACATAGTCATACCTTTAAACAATAATTCCATAATATTATCTAATATTGAATACATATAAAATTTTCCTAATTGTTCCAAATATATATCTTTTATAGATTTTTTTTCTCCCCAATTCATGATTTGATCAAGGATTACACATTGCATTTAGCTGTTGTATCTTTGTGTCTCTTTTGATTTATATTTTTGTTTTGCTTTGTTTCATGACACCGAATCTTTGAAGGGTTTAGGCTGGTTATATTGACACATATCTCATGTTGAATTTATCTTATAATATCTTCTGAATAGATTTGGGTTAAACATCTTGAGAAAAAAATCCAGCAGATATATATTGTTGTAGTATACTATTAATAACTTTAAATCTAGGGTTCATGGACTTCATGGGTTTATACGTATATCTGTGTTCTACTGGAGTTATATTTTAGTTTTTATAACATTTTCAAAGATTCTATGAGTACCCAAAAGTTAAGAATTGGGTTAGAAGAGTAAGTCATTATTAGCTTAAGGTTAATAGGTTTCAATCTATACTTAAATTTTCTTAATCCATTATGTGAATTTTTAATTTTAGTTGTTATTTTAATTTTTAATTCTCACCTGAAGACATGTTTACTGGTTCTAGAGAGAGGAAGGAGATATATCTAGAGACAGAGAAGGAGAGAGAGAAACATGGATGTGAGAGAGATAGATTGGTTGCTTCCATATGCACCCAGACTGAGGATCACATTTACAACCGAGGTATGTGCCTGACTGGGAATCAAACCTATTTTGTATAGGACAATGCTCCAATTGAGCCACCTGTCAGGGCTGTTGTGTGCATTATTATTTTTTTTTTTTGTAATTTAAAAAAATCTGAAAGAGGAAAACATTGATTTATTGTTCCACTTATTGGTTCATTGGTTGACTCTTTTTTTGTTTGTTAATCTTCACCCAAGGATATTTTTCCATTGATTTTTAGAGAGTGGAAGGGAGGGGGAGAGACAGAGAGAGAGAAACATGGATGTGAGAGAGACACATTGAATGATTGTCTCCTGCACATGCCCAGACCAGGGCTGGGGATTGATCCTGCAACTGAGGAATGGGCATTTGACCGGAATCAAACCTGGAACCCTTTGGTTTGCAAGTCCACACTCTATGCATGGAGCCAAACTGGCTAGGGTGGTTGATTATTTTTAAAATAATTGAATTTATTGGGATTATATTGGTTAATATATAGGTCTGAAGGATACAATTATGTAATGCATCATACATACACTGCACTGTTTATTCACCACCCCAAGTCATGTCTCTTTCCATCACCATTTATCTCCCCTCTCACCTTTCCTACCACTCCTCATCCCCTTCAGGTACAGTCATTGACTGTTTCTTGTATGTGTCCTGACCAGGAATGGAACTCACAACCTGTGTATTCAGATAGCACTCCAACCAACTGATCAAAGCTGTTGTGTGCATTTTAAAACACAATATTTTTACTTGGAGGTTTTGAAAATGTAATGCTTTACATAGTAGAACGTTTAAATAATACAAAAACATTACAGAGTGAAGTGTCCTTCTGACTGCAGTTGTCCAGGTGATCCCTGTTCTCGGTAGAAGTAACCTGCATTCTCAGTTTCTTGACTATAGTCATCTCCCCTTAGCCACAGTTTTGCTTTCTGCAGTTTCAGCCAAGGTCTGAAAATATTAAATGGACCATTCCGAAATAATTCACAAGTTTTAAGTTGCTCGCCATTCCGACTAGCGTGATGAAATGTCTCGAGTCCCGTTCTGTCCCTCCCCGGACGTGAATCATCCTTTTCCCGGCATATCCACCCTGTGTGTGCCACCTTCTCGTTAGTCACTTAGTGGCCGTCTGGGTTATCAGATCAACTGTCTAGGTGTCTCAGTGCTGTGTTCATGTAATCCTTATTTTACTTACTAATGGCCCCGAAGCGCAAAAGTAATGATGCTGGCAATTTGGACATGCCAAAGAGAAGCCATAAACTTTATCATAAGTATACATATGTAGGAAAAACAATGTATATAATGTTTGGTACTATCTGATCCACAGGGGATCTTGGAATGTATGCCCCTGAGGACAAGCAGCATAAGAAGGGACTATTATATCCCTCCAGATAATCTATGTACAGGTAAGTATATTGGATAGTGTACTTTTATTTAATTATTTTGCACAAGTGGAGAATTTTACAGAGGAGGCATGTCATGTGAATTTGGTTTATGAAATCAACTGTAAATACTTGAAGTGAAAGAAAAATCAACTGTTTATACTTGGCAATATAAAAAATATTAAAACCAAAATAAAACAAAAACACATAAAGAAACCAAAGCAGGAGAGAATGAATGCTGGTGACTCCATATTCCTTTCTCAACTAGTGCAGTGCAGTGAGCATGAGAAGGACACACCAGCCCTATTCCTTCAGCTGGTCTCACTCTGAGCATGTGCACGGCCCTGAGCTGGAGACGAGGCTAGCTTTGTATTTTACTGTTGTAAGAACTCTTAACTTGAGAGAGCAGGCTGACAGCGGTTGGGGGCAGAGAGGGTACTAGGTGGGGATGTGGTGGAGAGAGAGAGCAAAAACAAAAGAGAAAAAAACTCATGGACATGGACAACAGTGTGGTGATAGCCAGGGATGGGGTGGGGGTGGGTGAATGGGAGGAGGGGAAAGAGGGTATATGGAAAATATATGATAATGGACAGAGACTTGACTTGATGGATGAACACTCAATACAGTGTACAGATGATGTGTTGTAGCATTGTGCGCCTGAAACCTATAAAAAATTTTTAACCGGTGTCATCCCAGTAAATTCAATAAAAAAGGAGAAAAAAAGACTGTATATATCATTCAACATTGCCCCTAAATGGAAGCCAGCTTCATCTGATGGGCAACTGAAGAAACAGAAAGCCTTTCAGTGCCAGGGGCAATGCTAGTTCTGTGCAGCCTTAACCGGGAAAGGGTTTGTGAGCCTCCAAACTGGCATTGCTCTCAGGGACCTTCTAGGGACAATTGAACCGCGTGCAGTTCCAGCCTTATACACCCACTTGAGAACCCCATAAGGTGGGATCCCTGCTCCTTGTTCAGCTATGTGCTTTAAAAAAAGTTAACCGGATGTCTTGGTTCCATATCAGCCCACAGAGAACTACTTTATTCTTTTAAATAGCTACGTAATAGTTCATTATATAAATGTACCAGAATTTGTTCAAAACCAGACCTCTATTAATGGATATTTAGTTGTTTTTAGACATTTGCTACTATTATACTGCTGTAAGGAATGATATGTTTTTTTTGTAATAATACATTTTGGGAATTTTTGTATTATCAAGAGACCATAGGAGAACAATTAGAACACTTTTGCTATATTTATTTGAAAATATGGGCTTAGTTTTGTTTTTTGGTTACTTTTGTATTGAAACCATTTTGCTCATAATTCCTATGGTTTTAGTGTTTCCAAATTGAGTTAAGAATATCAGTTACTCTCTAAAAATTCCAATTAGCATCGTTTTAAAATACATTTAATGGCATTAAGATCCCAGAAGACAGCTTATCAAATACCTCTCGTAGTTAGTGTTTATTCAACAAATATTTCTTGAGCAACTCAGTGTACCAGGGATAGTATTAAGGGTTTTAGTATATTTCATACTCCTGATATCATTGAACATTTGCTAAAATTTAAGACTAAGAACTACTTATTAGATTATTGCTCATGTATGCCAGAAAACTTATAACAAGACATTTATATACCAGTGAGGTGGAAGAGAGAAGAAAGGTAATAATACATTTGGATTAAAAATTGTATTTTAATATATTTTCTAGGATGTAGTTCTCCTCTCCTTCCTTCCCCCTTCTTTTCTTCCTTCTTTACTTCCTTCCTCTCTCTCCCTTTTAAAAAATTTGTTAAATGACTATATTAAATGTTATAGCTTAATGTTAAATGGTTTTGGAAGCCTGGACTATCCTAGATTCTACAAAATATACAACATTATAAGATATTTTCTATTACAGATGTATTAACTAATAATTCATAATTAAAATTATAAACCTAATACACATAAATGTATTCCAGGTAGCATACAAATGCATTGCTAAGCTCTTAATTTTATAGAACAGAAAATTATAATCTTTATCTATAATAATTAACATCTATATATTAAAATTACTTTAGTTTTCAATTTTTGAATGGGTTATACATGCATATGATACAAAATTTAAAAATAAGACAAAAGACAATGAGTTTTATTCCACAGAGCTAACCAGTATAGCAAGTTTCTTCTGAAATGTTCATTGCAGATATAAGCAATGATATAGATTTACATTTCCTCCTTTTTTCCTTCCTTCTCTCCCTCCAGTTTTAGTAATTGGTATGATCAGTCCTTCCTTACTATTCTTTTTACTTTTCCCAAGATGCTTTTTTTTTTCTGGCTCTTGCTGCTTATTTATTTTTATACATGAACTTTAAAATCAAATAGTCTAGTTTGGAAAAAAAAGTCTAATATTATAGCTTTGGGGCTGGGATGTCCAATATTTATAAATAATTTTTGAAAGAAGTGACATCATAAGATGCTGAGTTTGTCTTTTTAATTTAATTTTTCAATTGCAGTTTACATTCAGTATTATATTGTATTTAGTTTCAGGTGTACAGCATAGTGGTTAGATAATCATATACTTTACAAATTGTTTTTTTCTGATGTTTCAAGTACCACCTTCCACCATATATGGTTATTACAATATTATTGACTACATTTTCTGTGCTGTACTTTACATTCCTGTGACTATTTTGTAGATACCAATCTGCACTTCTTAATCCCTTCTCCTTTTCAATCCAGCTTTACAACCCCTCTCTGCTCTGGCAATCATCAGTTTGTTCTCTGTATCTATGAGTCTGTTTCTATTTTATTTGTTTAGTTTATTCTTTAGATTCTACATATAAGTGAAATGTTATTTGTTTTCTCTGTCTGATTTATTTCACTTAGCATAATACCTTCCAGCTCCATCTATGCTATCACAAATGGTAAAATTTCATTCTTTTTTATGGCTGAGTAAATATTTCATGTATATATATCTATACCACAGCTTTTTAATCTACCTGTCTATTGATGCACACTTGGCTACTTTCATATCTTGCTATTATAAATAATGCTGCAGTGAACTTAGGGAGGTATATATTCTCTTAAATTAGTGTTTTGGGTTTCTTCAGATATATACCCAAAAGTGGAATTGCTGGGTCATAAGGCAGTTCCATTTTTAATTTTTTGAGGACTTTCCATATTGTTTTCCATAGTGGTTGCACCAATCTGCATTCTCACCAACAGTGTACAAGGTTTCCCATTTTTTCACCCCTTTGCCAGCACTTGTTTGTTGATTTATTGATGATAGTTATTCTGACAGGTTTGATGTGATATCTTATTGTGGTTTTAAATTTCATTTCTCTGGTGATTAGTGACATTGAGCATTAAGATGCAAGTCTTTTAAACTAGAAATATGATATACATTTCCATTTTTTCCATCTTAAAAAAGGAACTTCAATTTATCTTGAGAAATTTTTCTTTTTTTGTGTGTCTGTGTTTTTGGTAGAATGAGTCCATCTGTTACACTTTCTGGTCATGTTTGTATGTATGAAGACTACTGGTTTTTCTATATTATTATTATTATTTTACCATACTGGGTTCTTTCATGTTTGTAATACGTAGTTTTTCAACTGGTTCTCTTGAGTTTCACAGCTAAGCAATTATTTTATTTGCATGTGCCTCCAGAATATAAAATGATGGTGATATTAAGTTGTATGGCTAGGTTAACTTATTTATGTGTACATTTTCGAACAAAGCCTCTCTGGCTAGCAGTTTAACTGAAAAGCAATATAAGATATTAAATACCTATGTACATAAACAAAACATCCAAACCTCAGAAACAAAACAACCAACTAACAAAAAGTGTTCTCATATGTAATTGCTTATAAATAAGACTTATCTCAATTTAGTGAAAACAAAACAAAAATGAAATATTGGGATTCTGAGGTTAGGAGTTATACAACTATCATAACCTTCACTTTCAGTTTTTTGAGTGTTCCTTAAAACTCATTGCTTTCCCCTATTAATCTTATAATAAATCCATGTAACAAATTTGAGCTGATAAAAAATTCTAAAAAAGTATTTTCTTTATTATCTATTTTTTATGTTGTATACCCGCATAAGATTTTATTTGAAAACTGAGTTTAGGCGATAAGAAAAATTGGAAATACTGTATTTACTCCTCTTGGCTCTCACTTTCCTGGCATAGAACTTGTCATTGTAGACTTAATGTCAGTAGGTCAATGGCCAACAGTCCCTGTCTTTGTGCTGGAAATATCTGCAGAAAGGGAATCTTAGACTTCTATAAGTGAAATTATTAACAATACTAATTGCTTGCTTATCTGCAACATATGGATTGTTTAGATAAGGCTGTGTGGGAACCTGAACGCTGAGCCTTTTCTTACATTATAATATAAAGGAAGTGATTCATTGACCCTCAGAATCTTGCCTGGAAAACACAGCTCAGTATTGCGTAATCAAGCATTTGAAAACAAAGTGTCCGAAGAACCAGTTTGGAAATCAGTTCCCATCACTTTTTCTTATTACTGTGACTCTCTGTTTGTGTTAATAATAGTAATTGCCAATGTGTTTTGTTTAGCAGTTTTTTTTAAGTCTATTTGCCATAACATTGTGAGACATCCTCACTCATTTTACCAAAGAGGAAGTGAGGCTCCCAGAGGTTCAGTGACTTGCCCAAGGTTGCAGAGGCAGAAAATAGTAGAAACAGGAATGACTAAATCTAGGTCTGCCTAGGAAGTGGATGTGAATTATTTAACTTCATCTTTTAGAAACTTAATTTTCTGATCTATAGTATGAGCAAATAGTTATTTGCAGTATTGTCATAAAAATGAAATGAGATAGTGTAAAATAATGTAAGTATTTAACATATGCATGAAGGTCATACATATTTACTTCATTTATTTTTTTAGTTCTTTATTCTCAGTGCTATGTTTATAGTTCTACAGTTATAGCCTTAATCAATACTTTAAAACCTCCACTGCCTAATTCCTTATAAACAATAATAGTAAATTAGGGTATTACTACTATATTAAATCCTCCCTATAATACTCTTCTGGGATTAACTTATACCAAATTTCTTTAGTATTTTAGTTACTAACTTCTTCCCCCCACTTTTGGGCAAAGAGTCAAGAATATTTTGAGGGGAATAAGATGAACTTAGAATTTATTGAATCACACCATTAAATAGTCAAAGTGAAGTTATAATATATCTATAGGGTGACATATCTGAAGGGTTAATAATCAGCGGTGTAAGCAAAATCATAAAAATCCATGTATCTGCCAGCACATTTATGTGAGAGATTACACTACTAGTCAGGAATTTCCTGCCTGATGTCATGTTTTTTTCTATGGAAGTTTTCAATAGCTTGTAATGGACTGTCGTGCTTCCTCTTCAGGCTTGGCTGTTATCAGTTCCACTCAGATATTACTTCCTATTCAGCTTGTAGTGTAATGAATGAGTGCATCTGTTTTTTAAAGATTACAGTGTTGATTTATATTGTAGAAGGCTCATCATTGCTGCTTCCCCACACACAGGGTTGTTGTAAGGATTTACTCTTTTCAAACATACATTAATTATTTGAACCTCCAGGAAAAGGGTGCTGTAAAATCAAAAGCCACATGAATTTTATAAGAAATAATTTTCTGCTAAAATAATATGCAAAGATAACAATTGAGAAAAATTTCTAGGTAGGTGAGGAAACACATTGCATTGTCTCCAATGGAGTAAATAAATACAAGTAAAAGACAGAGCACTGTGGAAATAATATTTTATGTGCAGCAAAAACCCGAGTTTGAGTCTGGGCTCTGCAACCTCCTGTGAACATGATGGCAAGACACTTGGGGCTGCCCAGTCTTTTTTCTTCTACTTGAAAATAGCACCATTTCACGGCTCTTAATCTCTGCTTTTATTTTATTAGGAAAAAGGTAACTCCCCAGAAAACCCTAGTTTACAGATGTAGTATAAAACTTTACTCACACAGCCTTATTTCAATGTGATATGTAGATTTAATGTTTTTAACTTTCAATGGAAGAACATGGTTTATGTTTTATTTTTAAAAATTAGATTTAGCCACTGATGCAATGAATTACTTAACCTCCTAATGTAAACCAATTTCAGTCTTCTTTTTGTTTTATAAATTTTACATCAACAATCTTCCAGCAAAGAGAAGAAATTAATATTTTCTCAAAGTGACTTTTGCATCAATTGCATACAACTTATGTCAATTAAATCATATCAGATATTTTGATTCAGCTAAATTAAACTTCTGGTATGTTATATAGGCCTAAGGATTAAAAAATATTTTTATGACTTTTATCCTTGACTATAAGAATGGAATTAATTTCAAGACATTCAAGGGTGGGTAAATATATGGACTCTGATGGAAAATTACACTGTCATAATGGGTAAAAGGAGAAAGTAAACTAGAGATATATATCGTTGGAAAGGAAATGGCAAAATTATCAACATTTGCAGGTAATGTGATTGTCTGGTAAAGCTAGAAAATCATTGCATTACTTTTGTAAAGAAAAGAATTTAGTAAGAAGATAAATTTAAATAAATACACAAAAGCTTTCTTATATAGCAAAAAACATAAATATTAGGTATGCAGGGTCTTTATAGAGAAAATCCTTCAATTGTACTGAGGGATATAAAAGGAGACTTGAAAAAAAATAAGTAGTTCTTATTTGGAAGTACTCAATGCTATAAAATTATTAATTTTTCTTAAAATAATCTCTTTATTCAGCAGTGTTCTTATTAAAATCTTTTCTTTAATTGGTCAGATTAATTCTACATACCATAGAAAGCTGGTTCTGTAAAAAGAACTGGTGAATTGTTGAAAAAAGATAGTAGCTATTAGGATGATTTTATAGATAGTAATTCATTCAACAAATATTTTTGAGACTCTATCTTGTGCATGGCTAGTCACAGGATATAAAAGTGAGTAAAAGAGGCCAAAATCTCTGTTCTCATAGAACTAGTTTAGAGATATAGACAATATGCAAATAAATAAAATATGTAAGATGCCAGATGGTGGCATGTCTTAAGTAGAAAAATAAAGCAAAGAATGAAAGGATAGTGGTGGGGGGTGCAGGGAGGGAATGGGGATAAACAGAAGTTGAAGTTGTAAATAGGGTGCTCAGGAAAGACCTCACAGGGTAGGTGGTATCTGAGTAAAAACCTGCAGGAGATGGGTCATGAGGTTATCTGGGATATTTAAAGATGTAGCAACTAAAACAGTGTGGTCTTAGCTCCAAAGAACCATAGAAAAATGCAACAAAAAACTTTCAGAGATTGCCCAAATATATATGGAGATTTAGCACGTGATAAAGTAACCCCAAAAATAGACTGTTTATAAATAGTGCTGGAATAACTTACTAGCCATTTCTGGGTAAAAAAAATGTTGAGGTTCTTTCTTATATAGACAAAAATTACAAATGAATAAAGTATTTTAATATTAAAAACATATTAAAATTCTAGGTGAATATTTAAGTAAATATTTTATATTAATACTCTTTGTCCAAACCAAGCTTATTAAAACATGATTAACAAAGATAGAAAACACAATTGAATTGGTCCACAAATTTGACCATAAAAAATTTTATATTGCAAAAACTAACAAAACAATTACCTTCCACAAGAGTTAATTTAAAAAAACCCCACAACAACACACAAAACAAAACAGCACACATCACAGAAACTCTATATATCCTTATTCTAATTTTTACTGTTTCTGAAGTTAGTGTATACATTTAATGTGGTACTGTCTTTTTCCCTTTATCTGTAAGAGCCATTAAATTGATAGTACATAGTGTACTATCTAATAAACTGCTTGTAAGAAGCCAGAAATAAACTTATATAAAGAATTTTAGATAGCAAAAAAACAAACAAAACCCCAAATTCTTTTACATGCTCCAATAGCAAAAGTAAAAAGAGTAAGCATGCAGTTCACAGAAAGAGAGAAATACAAATAGCCAACAAAATGAGAAGATGTTTAACTTTTTGAGTAATCAAAGAAAGGTAAGCTGAAACAACATTGAGATGCAATTTCTTACCTATTGGGTTGATGTGGTTGAGGAGGACAGGCAAAGGGGGTCTATAGCATTCTCATTTACTTACTGATGGGAGTGTAAATTTGCAAAGCCTTTCATCAAAACCAAACATGTTCATGACTTTAAAATAATTCATGATTATCTCCCCCCTCCCCCCCCAGATATAATTGGGACTAGTGATTAAACATTATGTATGAGCATGCTTATCTCAGTATTGTTTGAAATAGTAAAAATTGCAAATGATACTTTAAAATTTTTTCAATTACAGTTTACATTCAATATTACTTTGCATTTAGTTTCTGGTGTGCAGCATAGTATAGACAATAGTATACTTTACAGAGTGCCCCCCACCCCCCAATATTTTCAGTCACCCACCTGGTACTGTACATAGTAATAGCAATATTTTTGACTGTATTGCCTATGCTGTACTTTACATCCATATGACTGTTTTGTGACTACCAATTTGTACTTCTTAATCCCATCATCTTTTCAGCCAGGCTTTCATCCCTTCCCCTCTGGCAACCTTTGGTCTGTGGAAATGATCTTGATGCCCATTAACAGGGGAATTATTAAATAAACCACAGTGTACACAGAGTATGGAATACTATGCAATTGTCCTTTATTTACATGGAAAGGTCTCTACAAAAATAATTAAAAAGAGTGATTTTGGAAGACAGTGTGATGATTTCTTACAAAGCCAAATATAGTCTCATCATATGATCAAGCTGATGCACTTCTAGGTATTTACCCAAAGTATAATAGTTGAAAACTTATGTCCACACAGAAACCTGCACATTAGTATTTATAGCACCTTTATTCATAATTGCTGCAAATTGGGTGCAACCAATCCTTTAGTAGGTGAATGGAAAAGTAAAATGATTAACCCAGACCATGGAATACTATGCAAAAATAAAAAGAAATGAGCTATTACATCAGGAAAAGACAGAAAAGACGTATTGTTAAGTGGGAGATATTCTGAAAGGTTACCTGCTATATGATTCCAACTACATTCTAGAAAAGGCAAAACCATGGAGACAGTAAAAAAATCAGTGGTTTCTGGTGTTGGGGGAAGTGAGAGTGGAACACAGGATTCTTTTAGGTCAATGAAACTGTTCGGTATGGTGCTTTAATAGTGGGTACATGACATTATGTGTTTGGTAAAATTCACAGAAGAGTGAATACTAATGTGAACTTTAGTTAATAATAGTATATCAGTATTGATTCATCAATTGTAACAAACGTACCATACCAATGCAAGATCTTAATTATAGGAGGAATAGGTGGTGGGAGGAATTAGTGTATATGAACTCTGTACTTTCTGTTCACTGTTTCTGTAAACCTAAAACTGCTTTAGAAATGAAGTCTATTAGTTTAAAAATACAGATTACAAAGCTTATGTATATATAATTATCTTTTTGGTGTGTGTGTGTGTGTGTGTGTGTGTGTGTAAGAATGTGTGTGTAGGGGGATATGTGTAGAAATATTTTCAGATGGATTATATCAAAATGTTAACAGTGGAATCTTCTAGTAGAGGGATTATAACTTATTTTTGCTTTTTAATTGGTACCTTTCTCTACTATCTGTTTTGTAGTTACTTTTATAATTGAAAAAAAAAATATTTTTGTTACCAAAAAGACAACAGCAACAAAAAGAGAAAACCAACAATGAAAAGTAAATAAAGATAAAAAAGTTAATAATTTCACCATCTAGAGATAATTACTATTGATGTTTTGGTATACATCCTTTCAGGCTAGTTATAATAAAATATGTGATTCTCACACACACATATACACATATTACATGTAATTTTACAACATATTATACTTTATACTAGAGGCCCAGTGCACAAAATTTGTGCACAGGGGCATGTCCCTCAGCCCAGCCTTCACCCTCTCCAATCTGGGACCCCTTGAAGGATGTCCGACCACCCATTTAGGCCCGATCCCATTGGGTGGTCGGACATCCCTCTCACAATCCAGGACTACTGGCTCCCCACTGCTTGCCTGCCTCTGTCTGATTGCCCCTAACCACTTCTGCCTGCCAGCCTGATCACCCCCTAACCCACATGTGTCAAACACAAGGCCTGCGGGCCAAATCCGTCCTGCCAGGCCTTGCAATGTGGCCCACACCGCGCTGTCATCACTGCACTCCGCTGCGTTTCCATCACAATGACAGTTTATGACTGTTCAGTAAACCATTCAGCCCGCGATTTAGGCTGGATTTTAGATTTTGGCCCCTTCTCTGATTGAGTTCGACACCCCTACTAACCACTCCTGTGCCAGCCTGATTGCCCCCTAACTGCCTTCCCCTGCCAGTCTGGTTGCCCCTAACTATCCTACCCTGCAGGCCTGGTCACCTCCAACTGCTCTCTCCTACTGGCCAAGTCACCCCTAAATGCTCTCTCCTGCTGGCCTGGTCACCCCTAACTGCCCTCTCCTGCAGGCCTGCCCTCTCTCCCACTGTCCTCCCCTATAGGCCTGGTCCCCACACAACTTCCCTCCTCCGCTTGCCTGGTCTCTCCCAACTTCCCTCTGTTGGTCAGGTCACCCCTAACTGCACTCCCTGTTGGCCTGATTTCCCACAACTGCTCTCCCCTACAGGCCTGGTCACCCCCAACTGCCTTCCCCTGCATTCCTGGTCTCCCCCCCTCCCCCAACTGCCCTCCTCTGCCGGCCTGGTCACTCACAACTGCCCACAACTGCCCTCCCCTACCGACCATCTTGTGGAGGCCATCTTGTGTCCACATGGGGGCAGCCATCTTGTATCTTGGTGTGACGGTCAATTTGCATATCACTCTTTTATTAGATAGGATATAATTTTCTTCCGCTCGTACTAAGCTTACTTTACTACTATTAACATTTACTATGTTCATATTAGAATGTCATATTTGGTCATAGCTGCTCTTTTAAAAAGATTTTTTAATTTTATTTTTAGAGAGAGTAGGGAGAGAGTGAGGGAGAGAAACATCCAAGTGAGAGCAAAACATTAATTGGCTGCCTCCTGCTCACTCCCTACCAGGAATGGAGCCCACATTCGGGTCATGTGCCCTAATTGGGAATCAAACTGACTACACCTAACTAGCTGAGCCACACTAGGCAAGGCTGGTCATAGTTTTTATACTCCTCAATATACAAGTGAAACTGATTTAAGGTCAGACTAAATGTTGACATCCAGAACAAAATATTAGGGTAATAAAACAAACAAAACAAAACAAAACAAACAAATAAAAAAAACCCCAAACATTTACCAAGTTCAAATCCTTTGAAAGCATATTTAAAAATATGTGTATGGTATGCCATCCTAGGATATACTATCACTAAATATTTAGTTTTTTTTTTCCTTCAAATATCTAAAGTTATTAACAGCATTATGCTGAAAACTGTAAGTAAAAGTTTGTATTATGTCCTCATTATTTCAGGACCAAGAATATTTCTATGATGATTCACAGGGAACACTTCACTCTGTGCAAACAAGGTAAATAAATTCTTAAGATGAGAAAGGATTTTAAGAAACCATTTAATCTCATTTCTGTTTGCATAGAAGCATTGCAACCAACCAGTTTAGAGTCAAGTGTTCCGTCTAACCTTAAAACTTTTCAAATGTATATGATACCTCTATGAAAAAAAGTCTTAAAGTGGAAATCTAAATTTATAAGCATGCTCATTATAAGTGGCTATTCAATTTACAAATCAAGATATCAACATTTTTTTTTAGAATGACTGCACTTAACTTTTTTTGGGGTGGGGGCAGGGGTAGAGGTAGGAGGAAGAGAGGAGCCAAAGATACTTGAAAATTATGGCTCCTTCACTCAGAAAATTGTCCATGTGCAGACACACAAAGTTTTGCATACCATTTTGGACATGCTGATACTCCATTGGTTAATCTTAGATTAAGGCCCTACTGTAGCATTTGAACATACCCAGCACTTTGGTTCATTCAGGTACTTCAAACAAAACTATTTCCTATTTACATATGGTTTTACAGAATCCTTTCCTATACAAGGTTTCATTCAAGTACCTGAGCCTACTAAAATAAATAAGGGATGTAATGTTCTTAGTGGCTGAGAATGATAAGAGGTGAGAAAGAGGTTAAAGATTTGTTCAAGGCCTTTCTGTCATAGTCAATTTGACACTTTCAATTTTAAATCTGATTCTCTTTCTTTTTTATTTTGAAGGATCACTCTACTCTGCAGGCTTTGGACTCAATAGAGTTTAATTAAATAGTACTTAGCTAGGCCTTTGTGGTCTCAGAGTTTTGTATTACTGTAGCACAATATTTTAGTTTATTCAGAGTAGATACTCTATTGATATAGGTTGATAAAATGTAAACTTCATTTAGCAGCAAATTCTGGTTGTTAAATACTATCATTACTTATCTACATAACTCTATGCAAAGTCAAGATCTTAGTATTTTCTTAGCAAATATTATTTATGAAGAACATTGAAGGCAACTGAAGAATGTCACAGAGAACAGTTCCTTTGGGTTTAGTCTAAGAGGTGTATGTTGTAAATAAGGTGCCTCTATCAGAATTGGTATTTTTCAGTGAAATCTTTTTTTTTTTTTTTTTTTTTTTTTTACTGAATTTACACTTCTTTTTTCTTCTTAAGCGAAACAATAAAGGATTCTTTTAATATATTTGACCTGTTTGACTTACTGATATCAGAGAGGGCACCCCTGATGTATGTTTATTCATATTTTTTCAAAGTACATAATGTTCTCTGTTCATGAAGGTATTGTTCCACAGAAACGCAAGGAATGAGGTTATTTTTAAAATCCTCACCCAAGGATATGTTTTTATTGCTTTTGGAGAGAGAGAGAGAGAGAGAGAGAGAGAGAGAGAGAGAGAGAGACAGACAGACATTGGTGTGAGAAAAACATCCATTGGTTGCTTCCAGTATGTGCCCCTAGTAGGGAATGAACCCCTGACCTACGTATGTGCCCTGACCAGGAATCAAACCTGCAACCTTTTGGTATATGGAACGATGCTCCAACCAACTGAGCCACCTGGCTGAGGGTAGGGTATTTCTTATTTAATATTTTACTAATTATTGTGGATTGAGAATTAACCCATTCTACACCTAAAGATTGATTTTGAGGAGGGGATGAGGGGGATAGAATATGAATGGGTAGAGGTAGAGGAGGGAGTGTTGGGCTATTTGGGAATTAGGGCTTTAGAGCCTTTGGAAGGCTGTGAAGACTACTCCTGGGGCTTCCTATGCTTTTCGTACTCAGTGCTGAGCGCTCTACACAGTTTCTCATTGTTCTCCTTAACAAGCCTGTGAGGAGGAAACTGGCTCAGAGAGGTTTAAGTCTATGACACAAGTTCTCAAAGCCAGTGGATGGCAGAGGAGATTTGAACTCAGGAATGTTTGGACCCCATGCCTGTGTGCTTTAGTGATGATGCATATGCACATCTAAGCAATGCCGATGTTACAATAATTTTTCCCAATTTGTTTTTGGTTAACTGCCCCAATTTTTTTTTTTTTTTTTTTTTAACAGAAGAGACATATGCTCCGGTCTATTTTTATTCAAAGATAAGAGCACATAGAACGATGTAGGTCCTTTTATGGCTTGTTGAAGTTTATCTGTATTTAGTCATTGTTGTGCATCAGAATGACTTTATTAGTTGAAAATAGCTCTTTAATTCCTGTACAGGATCATAAAAATGTACTCTGTAAATTTCTCATTTTTTCTTTTCCTATAGTGTGGTAATTTGCATTTGTCTCCATTCCTGTGCTTTTGGCAGTAGCCAGAGACTTCAGGTATTAAACATCAACGAACTACTGCATACGATTTTCTGTATTGTATGGGAGGGAAAAGTGAATCTGGGGCATAGATCCTGCTGATGTGAGGTTTCAGCTGGAGTCTCATGTTCCTCTGGGCAAAGTCCTAGCAGTCTGAATCCATTTAAGATGGCACTCTGCTGCTGTTAGTTTTCTTGGCATTTTCTGGCAAAGACCACAGGAATATAACTAGATTGACTGATTGTTTTTTTTGCAGGAGAAAAAAATGTTACATAGTTGGAAATTTTATGAAATTACTCCCATGTTTGATAGTCATAAAATATTTGTTGGGTAGTAGATGCAGAAATGCAATGATAAAGTAGTCATTGTTTCTGCTTTCAAAGAATCTATAGGACCAGCAGGGAAGACAATATGTAAATAAATTGTATACAGGGTATCAAGGGCCATAGCCATAGGGCCTTTATGAGAGCACATAGAGAGGCCCTGACTTTACTGAAGATGTCAGAGAAACTGTTCAGGAGAGTAAACATCTATTCTGAGTAGGACTGGCTACATAATTTGTAGTGTCCCGTACAAAACAAAAGTGCAGATTATTTATTCAAAACTGTTAAGAATTTCAACATGATGACAACAGAGCATTAAATCAAGTGTAAGTACTTCTAACTGAATTTCTTTCACTTAGACTGCAACACCCATAATGGAAAAATTCCAAACCATTGTTTAACAAAATGAACCCAGTCTGGGCCTTATGCTATTTGTTTCTTTTGAGATATTATTATACAGTACAACTAATACCCGTAGATCTAAGAGAATATATTTAAGTCAGTTTGGTGCAGCCATAACTATTTTTGGAAAAACTCTAGAATATTCGAATAGGCCTTGAATGTTTATTATTTACCCTTTATTTTAATATCTAAATTTAGTTTCTTATGTGTACTAGATTATATATATTATGTCTATACTAGAGGCCCAGGGCACAAAATTTGTGCATGGGGGCAGGGGTCCCTCAGCCCGGCCTGCACCCTCTTGCAATCTGGGACCCCTTGGGGTATGTCTGACTGCCAGTGTAGGCCCAATCCTGCAGGAATCTGGGACTGCTGGCTCCTAACTGCTCACCTGCCTGCCTGCCTGATTACTCCTAACCACTCTGCCTGCCTCATTGCCCCTAACCACTTGCCTGCCTGCCTGATCACCTCTAACTGCCTCTGCCTCGGCCCCCACCACGGCAGCTTCGTCCTGCAGGACGTCTGGAAGGTTGTTTGGCTGTCCAATCTAATTAGCCTATTGCACTTTTATTATTATAATACACATGTAACCATGTTCTTTATATAGGGCAGATTTAAGATAAAAAAGCTGGTAAAGCCTGGCCAGTGTATCTCAGTGGTTGAGCATTGACCATGAACCAATAGGTCACTGGTTCAATTCCTGGTCAGGATGGGCTTGATCCTCAGTAGGAGGTAGTCGACTGAAGATGTTTCTCTCATTGACATTTCTATCTCTCTTTCCTTCTCCCTTTCTCTCTCTCTCTAAAAATCAATAAAATTTTTTTTAAATAAAAAAAGAACTAGTAAAGTATTACCTTTTTCTTGAAAAAATGAGGAGGAAAAGCAGTTTTTCCTTATGAAATTTTTATTTCTTTCATATTATTTGCCAGTTTTTCTAATTGTTCCTATTAGTTGGACCCTGTACTGGGAACTGGGGACAAAGAGGTGAACAGGATGGAAATAGACTTGCTCTCTTTGAGTTTACCTCTTGGAGGGAGAAGGCAAGAAATAAACGATTAGGCAAAAACATAAACACAGTAACAGGCCATCAGAACATTAATGAATGTATAATATAAGAATGATGCTTTACTCATAGCTGTTTTAAGGAAGGGAAGTAACATTTACTGAGCACCTAAATATGAGTTAGTTTATCTGTTATTTAATTTAAATCTTGTAATAGATAACATTGTGAGTAGATTCCCTATGTAGACGAAACAACTTTTCCAAGTCAACTAACTTTTCCAAGATTATCCAGCTGGTAAATTGAAGAGTTTACTTTTTTGTTGTTGTTAATCCTCACTTCAGGCATTTTTTCCCCAGTGATTTTACTTTTTAGAGAAAGTGGAAGGGAGGGAGGGAGGGAGGGAGGGAGGGAGAGAGAGAGAGAGAGAGAGAGAGAGAGAGAGAGAGAGAGAGAGAGAGAGAGAGAGAGAAACATCCATGTGAGAGAGACATATTGATTGGTTGCCTCCCTGATGTGCCCTAACCAGAGCCAGGGATCAAACAGCAACCTAGGTACATGCCATGCCCTTGACAAGGAATTGAACCCAAGACCCTCTGGTACATGGACTGATGTTCTAACCACTGAGCAAAGCAGGCCAAGGCTGAAGAGTGGACTTTTAATTTTTACCTCCTACTTCTTCTTCATGCCTAAAGATTTTTTAAAAATATATTTTTATTGATTTCAGAGAGGAAAGAAGAGGGAGAGAGAGAGAGAAACATCAATGATGAGAGAGAAACATTGATCAGCTGCCTCCTGCACACCCCTCCTGGGGATTAAATCCCAAACCTGGGAATTGAACCACAACCTCTTGGTCCAATAGGTCAATGCTCAACCACCGAGCCACATAGCCCGGGCACCTAATGATTTTTTTTAAAGTAGGAAAACCGTGTATATTTCTGTTGGTAGAGAGAAAGTAGAACCACAGTTCTGCTACTTGATAGCTGTGTGGTTTCTGGCAACTCAACTTCTCTAAGCCCCTGTTTCCTCATCTG
Source organism: Pipistrellus kuhlii (assembly GCF_014108245.1). Classification (NCBI taxonomy): domain Eukaryota; kingdom Metazoa; phylum Chordata; class Mammalia; order Chiroptera; family Vespertilionidae; genus Pipistrellus; species Pipistrellus kuhlii. The sequence goes on from NW_023425529.1 coordinate 39,940,547, forward strand.
TAAAGGGAGAGAGGGCCAGCATTCAAGGTAATCACAAATTCTGAATCAGTGGGGTCTGACCTAATGAATTTATTAGACTTTGCATACTGATATTACATATGGATACAGATTCTCTCTCTGGTGATGTGCACAGGGTTTATGCAAGCCAGGTTACTTCCTCAGGGACCTTGGAGAACTAAAGGCCTGAATCCATGAGTCTGTAGAAGGACCTCCCTTTTCTCTACAACTCACATTTCTACCGATGAGGAAGTTTGCCTGTGGTACACTTCACCTCTGAGGCTGAAGGGGCTCAGGGTGACTTGAAAGTCTCAACGAAGGCAGAAGCACCAGGAGGTTGTCATTTTCTTTGTCTTTGGCCGTCTGGATGCATATAGCTGTAACAGAGTACAGTCAGGAGGGCAAAAACCACTTTGGAAGAAGCCCTGAAAGTGATTCAGTTTCAAGTCACAAGATCGATTATGGAAAATTCTGGAACTACTGACAGTATTACAGCAGATCCATGGCACAGGTTCAAAAGGTGATTCAGGAGGTCTCCTTCCTTGGACATTAAAGCTCATTACCTGAAAATTACTCAGCCTTGGCCCCCAGGGAAATCTTAAGTGCCCAGCCCAAATGGCACAATACTATTTAATAGACCAGGACCTCATGATAATGAACAGTGTAGAAAAGAGAAAGTGCACTTGTCTGGGTTAGACCACATCTGTTTGATAATGTCTGTGGGAGAGGACACATCTCTGGAAAATGATATCTTGGTCCTATAAGGGATCTGTGGACGTTTAGCTGTGTGCTTAGAGTAAAATATCTAGGCAGCAGATAGAAAAGGGGGAAACATTCTCACTTTTAAATGTGCCTGCCTATACACAGTCTCTGACAGAATTAACTTCATTTAGTGATAATTTCTATTCAGGCCTGCAAATTGGGAATATTAAATCCTACCCCACATGATGTGGTGTGGGAATACTGCGTGAGATAATGTAAGCGAAGGCTTCACCTGGTGTTTGGCATGGAGTAGGGGTGGAGTGGATGTCAGTTCTCCCCTCACTTTCTGCTCATCATATACCTACTTGATGCCTGCTATGTGCCAGGCTCTGTGCTCACAAACCATGGAGGGAGATGTGAGAACTTGCCTCCACAAGCTTGGGTTCTAGGAAGGAAGATGAGATGCATACTAGACAACTACTTGTGGTGTTTGAGAGAGCCCAAGAAATAACACCCTTTTCCTGGCTGAGTTGGGAACTAGAAGATTGAGAGAGGGATCCAGGTGTCCTGGGGGTTCTGGAGAATGTGGCATGAATCTGTTAGTCCAAGGCACCTGCCAGTTCTTCAGCCAGCAAGGGGCGGTTGTTCCCAGTTGCAGCCACTGGCAGCCACAATCTGGTACAGTCCTCACCCTGGGTGATGTGGCTTGGTTGGGTGTTGTCCCAGTTTAACCCACATGCCCAGGTTGCTGGCTTGATCGCCATTAGGGGACTTGCAGGAGGCATCTGATTGATATTTTACTCTCACATTGATGTTTCTTTCTCCATCTCCCTTTATCTCTCTCTAAAAAATCAATTAAAAAATCTTTAAAAAATCTTGAAAGAAAGAAAGAAAGAAAGAGAAAGAAAGAAAGAAAAGGAAAGAAAGAAAGAAAGAAAGAAAGAAAGAAAGAAAGAAAGAAAGAAAGAAAGAGGGTGGATGGGCTGCATGAAGCGTGGGCTCAGAGAGAGGTGGGAGCATTCCAGCATGGAGCCTTTTCCACATGGAAGCATGAGGCCAGGGAAAGGTATAAGACAAACTTTTAATACCATTTGTTTTTAATTTAAATTAAATGACTAAGAATAACTGACATTAATACTAATACCTGGTTGGTGTATTTGGTTCCCAAATCCTGGCTCTGAATCACCTGTGGAGATTTAAAAAGTTACCAATATCTGGCTCTACCTGTGGGGATTATAAATTGTAGGTTTTGGAATGGTATCCAAACATCTCTATTTTAAAAACCTTCTACAGGTCATTCTGACAGACATCCAAAGTTTGCACCTATACCACTGAGCTATGGAAGGATTGGTTAATCATTAAAAAATAATACTCTTGCCGGGACCGGTTTGGCTCAGTGGATAGAGTGTCGGCCTGCGAACTGAAAGGTCCCGGGTTCGATTCCGGGCAAGGGCATGTACCTTGGTTGCGGGCACATCCCCAGTAGGGGGTGTGCAAGAGGCAGCTGATCGATGACTCTCTCTCATCGATGTTTCTAACTCTCTATCCCTCTCTCCTCTTCTCTGTGAAAAATTAATAAAATATATTAAAAAAAATAATACTCTTAGAAGAGGACCAATGATAATTACATTCCACTTCTGTGAGAACAACTTCAGATATATTTATTTGTTTGTTAAAACAGTGAGAAGTTCAAGGAAGTAGGCAGCTAAACAGGTTAAGTCCTTTTTGTGTATAGTGGTGTTTTTTTTTTTTTTTGTTTTTTTTTTTTTTTTTTTTGTTTTTTTGTGTGTGTGTGTGTGTGTGTGTGTGTAGAAATGACCCACAGATACATTTTAGCTGATCTTTGATCTATACTTCATATGAGCAAAATCAATATTTGAAAAGGTAGTCTCCCTCGAAACATAAATCAGAACATAATAGATTCAGTTGCAGATTTTCCAAGTTTTTAGTGAGTGCCTATTATGTGTTAGGAACTGTGCTATATAATCTTATATATGTTTTCTCAGGTGAGAGGCTAGAAAAGTAAAAGGACTGATGAAGACATTGTCAATTGGTGAGAATGTTTAGAGACAATGACTTTTTAAAAAAAAATATATTTTATTGATTTTTACAGAGAGGAAGGGAGAGAGATAGAGAGCTAGAAACGTCGATGAGAGAGAAATAGAAGCATCGACCAGCTGCCTCCTGCACACCCCCTACTGGGGATGTGCCTGCAACCAATGTAACATGCCCTTGACCGGAATCGAACCTGGGATCTTTCAGTCCGCAGACCGACGCTCTACCACTGAGCCAAACTGGTTTCGGCTAGAGACAATGACTTAATAAACTTGTATTTGTACATCATACTTGATGCCAATGAAGACATGGTGATGCTGTGACATGTATACATTATTGAAGACACACCAATTTTAAAAATAGCAAACTAATTTAGAAAAATAGTTACTTTCTCGTTCATCATTAAAATGTCATCTTTATCTTGAGAGACATATCAAACATTTATTTTTCTGAAAATATCTGCATAATCCTAGCAGACTCTAGTGGTCACAGGAAAGGTCAGACAACTTTGGAATGTTTTTTTTTTGTTAAGTGAAAAATGTGGAAATCATCCTTTAGTTGGACAATTCTTTGTCGTATTTTGATACAGAATAACAAGCAAACTGGTGTGTGTGTAAAGTTTCCATCTAACTTAAAATAATTGTAAAGACTTAACTTTTATCATGTTAACCATTGGTGGCATTCTTTGGCATATAGAGTGCAGTTCATCCCAATGTACTGAAAGTGAAGAAATGAGTGAGGATACCACCCTCACCCTTCATTTGTGGAACTCCCTGTCTTCTTTAGAGAACCTTAGATGTCAGGTGAAGGACAGACAGGGTGAGGGCACCAGTATCACTCCATACATTCAACATCAGTGCATTTAAATTACTTTCTAATTATATATTAGTTTTGTTTAAAATGATTAAGAATATACAGGGTGGGGCAAAATAGGTTTACAGTTGTTTGTATGGAAATATAATAATTAATAAATAATAATACAGGAATAAGCTGTATTTTGCAAACTCTGTGTTTCACATATTCACAACTGTAAACTTACTTTTGCTCTACCCTATAAAGACAGAAATGTTAATATTGCTTTTTCTGTACATAATCACCCTAGGGTGCAGACACATTCCTTTGGAGACTTCAGCTCTAGACCCAGGATTCTTAACTCAGGATTTATTATTTATGGGGGATTCACTTTCAAGGAGCAGGAAAAATCGATCAAAGGTCAAATAAGATGTCCAGAAATCACTGAACAATGTTAAAGAGAGCATGAAGAGATTTAAAATTTAGAATGCTATATGGCTATTAGAGAGGAGGGAGGCTTAGTGAGAGGGTACCTGGGGCTATGCAGTAACTATTAACTTCTTCAGAGAAGCAAAAAGTAACTAGGGATTCTACCAAAATAATGCCAGTAGAGTGGAAAGGGGAGACTTATGGGTAATGAAAATCAGCATCTTTCATAACCTAAGGGGGCATTAAGGATCTACTATGAGCATGTGTTCATAAAGGTAGTTTAGAAAGAATTCAGAGAAAAAGATATTTCAGTTTTTCTCTTTCTTTTTAAAAAACCGTCCTCTCCTTTTATTATTATTATCATTATTATTATTTTTCCAGGATATTCAAGCTGGGTGTGAGGGAGAGATTCAGAAAGATATTATTAATATATATATTTTTAAATCTAGTAATCCAGTAATAGAAGAAGGGTATGTGGAAAGAGGGGCTGTAGAATAATATGGGAGCTCCAAATTAATTTGCAGTCTCATAAACATTTTCAGGATTGGAAAAAATAATTTATTTGAATTTCACAGCTCTGCTTAATTTATGAAGAGTGAGATATTTTATTTTCTCCTTCTAGATTTAAATTTTTTTCTTTCTATTGTGATGAACATCACTATGTTTTTTGTCTTAGTTGAACCGTATTTCCTGACCATTGTCTTCTCTCTCTCAAATAATAAATCACATTTCTTTAAAAAATATATATATATTTAAAAAATATATATTTAAATATATTTTATTGATTTTACACAGAGAGGAATTGAGAGGGACAGAGAGTTAGAAACGTCGATGAGAGAGAAACACCGACCAGCTGCCTCTTGCACACCCCCTACTGGGGATGTGCCCGCAACCAAGGTACATGCCCTTGAACGGAATCGAACCTGGGACCTTTCAGTCCACAGGCTGACACTCCATCCACTGAGCCAAACCGGTCCCGGCAAAAAAAAAGAAAAAAAAAAAGAATATATATATATATATAGATAGATAGATAGATAGATAGATAGATACAGATTGTGTGCTTACTAGTTCCTTGGACAGTGCTTGGAGTATCCAGTTGAGCTAAAAATGTCTCCAGGGTGTTGTTGTCACAGTGGACTCTCAGTGCACCAGTTAATAATGTGGATTTTGTAATCAAAGAAAACATGACAATTTCAAGAGAAGCAGCAAAGTGCTTTAATCAAAGTAATGTCCATTGCTAGTTACACATTTCCCCCATCTTTCAGGTAATTTGTGGATACTGTCCCAATAGAACTTTTCTTGTTTTTAGGCAAACCATTCAGAGACCCAATTTTCCACTTCTTCGTACATTTTGAAGTGCTGCTCAGAAAGTGTGTGTGCCATTTATCAGAACAAGTGGTAATCTGAAGAAGTGAGGTCTAGTGAATACAACTGGTGGGTTAATACTTTCCAGGTAAGATCTTTTAATGTGTCTTTAACTGGTTTTGAAATGTGCAATGGTGCGTTATTATGAAGCAAAATTACTTTGCCATGTCTTCTGGCACATTCTGGTTGTTTCACCACCAAAGCGTGGTTAAAATTGATTATTTGTTTTTGGTAGCAATCAGTATTAATGGTTTCACCTGGTTTTAGAAGCTCATAATACACCATCCCATCCCATCAAATGTAGAGCATTGTCTTTTTTCCGAAGTGATTTCGCCTTGCATTCAATGTTGATGGTTGACCTGGATCAACCCATGGTTTTGTGCATTTGGAATTCTCAAAATAAATCCACTTTTCATTGCTAGTAACAACTCAATACAAAAGACTTTCTTTTGTGCTGTTTAAGCAACACTTTATTGACAATTTTTCAGTTTTCCATTTGTCTTTTCTTCAGTTGATGTGGCACCCATTTTCCTTCCTTTAAAATCTTCCCCATTGCTTGTAAACGATCAGAAATTGTTTGCTGAGCAACGTTTAATCTTTCTGCAATTGTTTTGAGTTTGTCACGCATCTTCATCCAATAATGCTTGTAATTGTTGGTCTTCAAACTTTTTCAGTTGACCTGAACGTTCTTTGTCTTATACATCAAAATCATCACTTTTTAAAGCGTTTAAACCAGCGTTCACAAGTATCTTGAGATGGAGCATGTTTGCCATAAGCTTCCCAAAATATACAAAAACTTTTTCTTCAAAATAAAGTAATGAATTAAAACTTCCCACAAATATTCTTTTTTTGGCACAAAATTCGACATTTTTAAGTGTAAAAATACGTATGATGTTAACACCTTCAGCAAATTTGACATGAAGATTTGAAGCTTCCTGTCAATACAACAAAATAGCATACATATCAGATCACATATACATCAACATATGTGTAACTCCATCTACTGAAAAAAATCCGCATTATTAACCGGTGCACCTAGTGTTTTCCTGGGGTCCAGATAAGACAATGAGCGGGCTGCAGGAGCACACCGGACCGCACGCTTGAAGTCATGCAGGTCAGAAGAGAGGTACCTCTGTTTCAACAAGGGCCTCTTTCAGTCCTTGCATGGCCTCATGTTTCCCTGAGCCCCAGCTTGCTAACTGATCCAGAAACAGCAGTTTGGACACCCTGGCCTTTCCCCCACTGCCTCTGTAGAGGCTGTTTTTTCTGCACCCAGGCCAGGGCACCCTCCCCAGGAACGTGGAGCCAGTGTGCTGCAGGATTCCAGGCTGGTGTTGAAGTTGGCGGCTCCTCTCCGCCCACAGGCACTTTCCATTGCAGGCAGAGCCGGGGCCTGAGGCTGGTCAGGGCAGTGGCTGTACACGAGCCATCTTTCTGAGTGGCAAGTGTCCATAGGACATCATGGATTGTTTCCCATGAGAATTATCTTCCTTGTAGGATTTATTTTGCTTGTCAGTGGCAATGAAAAGAGACCTTTGGCTGCAATTATTTTCAACCTGGCTGGTGTTAGATTTCAATAGCTGAGCTCCTGGCATGTAGAGGGAGGTGTCTGGGGAGCCTGAGGAAATCTGGCCTTTGTTCCATCGCTGTTTTTTTTTGGGGGGGGTGGGGTGGGGGAAGAGCTCTTGGTTGGCTTAAGAATGTGGTCCCAATCTTGTGTGGTGACTGTTGGGATTTATTTACTGGGTATTTAATTTCATTTTCTATTTAAAAAACTAAAGGTATTCGAAGATAATGTTTTTTAAAGTTAAGGTATAGTTTTAAGAGAGTCTTTGTGTAATCTGTCTCATACTTGAGTAAGACCCCTCAGGTGGTCTTAGATAGTGTGGAGTTAGATAGAGCTGGAGTCTCCTTTCAGGGACTTACTACTTTTGTAACTTGGGAACATTGCTCCCCCACCCGCCCTGTTTTCTCATCTGTAATGCCATCTGCTCTATCATAGGGTGAGATTCCTTATTCATTAAGGATTGGAAATGATGAGTAAAGCGCTAGAATAGTGCCTGTCCCATTGAATGTATTCGTGATTATTTTACTGTATAAATGATCACCCACATGATCTTTGTGGAGGATCGAATCAAGGTTTCTCCAAAGGGATATGTGTGTGAGTCTTATGACCTGAGTAAGGAGCACGATTGGTTTAGTCAACAAGTATTTATAAAAACGTATCCACTGACAGCACGGGGCTGCTGTATTAGACATCATTTTTTTTCAAAAAGCAGAAATATAAACTCTTAGTCATGAAACACTTGCAATAGTATGTGGCAAGACATATTAACAAAAAGCATTTATAAAAATTTAGTTTTTTAAACTGTAGGTAGATCTGTAGTTTTTCTTATACTTTATAAGAATAAAAAAAGTTCTGCCATTACATCATATAGATGTCTTTCAGTGATCTATATGAGGCCAATAATTCACTTCTGGGGTTATGAAATTATTCATATTCTCACTTGTAGTAACTGTAAATAGAAAGCTGATTCCTGACCTGATTAATACACATAAACATGAAAGGGAGGAGGAGTATTCAACGTAATTTATATCTGACTTCGGCTCTCTGGTTCTCTCAGGCTGTGTTCTGGAGAAGTTTGCAAATTCCTTCGCTTTTGTGCTTGTCACTCTTTGCTATCTCCTTCCATCTCTGCTTTGTTCTGTCCGGTCAGCTCCGAAGTCTGGCATCACCTCACTGCCCTTCAGAACTCTTTTCCTTGAAGCCTTTCCAAACAGGTGCTATCTTGTTTCACGTTTGATGGTCATTCTGTAAGCCCTGTGTCTTACGGACATTCTCCCTCCTTAACACTGACGTGCCTGTCTTTATATAGCCCCCAACTGCCTTTGTGCTTCCATGTCTGTCCCTTGGCATTTACCAGTGTTTATCCTGTCTCCTCCAGGATAGCTCCTGAGGCTAGAGATCCTGTGTTGCTTTGCATGCAATGACCCACATTGTTACAGATTAAATGAATTATAGAGACAATGAATAAAGGGTGTATTGGGAAAAACTCTCAATACACTTTTTTTTGTGTGTGTTAGCTTAGTAATTCTCATCTTGGTCTGATATCTTGTTATTAAATAGTTATGAGGCAAGTTTCTGCATTTTTTTTCTCGCAGGAATGTGCACAAGTTTGGACTGGTGGATTACTCATAGACTCTAAGGAATTTAAAATCCATGGTTTACTGAGAAAGTCAGCCTAAGAAAGAGAGAAAAAGAGGGGGTTAGAAAGTTTTACAGACAGAACCTACTAAATGTGACCTTGCAAGGCTCTCATACTTTATTAATAATTCTCCCAATTGAGATGGTACAGATGGCCCAAGGTGAGCACTCTGAGCTTACCTGATGGAGGAATGAAGAAAAGGGTCTTTAAGTTCTTCTCCAACTCCCAGCCCAGTTCAGTCAGTAGTAGTGGTAATTGCTACCATTTATTGAGCTCCTTACTATGTCCAGATTCTATATTTTAAAAATAAACACAATCTCACTTAATCCTGATAAAACACCTCTGAGGAATTTTCACAGAGGATACAGAAGCTCAAGGTCTCACAGGTAATAAAGAGTAGTGTCTGCCTAATCCTAAAGCCATGCTAAGGCTTGTTCTACCTTGCTACATGTTCTTTTCAACATTTGCTCTTTTTTTCTCTTACCATTGGGAGGGAGGGAGGAACCTAACCGCCCCCCTTTTTTTTTAGAAGATGAGAATTTGTCTTGTACCTGAGGCTTAGCTTAGCTATGTGGTCTTGGGCAAGTAGTTTAAACTCTATAGACCTCAGAGTGTTACCTGTAAAATATAAGGCAACAGTGTGAGCTCTCCAATGCTGATTCTTATGAGACATGGGTAAAGGCCGTTAGATTCCTCTGTGGGTATGTGTGTCACAGTAAAAGAGGGAAGGCGGAGTTATTCATTCATGTCTGGGGTTCAGGAATTCTGCTCTCTCTCTCTCTCTCTTTCTCTCTCTCTCTCTCTTTTAAATATATTTTATTTATTTCTTACAGAGGAAGGGAGACAGATGGAGAGCTAGAAACGTCAATGAGAGAGAAACATCGACCAGCTGCCTCTTGCACACCCCCTACCGGGGATGTGCCCGCAACTGGGGATGTGCCCACAACCGACGTACATGCTCTTAACCGGAATCGAACCTGGGACCTTTCAGTCTGTAGACCAACGCTCTATCCACTGAGCCAAACTGGTTTCGGCTCTGCTCTCTCTTTTTATCTCAAATAACTATATCTGTGATTTATGGTAAACTTGTCCATTTTCCTATGGCATTTGTTCCATTTGACATGGAAATATATCATAGCAAAACTTGCATTGGTCCTTGCTTAATATTTTTATTATGATCCTCAAAGTTTTATAGATGAAAATTTAGTAATTACATGTTGAGGCTTAATGACCATAAAAAGTCTATAAATATCATCTAATAAAAACACAGGTATAACATCTTCCTTAACTAGGGAAATGCTGAATTGGGATGGCATTTAATGTTCTGATTTAACTACCAATGTTTTAATAACATGAAAATATTTGTGCTTGTACCAATTAGAGAAAGTCGTCAAGAAAACCACAGACTATTCAGACATAATACACAATTACCCCTAGTCTACATTATAATTGAACTCACTGACCATTCTTAAATTGAAATGACATTTAATCACAAAATTATTCTTATTCTATAAATTCTTCTAGTGAGAGACTAGTCTTCAGAAAGAGATGAATATTACTAACATTACATAAGTACTTGTATAAGGCTCCCTTTGAGTTTGATGGTCATGGTCATCTCATGATCTTTGGGATTTGGATGACCAAAATACATATATACAATTAGAAACAAAAATTACTTAGGGATTGACATGAAACCTTCCGTGTGAATGACCAGGTGCAGGAGAAGAAAGACTGTATGTTCAGGGTTGGATCCCTTAGTATTTAGAACACACGAAGAGGAAGGCATTGGCAGGTCTCATGAGGAAGAGAGCAGGCAGAGAGCATTGAGTTACTAACACAAGAAGACCACACAGGTAGCAGACGGCAAAAGAGAAATAAAGCCCCTGATCTTTTGAGCTTTTGCTAAAGTACTCATTTACTCTCCCACACTGTGGCATTGTTCCCTGTTTCTATGAGAGCTGACAATCGTTTCTTGGATCTACAAGATTAAAATAGAAGAGACCTGATAGAACTTCCTCATTGCTTAGTTATTAATCACTTCATCCACTCATGAGAGATGGTTGAAAAGGGGGAATGCTTTTGAGAAGTTGAGTGTGATCAAAAGCTGTGCTGGGAGAAATCTATACTTGGCATTATATTCAGGAATATATTGATAGCAATTAATTTTAAAAAATGAGTGATGCTGGGGTTGGCATGAAGGACAAAGATGAGGGGACTTAAGGGAAGAGTATTTCAAAATGGCAAGGGAGGATCTTGTCTTTCCTCTTCTCTCAAAGGTGCTTCATTTGGCAAATGCCTCTTTCCTTCTAGAAAATTTGAACAAAGTGGGGGTTAGGGGTACTGATCCATCCACTTAAAAATCCCAGTATAACTTTTGACTCTCCAAAACTTAACTACTAATAGCCTAGAGTTGATCAAAAACCTCACTGATAACATAGTCAATTAACACATAATTTGTGTATGCATTATGTACTGTGTTCTTACAATAAAGAAAACTAGAGAAAAGAAAATGTTACTAAGAAAATCGTAAGGAATGGAAAATACATTTATAGTCATGTATATATTTATTGCAAAAAAAAAAAATCTGCTTCTAAGTGGACCCTCGCAGTTCAAACTTCTGTTGAACAAAGGTCAACTGTATTACAAAATTTGTGATGGAACTTGCTTCCAGGTGTCTGCTTTAGAGATCTACATAGTTTATTCTTTCTCCTCTTGTTAGCTTTCAGGTGTTCACCCATTCTGTTGTGATTTAAGCCCTTTAAACTAATTCCTTATTCAACACTGGTTAACCCCAAGAACACCCTCTTTTGGCCCAGTTGTTTTCATTTTCCCTTTGGTAGGGGATAGATTATCTTGTGTGTCTCTAACAATTGGTTTGGAAACCTGCTCAGCTGCCCCTGTCGCTCATATTTTTCAAGGGTCATTTTGTCATCAACCAAATATTGAAACAGGTGAAACCTGCTGTGAGTAATGTGACCCACTGTGGAAAGAAAGTGACTCAGTCCTGGCAGCTCAAGTCAGGTTGCAGGAGGTGACCATGGGAATCCAAATGCCTCCGTGTGATGTTTGCAGCAAAGGGCCTTTGGCTTCATTCTTGAAGACAGCGGCATTCCAATGTCATAAGTGTGACTAGTTCAGTGCAACTGGACATACCCCTTTGCAGTGTCCATGCACAAAGCCACCTGCCCCTGGTTGGCCCAGATTGGCGATTGGCATGAAGATGCAGATACAAAATTCAGTGCTGGGGCAGTTTGAGTTTCAGGTAAAACCAATGAAGAAAGGAGTTTGTTATAAAGCACTCTGTTTATCACCTGTTTCTTACATAACTTTGCTTACCAATGAACAGTCATTTACATGTTGCTCGCTGCATGTCACAAAACACATGCACAGTTCTCTCAGCCTTGCTTTTCTTCCTTCCCTCTCAGAGCCACTGCAGGGTCAGGTTAACCTAACCTCCAGAATTCTTGGAATTTGCCCAGGTAGTCAGTTCTTCCTACCCAGCTGTTCATCAAACTGCTTACATTTATGTAAAGAAGAACAATCTAGTGGGAAAGCACCCTACCGTATTAAAAGAAGATGTGAGTTCTAAGCCAAGTTTCATAAATTAATAGTTATGAGACTGTTTTATTTGAGCAAGTCGTTTCATATCCTAGTATCCCCAGTTTTAATTTTGTATGATAAAGATAAAATGCTAATCACATGCCTATGTACAGGGATGCTATGAAAATGAATAAACCAATGCATGATAACTCAAGAGCTCCTTTGAAGTAAATCCTACATAAAGTCAGTAAATTGAGATATTGTTACAATGACGTAATGCTCGGCAAGTGTCTTAACTACATAAACATAGGGAAGTGGAAGAAATGTGTTTTTGTGTAAAAAGAATAAACGGCCAACATCCTCTTCCCTTTTTTTTTTCTTTCTTATTTTCTGTGTATGTGTGCATTACCATTTTTTAATTGCCAATTTCTTTTTGTGAAGCTTTTGCTAAAAACAGTAAGTTTAGACTGCTGAAAAACCATATCCTCTTGTTTGATGTTTTAGAATATTTAGGTATTTTGACCTAAATGATAAAGAACAAAGTCAATTGTTTAACCAAAAATGCAGAATGTAAATATTTAGCCTAAGTATTCAAAGTATCTATTTTCACAGTCACAGTACTTCCTTGCAAATATTTGAGAAAGAGTTATAATATGGCTCTTTGAAAAGTGTGGGAAACTAGGATGAAATAAAAACCTGACCATAGACTTCCTTCCTCATTGTGGAATGAGATCTCAATAACTTTCTCTTTTAACTGGATGTGGATTTTATGGCCATTTATGTGACTTGATACTGCTTATTTTTGGAAAATATTTAATTGCATTTTAATAGAGATGGGGCTTAAAGGGAATTAAGTAAAATCAATTCTTAGAGAAAAAAAAAGTGCTTTCCATTTTATTCCTCTTTGGATTCATTTATTACAACATTGTGAAGATCAGTTTAAACTTTATAATTTTGTTAATAGTCATTCATTTTCTTGTTTGAGCTTTTGATCATTATCAAAGGTCTATTTATTTATTCATTCATTTATTGTCAAATATTCAGTGACCTAGTAATATGTGCCAGTCACCATTTTATGTGCATTTAGATTATATAAAGGCATGGATTTTCATTTAGGTATTTTTTTTAAATATATATTTTCCAAAACAATTTGTTTTAAAGCACATCCTGAACACTGGAGAGACATGAGTATGCCTTAGTATGTAGTAAATGACCATGTTGGGAAGGCAGGCCACCAGCGACAGCAACAATGACAATAGCTCACACCAACGGAACCCTGCCACGGACAGTTGGTGTGGACACAAGTTTTTTTCCATGAATAAAGTAGTTTAACTTTTACAATAACCATTCATGTTCTCATGTTAGAGAGGAGAAACAGAGGCAGGGAGCCTCACCATAAGTAATGTTCTAAAAAGTTACCAAGTTTATTAAATGCTCTACCCAGAAGAACAATATTACAAATTTCCAAGTGCTTTTATGGAAATTAAAGTAGCAAAGTCATGGTTATATCTCAATAACCATAAAAAAAAAAAGACTACAGAACAATTGTTTTTGTTCCTGGGCCCAATGATTAATGTAAAACGTGTCTTCTGTGGGAAAACTTGAATCTGCCACCTTCTGGCTGTGTGCCTTGGTAAGGTTGTTTCACTTCTCTGTACTTCAGTCTTTTCATTTGTCAACTGAGGAGAGAGAATATGATGAAATTAAATAATGAATAGAAATAATTTAGCATGTGGCACATGATAAACATTTAATAAATATTGGCTATTTTTATAATTATTTTACTATCACTGTTTTCCACACTTCCCCACGAGAGAGGTGAAGGCTGGTAAAATAGAAAATTAAAATACAATTTTTGGGAAAAAAAGATATAATTGTGAATTAAAGCAACATTAGCAACTTAACCCTCATGCAACTGAAACATCATATTTTTTGAAATTAATAAATTACCTACAATATATCATACAAATTATTGTGATACCCAAATTATAAAATGCCAAGAAGCAATTTGTCATAGAAGAACAGAACCAGTCAGAGAATAACTAATTCTTTACAATTCAGTTTGTATTTAGTGAGTGTCTTCTGTGTGTCAGCAATAAATAAATAAAATGCCTGATATTGTGGGATAAGACAGGTTTGACAGAGCTGGTCAAGAAAGTTGAGATCATTTTAATTCCTTAACATCTTCAAGCGAGCTTGCTCAGATTTTATTTTTTGAGTTATATGTGGCCTAGAAATAAAAGCATAGGTATTGGATTTAGATTGGGTTCATATTTCAGTCCTGTTCTTTATTAGCTGTGTAAACATATCAACATATTTAACCTTCCTGAGCCTTGGTTTCCTTGTCTATAAGAGTAGCATTATTCTTATTCGGCCTCAGTAGGAAACAGTGAGGCTCCAGTGAGATAAGGGATTTGACAGTGCCTCGACACAGTATAGAATTTTGTGAATACAGGCATTTTTGCAGCAGTTTCTATTTTTATTTTATTAATCGTTAATTAATTTCCCTCACTTGAGGATATGTTTATTGATTTTAGAGAGAGAGTGGGAGGGAGAGAGAGAGAGAGAGCAAGAAACATTGACTGGGTGCCTCTTGTACACAACCTGACTAGGGAATGAACCCAAAACCTTTTGGTGTAATGATGCTGCTGCAACCAACTGAGCCACTGGGCCAGGGCAGCAGTGTCTGTTTTTAAAGCTCCTGCCCTTTGCTAGCCACACCTCCTCCCCCTTGAAAAATATATGTAGTCTAAGTGGTATACTAGTATAGAGCAAAGCTCTTTGTGTAGCCTTCTCTTCTCCCTACCTTGTCCGGCTCTCCCCCCCCCCCCCCCCCCCCCCACCCCCCCCAATTCCCTTTAAACACTTCTGGATTCTTGGTAATTCTTTTGTAAACCACTTCCCTTTGTTGCAATCTTGAACTAGTCTTGATGTAGAAACTGACTGTTGGGGCAATGATGAGTGAAGCAGTTTATTAGAATTATCATTTGATCTTTGGAGAATGGTGGTCTCTTTTGTTTTTGTTTTTTGTTTTTTTGTGCTTTTTGTGTGTGTCATGGATTGCAACTCTCAATTGTAGAAACTCATCCTTAAATACTTTGAATTGACCGCATCTTGATGCTCTGTAATTCTAGCTTGCAAAATAAGCTCTCCTAAATATGTTATCTGATGACTACTCCAGCTTGCTATGCTTTCCATTTCTCACATCTTATGTTATTTGAAGACGTTTTTATTTACTTAATTCCCCAAGAAACCCCAAGGGAAAGCAGACTGCCACCAGGCTCCATGCATGAGGACTGCACTCACTGGTCATCAGGGGCAAGATTCACTTCCCTTTATTTTTCATGGAAGTCAGGACATTTTTGACTTAGCCACACATCCCTTTCTTTGTTATATGCTTATTTGAATCATTGCTACTATTGATACCTACATACTGGGTTAGTTTTACTTGCCTCTATGTTCTCCGCCCCCTTCATTAGAAAGTCTAATTCGTTGCCCTTTTCTGTCCCCCACAAAGAGTAAAAGCTATTCTCATTTGATCTTCAGGTTCTATGACTCTAGGTTTGATTAGTACAGTTGGTAATATTTCACATGGCTGAGGGATTGGAGGAGGGAAGACAGCTGTTATTATAAAATTGTAATATATGTTTAAAACCAAAGTAACACTTTTAATCTTTTTCATATTCTTCAAAGCAATGCATCTTGTACTTCAGGGCTAAAATGGACCTTCCCCTTCTGAAATTTTGTTATTTTTAAAAAAATGTATATTTTATTGATTTTTTACAGAGAGGAAGGGAGAGAGATAGAGAGTTAGAAACATCAATGAGAGAGAAACATCGACCAGCTGCCTCTTGCACACCCCCCACTGGGGATATGCCCGCAACCAAGATACATGCCCTTGACCGGAATCGAACCCGGGACCTCTCAGTCCCCAAGCCGATGCTCTATCCATTGAGCCAAACCGGCCTCGGCCCTTCTGAAATTTTGGATACAGACCCTTGCTCTACACTTCTCTTTACTTTTCTAGGATACCTTGCAGTCAGAGCAGAGGTTGGATTGATCAGCATAGTTTAGGAGCCCTTTGCTGTTGAAGGAAAGTCTTGATGGAGAGATTAATGCTTTCTTTGTTCTGTTATGTCTGAACCACCCTCTCTAATTTTTTTTTTTCTCTTCTGACTTTTAATGCTCTTCAAACACTTTCTCCCCTAGCCCAGTGGGATCTAGAACTCCAACATGGCACCCCTTTACCCTAAACTAAAGTGTCCTCCCCAGTGCTCCTGTCAGCCTCGGGTGAAATAGCCTGGTGCTGGAGGTCTCTATCCAGTCAGGCTGCAGCGAGCTCCATGTGTTGATGTCTTTGCATCAGCTTCCTGTTGCAAGTTGAGTGTGGTAACTGTCTGAGCTAAAACACTTCCTTTTCCTCTCTGCATCAAAGAGAAGTTACCTGAACTAGATGCCAACTTTCCTGGGTAAGGATAAAATAGTATTTTAAGGAGGCCACACGAATAGAGTAAGAAGCTCTTCTTCACCAGCTGCACCTGGTTCACAGCTCAGCCTCAGTCTCCTCTTTATAAGACAGGGATGTTATCTCCTTTGTAAAACCATCAGGAGAAGGCAATGAGTGGATGAAGTGCTAGGTTCTATAGGTTGCTCTTTCATGTCCCATGTGGAAAGGGTTCCAATTCATGGTTCGAGTTCTGGAGAAGGGCCGCACACAAATGAAAACACTTGAATCTTGAAGAAATTCAACTTGGCGATATGGGGGGCCACGCAATAGTCCAACTCTAGTGGGAGAACTACTCCTGCTCATGCTCTGCCATCCCCTTTTATTGAGGCTTTGGGGAAAACATCTTAGGCAACATAAACAGAAATTTACATGTAGCCCTTAGGCAGAAAATAACAGAAACTTACATGGGACAAACAAGGTGGAGGCTGCTTCAGCTAACAGAATCTCAACTGAAGGTTAGAGCAATTAAGGTTGTTGACCAGCCTTCCTGGCTTCCTGCCAACATCTTTTTTTTAGTGAAACTGATTTGTTTTCCAGCAAGGTACCTGTGTGGCACTCACTGAGTGGTAGTCATTTTCCTTAATGTATCAGTAGAATCTCTTCTTTTTTTGTATACATGCTGAGGATTATGCCTCCTGCAGTTTTTTTTTTTTTTAAGTTGCAGTCATGTGATTCATATTTATAGCATGGCCCCTATATTCTGAGTAGGTGTTTATCTTCACCTTCCTCAATGCAATAAAGGCTCCTCAAGGGAGGGAGGCTTGGTGTGCTCTTCATTGTGCTGGAGAAGAGAGGTATAGAGAGGAGGGCCTAAGAACTCAGGCTGAAGCTGGGCTGTTTGAGTTTGAATGCTGCTCCTTAATGTCTGGGTGTGTGACAACAGACAGGTTACTCAGCCTTTGTGTGCTTCAGTGTCCTTATCTGTAGAATAGGGACCATATTTTTTCTGCCTCAGAGAAAGGTTGTAAGAATTAAAAGAATTCGCAAATATATATAAAAGGCTCAGGACAGAACCTGGCTCAGGCTTTGCTTTTACTATTTACATTACAACATACATCAGACTGCCCACAGCATAGTGAATGCTCCCCAAGTGCGAGCTTACATATGAGGAGGCTACAGAGAATCCCCCTCTACAGGGACCCCAAATAAAGGTGCGAACTACAGGTGCTGATAAGAGATAAAGAGCACTAAATAGAATGTTAGGTTCCTGTTTATGGGGGAGCACTCTTGGAGGTGGGCCAGCATGCGGAGTCAGTCATCTCTGCACAGTTTCTCTGAGCACTTACTAGAGAAATATTTTAGCCACGACTGGCACTGGCAGATAGGCATTGAGGACATACTGAAAGCTCAGCCAGGCCACACAGTGTCCCCTTCATGGTGAAGTCCTCCTAGTTTCAGCCTATACTGGGATTCGGGATTCATAAACTGTTTTTGGTACTTCTTCCAGAAAAACCTTCCCTGGACTTTCTATTCCCTTCCCAGTTGGTATCCCGGGTTCCTGCCATATCCATTTTTGGCAGTCAGTTCCCCTGTCCAGTGTGTTTAATGCTATATCTGTAACTCCTGGCCACTGGCATAACAGGTTCTAAAAATATGTTTTACAAATGATACATGGAACACTAGAAAGTGCTATGGTACGTAAGCAGCTTTCCTGGCACTTAGTAAGGTCACAGTGCTGGATGGGATGGTAGAGGGGGGAATGCATGAGAACACAGCGTTAATGGGAGAAATACTCATACATTTACAAGTATAGGAAAAAGCAAATAGGCAAACTCACAATGCCCAATTTAAAAAAATAGTCCTATTATAGCAGTGTTTACTCCAAACCTCAGTATTCAGTTAGGGAAGAATTTGGGGATAAAAATTGAATGGAAGATTCAGCACAGAAAAGTCACACAATAAGGACTGATTAATATTGTACATTTCCCCCCCCCCCCCAAAAGCTATCTTATAATAGCTGTTTCTTGCCTATTAATTGATGGCCTAGTGTTTATAGGAAAAAGGCCCCCTGAAAGCTATCCGTTGTATTTTTAGAAATTCGTAAGTGAATTCTAACAACTCCTTGAGAATTATGGCAACATCCAGGATGTCTTATATCTTCCCAGGCATATGATGTATTACTGCCTGCTGGGCCCAGTTTCTTTTAAGGAATTCTGCAGATCAAATTCTGCAGATCAAGTTCCAGGCCACCACAGGAGACTTGTTCTCAAACAATCATCGGCTGGACTGAAACAACATTTAAAATATTTCAAAGTTTGCGAAGAGCATTGTTCACAGATCCTCACCCCAGAGTTCTTTTCCTTTGCCTCATCCTGTTGTTTTAACTGGGCCACCCTCTCAGAGTACACCTGCCACCTAACAGGGCCATCATGTCAGGTTGAGTGTTCACCTGGAAGCCTTTCTACTTTAAGAAGAAAATTTAAAAAGAAAAATTCTTCTTGATTTTTGATTTGGGGCTCATACATTTTTTTTTATATACCCAAAAGAATTTATTTAAAAAATGCAGATAAAATCTGAGCTGTAGTACAAAAAAACCCCACACAAACAAACAAAAAACAACAAAAAACACAAACAAACAAACAAAAAACAACAACAACAAAAAACCAAACACAAAAAAACCAAACAAAAAACAAAAACAAAAAAATCCTAAAAAGTCCCACAAACCAGTATTTAAGTACATGGGATTTCTGAGCCATTGGGAGACCTTATATAATTGTGTGTAGTTTTATAATTTTAACAAATGACATGAAATTTTATCCTTACTAATGAAATCCTCAATTCTTGTTTTTCTTTCTCAACTAGAGAAAACTAGAAAAAGGAAAGCTATTTTTGCTTTGGGATGAGGTTTATTTTTGGCGTATTTGTTGATTTGGGGGCATGTTACAAGCCCCTGTGGGGAGAGGAAGGTCCTGGAGTTCACAGGCCAGGCTTTCCGATCTGTGTCTGCACCAGCGAGACGCTCACCCTGGGGAGTCACTTGACTCTCTGACAGGCAGTTTCCTCATCGGAAAATCAGGGGTAACATATTGGCATATCTACCTCACATTGTTGATTTCAGTGTCCAGCACGTACTGGGCAATAAGAATTTTAAAATCTGAGTTTAGTCTTTTCTATGTAAAGAAAACTGGGCTTGTGTCATAAAACTGGAATCTTGGTTCTGCTACTTCTTAGTTTTGAACAAGTTAATTCAAAAACTAAACCTTAGACCCAAAGGGTTTTGGGGGATAGTCCAGTCCAGTTCCTTGTCTTAAGAAAGACGAAACTGAGGTCCAGAAAAATGAAGGGCTTTGCGTAAGGTCATGCAGCAAGCTAGTGATTGGGCATTGACTGTAAACCAGGAATCAGGGTGCCTCCTCCTAGACATTTCCAGCCATACCATCCTGCTGCCTTGGTACAGAGCTATGTAGAAGTGTTGTGATACAATCATCCTTTTTTATTGTCAACTAATTTGACATTCTGGATTTCAAAAAGGCTGGTTTAGATCGAAAGAGGAAAATACCAAACCGTGACTATTTGATCAAGTGAGAATTACAGAGCTGAGAACCTTAGGACTCAGATATGGCCCAGAGAACTGATGCGCAGAGAAGTGCCTATCAGCCTGGACTCACACATGGACACACAGAGCCAGAGCTCCTGATTCCCCATCTTTCCCCACATCGCAGCACCATGTATTATGTGTTGTTGGAAACCTTCACAGTGGCTGGTACAGTGCTTTGCACCTCGTAAGGCTCTCTAGATACTTTGTAAATTATATAATTGGTGAAAACTGCCACCAGAATTTTTAGGATAGAGTGCTGAATGGGATTTCCAAACTGAGCATGTTCCCTTAACCGGCATTCTGATCCAGACACAGAACATGGTCTTTGCTCCAGAGCACCCTGCATGCCCCCAGCCAGAATTACTTTGGTCCCCACCTCTAATAGCATAAAACATCTTCTGTTTTTAGAGTTTAGGTCTAAATGGATTAATACAGTACATACTCATTTGTGTCTCACTTATTTTGGGGAATTTTTCTATGTTGCCTTAGATCCACAAGAAGGATTCTGATTGGAGGGCCCTAGTGGAGGAAAACCTCTTTTGCATATTACAGTTTCATTTTCATGATGGAAAGCTGGCATCAATATAGTAGTTGATTAGTAAGAGTATGTAGGTGTAATTGAGTTAAAACATGTTCTTTATTGCCAAGATTTTTGTACCTTAAGCGATTCATTTTACATTAAATTGAAAATTTTACTTAGACCAATTGATGTAAATATTGTAAAACTGAGGAGAGTGAAAAAGGAAATTCTCTCTCTTGCATGCTTAGCTTGAATATACTTTTTTAAAACAAGTTTTTGGTTTTATGGTATGTTCAGAAGAGAAGGTGAATTTTCAAAGTAACTAATCCAAATAAATAGAAAATCTTGAATAAAGATTGCAGATGATTCTACCACTGTATTCCTACTGTTTACCTAAATGTTTGGCATGTAGTAGGTATTCAATAAATGTTGGCTGTTATAATTAATGAATAAATGAATGATTAAGTAAGTTAAAACAAGATGAGAAGCAAAGCATCACAACTTTTTTTTAAAAAAAATATTTTATTGATTTTGTACAGAGAGGAAGGGAGAGAGATAGAGAGTTAGAAACATCGATGAGAGAGTCATTGATCAGCTGCCTCTTGCGCACCCCCTACTGGGGATATGCCCACAACCAAGGTACATGCCCTTGACCGGAATTGAACCCGGGACCCTTCAGTCCTCAAGCCGATGCTCTATCCATTGAGCCAAACCAGTCTCGGCGCATCACAACTTTTTATTTTTTAATCCTTACCTAAGGATTTTTGAAATTGATTTAAGAGAGAGAGAGAGAGAAAGAGAGAGATTGCTTGGTTTCCTCCCATACGTGCCCTGACTGGGAATTGAACCTGCCACCTTTCAAACCTGCCACCTTTCGTTGTACAGATGATGCTCCAACCCACTGAGCAACGTGCACAACTTTCTTATTCTGGAGAACATATACCATACGCGTAAAGAGCAACAGTAAAGTGTTGTCCTTACAGACATGGAAGACAGTTTTGGAAGTAGTTTGCCTTCAGGATCTGGAGTCAGGCAGTTGTGATCCTCTAGTCCTCAGGGTGGTAGAGACTCGAGGGTCCCTTTCCCTCTGCTTCCTCTAGTAATGGAATTCCCGAGTGCTAGCAAGTCACACATCTACTTAGCTAGAGACAGTACTTCACAGCATCTTTTGTAGCTACAAAACTAAGTTCTCGCCAATGGGAAGTCACCAGAAGTGATGTGGCACTTTAAAAAACAATGTCTGGCCAGGACCGGTTTGGCTCAATGGATAGAGCGTCGGCTTGGGGACTGAAGGGTCCCAGGTTCGATTCCGGTCAAGGGCATGTACCTTGGTTGCGGGCATATCCCTGGTAGGGGGTGTGCAAGAGGCAGCTGATCGATGACTCCCTCATTGATGTTTCTAACTCTCTATCTCTCTCCCTTCCTCTCTGTATAAAATCAATAAAATATATTAAAAAAAATTACTATTAAAAAACAATGTCTGTTGGCCGGGAAGAGATAACAAAACAACTAAAGGGAGTTCAGAGAGGAAAGTCAGACTGATAGCAGTGTCCCTGCTCAGAATCTACACTGTTAGGGAAAAGAGAGGCAAACTCCTACGTTATGAAGACATTATATTTTGGGGGATTTATCCTGAGCATGTATCCTAATTAATATAAGAATTGGTACCAGAAGTGTGATGTTACCATAACAAAAACCTAAATTTTGTTGGCATTGGATAGCAACAGGCAGATGTTGACATGGGCACAATATTCTAGCTAGAAATATTGGTAACACTTGTTATGCTGTGACATATTTCTCAAATAGTTACCTACCATAAGTTGGAAGACAGGCTATGTAACTATTGACTTTAAGCTCAAGAAGAACAGCTCAGAATATAGGTATATATTGACTAGTCCTCACTCCTGTTAATATCTATGCTAATAATAGCCTAGGGCTGTCACAACCAGATGGATGACAGGAAGTGCAAGGAGCACCTCTGGGTCCCACCCCCAAGGCCCACAGGCTCTTGTCACAGCAAGGCTGGCGGCCTGGTGGGCTGGGTGAGGCAGGCACAGAGATCAGGGCCTGCAGACAAACAACAAGGCCTGCCAGCCCTAGCACACCATCAGTCCTGCCTCGGTGCATGAGCTGCAGAGGAAACACCCTTTCTGACCGCTCATTGGCTCATTGACTAAGCTCCCCGAAAGCCATTCACAGTGTTTTTGGTAACTTGGGTAATAAGAATCCAAGAAGGTGATCTAGGGTTTTTCCACCTCACTCCTGGAGGAAAAAATGAAGGTTTGCTGCTGGAAGACTAAGAAATTTCATATCCTGCCCCAGCTGATTTGGCTCAGTGGATAGAGCCTTGGCATGCCAACAGCAGGGTCCAGTTTCAAGTCTGGTCAAAGACATTTGACCTTTCCCTCTCTTTTTCAATTTAATGTTGACTACCTGTAGTAGCAGCCATCTGAAACAGTTGGGAAAATAATATCTTTAATTCGATCTTTGTTCGGGCTGACTTCCATTGTCTGCCAACAGAAGCTTATCATAGAGAACTCTGTCATCAAATTTACCTACTGCAGTTTAGGAATACAAACATTTTCCAACTTGTATGGCCAAAACTTTTAATCTCTGAGTCATATTAGATTGCACACCATAAGTGAAGAAACCTCTCTTGTCAGAGCTAAGGAGCAAAGGCTCCTCTGTGGCCGGGACCCAGGTCAGGGCTCATGCAGGAGGCAACCAATCAAAGTGTCCAATGATGTTTCTCTCTGTCTTTTTCTCTCTCTTCCACACTCTCTAAAAATCAATGGAGAAATATGCTCAAGTGAGGATAGAAAGTAAGAAAGAAGAAAGAAAGAAAGAAAGAAAGAAAGAAAGAAAGAAAGAAAGAAAGAAAGAAAGAAAAAAGAAAGAAAGAAAGAAAGGTCATATCCTATGAATGAGACATCTTGAAAATGCCTAAAGAAAGTTGTCATTTTTTGTGTGATAAAGGGACTGGAGTCCATGTTGATGAAAACACCTTGGTGGCTGCAGTGGCTGGCAGTGGCAGCAGCAGCAGGGTGATGGGAGTGGTGTCTACCCCTGATCAGCCCAGTCACCTCCTATAGAGGGAAGCCAGACTGCTCCTGGACGGGAGAGGGTACAGATTGGGCTGTGGGACCCCCTGTACCCTGAGAGCTCCTGTATTGGAGAGGGTACAGGTTGGGCTAAGGGACCCCCCCTTCCATGCACGAATCTCATGCACGGGCCTCTAGTTGTATTATAAGGGGAAAGGCAAGTCATGTAATTGCCAATAAGCAGAGACAGAAAGGAATATAGCTCTGATAAGAGGTTTCTTCACTTATGGTTTTCAATCTAATATGACTCAGAGATTAAAAGTTTGACCATACAAGTTGGAAAATGTTTGTATTCCTAAACTGCAGCAGGTAAATTTGATGACAGAGTTCTCTCTGATGAGCCTTCTATTTAGTGTTTTCCTTGGCAGACAGTGGCAGTCAGCCCGAACAAAGATTGGATTAAAGATATCACTTTCCCAACTGTTTCAGATGGCTGCTACTACAGGTAGTCCACATTAAGTTGAAGGAGAGAGGGAAAGGATAGTAAAGAAAAAAGGAGGCTTAACTCAAGAGCTCTGACCGGAGAGATTTCTGGCTATTGTTATTTTTGCATGGAAGCCATTAGAATCTTAAGGATGGGGGTGAGTGTGGTCTGTTTGTGGAAAATATAGTGTGAATATTGGGCAGAGGGGTAGACATGACAGAGACTGATAAGTTACCCTAAAAACCATTTTTCTTTCTTTTTTTTTAAAACAAAATATTCAAATTCTTCCCATCACTCCCTCTTACAGTCCCCCACCATGAGCTCCAGTATTAGCAGGACACATGGTTGCCTACTTAGTGAGTATATTTACCCAGACTTCTTTGTGACTATGTGTTGCTATGTGACTCATTTCTAGCCAATCGTATGCTAGTTTTGTATGTGTTTGAAAATAATGGGGAATTTACTCCTCCCAACCCCCATCTTCCCTACTGGCTGAGAAATAGCCCAAACTGGAACTTCTTTGGGCCAAAGAGAAAAGCTGCTTGTTGATGACCATAGAGGCACCCCACTTATGTGCTATCACCCACTTCTGTACTGTTACATGGAAGAAAAAGAAACTTTGGAGTTATTTAAGCCATTCTGTTTTTTTGTGTGTCTTTTTCTTTTTTGGTGGCTTAACCTGTAGTCTAATGAACACATTCACTTTTGCACACTGTCAGTTTCAATAAAAGAAAGAGAAACCATTCTATTTTAAACAGGAAGGGATTTAATCCAGAGGATTAGGCATTTACAAAAGCATTAGAAGGGTCGAAGAAGCAGGTTTTAGGTGGATCCAAAGTCATCCAGGAATGACCACAAAACTTTACAAAACTGACTCACCAGGGAGTTACTACCTCTGAGGCCAGCAAGGGAACTCTGGCAGGATCAAGAATTTGTTGCTACTACTATTGCTACCACAGCCTTTGGATACCAAGGCATCTATCTGTAGAATGGACCCTGGAATATGGTTCATTCTAAAGAGCCTTAATTTTTTTGCCAGCAGAAATAGTTAAGAAGAGATAAGAAGGTCTTTCTGCCTCACTACTACTTTCTATATCTCCATGTCTCACTGAGTGGATCCATCTTTTAGAACCCAAGTTGCTTCCAGAACCCTAGCTTGCAAGGGAATCTGGGAGATGTAGTTTTTGTCTCTGAAGACTCTCCAATGAGAATGAATGGATATCAAGTGAGCAAGTGCAGTCCTAGCACTCAGTTATCTCTTCTCTAGAATGGAGATAGTATGTTATCTACCTTAAAGGGCCAGTGGCAGAATTAGAGGAGCTTTAATATATGATAGGTGAAATCTGGCAATACTGAAAATTAAAAAAAAAAATTGTAGCTGTTATGAAATCATCTAGTTACTTGAGGATGGTGGTGGAGGGGGTTAACGGGATATCTCTAATACTTCCAACAATAAAGATGAATTAAAAAAACAACAACAATAAAACCATACATCATCTACTAAAAATCATCTAGTTATTTAAAAATTTATGCCTGTTTGTCACATTTATGTGTCCTTATCTAAAATGGTTGGTTAGGGATTGATACCCTTGATTAAGATGGCTTTTCCTGTATAATAATATGGAGGTAGTCATCTCTATTATTGCAAAAGCTAGCTGCTACCAAACATATATTTTCTTTAGTAAATGCTCCAGAAAGTGAGAACACTCCGTGGTTTGGCAATAGGGTGAGGCATAGGCTGGAGAAGGCAGCAGGAACCCAATCATTTTTAGACCATCTTTAAGAATCAGCATTCTATCTTAGAAAAATGGGATCCTATTGAAAGATTTTAGGTTGGAGGGAGCATTAGCAGACTTGCCTTTTAGGAAGCTCTCTCTGGTGGGACGGAGGGTGCAGTAGAGGAGGGTGAGATGATCAGTTAGTGGGCAGTTGCAGTACTTTAAGTGAGCACGATCGCAGGTTGGACCATTTGAGCAGTGGCACTGGGAAGGGAAAGAAGCAGCTTTGGAAGCTTCCTCAGTAGGACTTGGCAATTGCTACCCTAGAATCCTCTCAGGGGAATTTTAGGGTAATTGAAGGGATTCATGTATTTCAGTTAAGATATGCAAAATGTCTGTCAGTGCATTTGGATACTTACTACCTGGTGTGAATTAAAAGCCAGATTTTGATTCGTATAATTAAATAAGAGGAAAGGAAGATGATGTCTTCTTTTGGTTTACAGTCATGAAGGAAGCAGGTATTACCAATATATAAAATTTTCTATGAACTGGGTCCAGAGTTTCCCAATAGTTATTTCATGGTTACACATAGAAGACTTTCAAGGCATAATCATGGGGCACTGTTACCTAATAGTGATGAAAATATTGGGTGTTTTCTGTTAAGTGACCAGATATTTGAATGATGTAGACATTTTACTCAAGTTAATCTAATAAGATATCTTGTCCAGGGAGGCCTTGCATGAAGAATGGTCTAGCTGTTTATGCTGAGGACAATCTTGCTAGACTGCAATTTTATTAGTCTGTAGCATACGTACTTGAAAAACTTTGCTCAAAAGAGCTCCACATGGAGTCGGCACTCAGTAAATATCTTCAGTAGAGGATAACAAAGCTATGATTATGTTCTTACTATTTCTTTTTTTTTTTTTAAAGAGTATGTGATAAATATAAAGCGTGGCATGCCCTGCTTTAAGATTATTGATGTCTGATGTAATTATAGGACATTACAAAACTGCAGGAATAGATATCATGTTAAATGAAGAGAAGCCATTCAGTTATCTAGCATAGAGTTCCTGCTAGCTATGTGTTGACGTCACTGGTGGCAAATGTCAGTGTTGCTGGTATCATTACAGGTAAAAGGTCAGTCACATTCCCACTTCCTTAGTCTTGAGTCTTTTCTGCAGTCTAAAAATACACAGGGAGAAAGTAGGCTGAGTTCATGGGGTAGGAGCAACCTATTTTTTCCCTCAGGACAGGCTGCATTCTGTTCATTAAGTGTCTTAACAGTGGAATATTAAAAATATTGTCATTTAAACAACTCCCAGACTGTTTGTTTCAATTAAAAAAGCAGTTGTCAGATTTGGTGCCTATTAAGATGTTTCTGGTTCTTTTTCTTCTACTCTGATAATCTAAGAGTTAGTTTCCATCCTCCTAATCCTTCTTGAATTTGGTACAAAAAATACAATTCAGAGTAAGTATTGCTTTCTGAATTAGTATCTTTGAGTTGTTATAGTTTTTAGAAGTTTAATTTCTAAAGATGTCATATGTCTGTGAGTTTGGTCAGTAATTTTACCAATTTGATTTACTTACTGAGTACTTATTGAATGCCTACTCTGGTTGGAGCTCTCTTGAGCAAAGTTTTTCAAGTACGTACGATACTGAGGATAAACTGTCCTGAATTCTCACAATTCCCATGTCATAGATATGGGAAATGACTGCTTCCCAGCCAGGAAAAATGAGTTACCCTGTGGTGACAGTGAGGGTCACTTGACTGCAGTTCTATGGATAATCCAGATGAAACATTAACTAACTTATCCTTTCCTCATTAGTCATTTTCATGTCATGCTTTCATGGTTTAGAATAACTAGGTACACATGATGATAACTTGTTTAGGTATGCAGGAACTCCAATTAATTTCTAAGAGTAAGGAATTTGTTTCTACATTCTTTTTAAGAAAAGAATTACCATTTAATGAAGATTATGAATATGTTAACATACTTATTTTTGACATTCACTTTTACTCAAAAATCTTTTCTATTTTATTCAATTGTTATTTTATATGTAAGCTCCTCTTTTGTTTTCATTATTTTGCTAGTGTTTTGTATTTTTTAGCTTATTAAAAGGTTGAGTTTTATCTGTTCTAGAATTTTAATGCTTTCTAATGTGTTTATTTTCATTTTTATTAATGTTATTTCACTTTTATTTTCCTTTGGATGATTCTTTTGTTATTTATTCCATGTGAAATTAAATGGATATTTAATTTAATTCTTTTCTCATTCTCATTCCTAATAACAATAAAAACTGTATTTCTAAAAACAAAAAAACCACACACACACAAAAAACAAAACAAAACACACATACTAATAGAAAAAAAGTCTCATTAGGATAATGTTTTAACTCTTCTAAGTGCCTTTCTATTTTTTCTTCATTTGTTTCTTCTATTAACCCCTGATGTTGGAGTTTTTAATTACTATTTATCTCTACATGTCAGATGAAAAATCCCAGAACTCAATAAGTTAATTAAATGACTTTTTTAAGGTAGAATAGCTGATTAGTGACATAGTAAATCTACAACAAATTTCAAAATTAAAATATTGTAATAATAATGCGAAAGCCTACTTTGGGAAGGCTAGCCAAAATTATAATGGATATGCTTTTTGGTCTAAAGGTGTACTAATCAAGTTGCAAGCTTTATCCAGTCACATCCTCACAACTTATACATTTCTCTGTGCGCTGACCTTTCCCCCAAGCTTCTTATCCAAGGCTTTACTCGAAGCTCTTTTTGGGTGGCTTATAGGGATCATAACTGAAACAGAACCAAACTGCAAGTCTCAACCCACCCCAACATGTTCTTCCTGCAGAGGTACCTGTGACACGCAATGACAACTGGATTCTTTCGATTGTTTAAGATAAAAATCTTGGTGTTATCACCGCCTCTCCTCTTTCTCACATACACTACCTTGTATCCATCAGCAAATCCTTTTGGTTCTACCTTCAAGACATATTTAGAGTGGTTCTGTTGTAGGTTGGGATCCTAGGAAGCCGATGCAGAAAATCATTAGTGGGTAGGAAGTCATTAGGAGTGTTCTCTGCATCACCCATCTGTGGATGGGAAGGGGCAGAAGCAGAACAGGGCGGAGAGGGAAGTTAGGCTGTAGTGTGGTCTTGGGAAAGTCTCAGCTGATCCCAGGGGAGCTCTGAGACTGGAATGACTTTTCAGAGCTGTCCTCATTGTGGAGAATGGACTTTCCTATTTGTGCATGGACCAAACAGTGGATACGATCTTACCCCAAGAAGGAGGTGTAGCCTTGGGTTAGGCAGCTCTCTCCAGCCAAGGACAGTCCAAGGAAATATTTACTGCTGTGGAGGAAATGATTAGGGTGATATGAAAAAATTTTAGAAACCTTAGAAAGAGTGGTCAAGAAATGGTGCTGACATTGAGTTGAGTCCTGGAAAAATGAATAATGGGCAGGATCCAGCTCCTCCAACAACTGATGAGCTTGGTGGGTTGAAGGGTCAGAATGAAAGCCAAAGTGGCTGGAGGTACAGAGGGAAAAGGAGAGTGATAAGAAATGTATTTTAAATTCCATGGGCTTGATTGTGAAAAGCCAGCTAAGGAGTCTGGATTTTATCCTATGTACAGAAGAAAGCCATGGGAAGGTTGAATTATATAATGATTGCCCTCATTGCTCTTGGAGAATGGCTTTGAATAGGGAAGGAAGGGAAGCAAAGAAACAAAATTTGGTAGCTATTGCAGTAGTCCAGGAAGGAGATGATTTTGGCTCAGGCTAGAGTGGTGGCTAGAGAATATTGAATATTATTTGTATTAGATATAATGGTGGGTTGAATATGGAATTGAGGGAAAGCAAGGAAATAAGAAAACTATTAAGTTTTGGGTTTGAGCAACAGAATGAAGGGTGATTTGATGGAGAGAGTAGAGACCATGAATGTATATTAATAGAGAATATTATAGCTAATATTTATTTCAATAAAAATTATATATATATATATATATATATATATATATATATATATATATAGTTTTAGATGTCTCTTATGAAACTAAAAAAAATGGTGGAAATTAGTTTACCTTAGATTTATTTCTCCAGATGTGGAGGCCACTGAGAATAGAATCTAGCTGTTTATCTGTAGATCCCACATGTAGCAACTGCTTGACTTCCTTGTTTTGTCTCAAATCAAGTTCACACTTCTACATTAACTGAAAAATTCTATGGAAATTTTGGTTAAACAATATGGATTAGCCATATCAAACATTTCAGACATATTTACATTCCAGGATCTGCACTTCTCACAAAGTTCTGCTTCTTAAGGGAGTGGGAGTGACTCTATACCCATTTACATACATTATGTTCTGAGAGTAGTATGGTTCAATGTGGAAAAAAGGATGTAATTCTGTTTGTTATTTTATATGAAGAATCTCAAGAACGGGAGTAAAAATGGACAAAAGCCACCAAAGGAACCTAAAAAAGGGCTATAGTCCACTGACTCCTCTCACCTCAATTCTTTACGAGGTCAGTTCTGCTGACCAGTGAAGCTCGTAGTATGAAAGTGTGGTTCTAAGAATTCTGGATTATGCCCCAAGCTTGTTCAAAGATCTGGCCTCAAGGTGCCAAGATGATTAATGTTTGTTGCAATGCTGTAATAGCCCTGAAGATCAAAGTCTTTTCTGTAGAGAGCATCTAGCATGCGTGACAGCATCAGAAGTGTTCTCAAGAACAGGTTAATGTTTGGGCTGTGTATTGATTTTTTAGGGATTTGAGGGCATGTCAACAGTTATGCTTCTTTGATCTTTAGCTCCTTTGCTGGATTCTTAATTAAATTTACAGTATGCATTAACAACAATGGAAAAGCGACCTGACCAGGAGGGCTATTATACATGGGTTCATGTTGCCAAGGTAGGCAGCACAATCCATTTTCCTGATAGTTTTGGCACAATCCTTCCTAGCATCTCAGAGACGGGCAATGCAGAGTACGTCTGCTCTTGTGCCTGGTTCTAAATCAGGGTGATTTGGGTGGACACAAAGTAGAACATGGAGAGGAAGCATGTGGGGGAGATGCATTGTGGGGAAGACAGGTAGCAAATCGTATATCAACTTCCCATCCATAGAGATTCACCAAAGGAAAAGTTTTGGTCATGTAAAAAAACTAATCAAGTTTCAGTCTCATAAAATTTCTATCTATCAGTAAGTAAATACTAATTAAAATGTAAAAAGTTAACAAAGTATAGTCAAGTGAAACTGAATTTTCATTTTATGTGATTCTACATGGTATTATTTAGACTTGGGCATGAACTCTTTTGCAGGACTCTATTCACCTATTTTGAAGGGAGGCATTATTTTGTTTTCATACTTTTACATACACAGATGACTAGTTTCAGAGTTCTTTTGCCTGTGAATTGGAATCGTGGAAGACTAGGTTTTGACTTTCTGGATCATTTACAGCCTTCATCTCTGACCTTCTTACTCCCACCTGTTTAGTGAAGGCAATGATTCATTAAGAGTCACAAAACAATCAGAGGCAAAACTTGGAATTCTTCCTTTCCAAAGCCATGAGTCAGTCAACAAATGATACCTATTGCCCTCTAAGCACTCTGCTAAAACCTGAACATGCAGAGGCAGAAACAGTTGTGATTGTGCAGGAGCAAGTACTTGTTTACATGAGGCTATTTGGATGGTAGCAAAGGAGACAGAATGAGAGGAGGCAGAGAATTGTACCTAACTTCTTTTCTTTTCTTTTCTTTTCTTTTCTTTTCTTTTCTTTTCTTTTCTTTTCTTTTCTTTTCTTTTCTTTTCTTTTCTTTTCTTTTCTTTTCTTCCTTCCTTCCTTCCTTCCTTCCTTTCTTCCTTTCTTTCTTTTTCTTTTTTAAAAAAAATATATTTTATTGATTTTTTACAGAGAGGAAGGAAGAGAGAGATAGAGAGCTAGAAACGTCGATGAGAGAGAAACATCGACCAGTTGCCTCTTGCATACCCCCTACCAGGGATGTGCCGCAACCAAGGTACATGCCCTTGACCAGAATCAAACCTGGGACCTTTCAGTCTGCAGACCGACGCTCTACCACTGAGCCAAACCAGTTTCGGCTGTACCTAACTTATTTTCAATTATATTTTTTAAAAAATTAGGGGTTTGGGATTAAGCATCCCAAATCTAGAATAAGGGACCGGT
Organism: Pipistrellus kuhlii; assembly: GCF_014108245.1. Classification (NCBI taxonomy): domain Eukaryota; kingdom Metazoa; phylum Chordata; class Mammalia; order Chiroptera; family Vespertilionidae; genus Pipistrellus; species Pipistrellus kuhlii. The sequence goes on from NW_023425529.1 coordinate 39,972,624, forward strand.
CAGGCCTCTATTGCTTTATTAAGATTACTGATAGAGTGTTGTGGATAGAAAAGAGTGAGCAGCAGAAGGAAAAACCAAACAAAAAAGAAAAGAGAAAAAAAGTGCCCAAAAGCATGTATATGACTGCAGTTTTACATTTTTATGAAATTATTTATGAAGAGTAGATATGTTTAAAACAAGATTAATGGTTATTAGAACCGGAAATGACTTTAGAGATTATTAGATTTAGAGATTCTCTAACCAGTGTACATAAAAATCTCTTCGGGAATTTGTTTAAAAATAATGTGGATGCATAGACCCTACTCCATTGGCCAAGTCCTTGCTCCCCAGGTGATTCCAAAATGCACTGTAGTTTGAGAAGCACTTATTTGTCCAGTTTTCTTGTTTTACAAAGGAGGAAACTGGCATCCTGAAGGGTTAATGTACTTGCCCAACGTCATATCAATTCCCTCCCTAGTTCAATCTGTATTGGCTGGATGCCCAGGCAAGAAAAAGTTACATCCACTTTGGGAAGTATCCAAATATATATATTTTCTTTTTTTATGGTAGAAAAGCAGGGAAATGAGCAAGCAAATCAGGAAAAAATTACTGCATATGTATTTGTGACATATTATTAGTTGAGTAAATATATTTTATAATTATAAGAGTTTGTGATAGGTGAAACTATGTATTTTCTGTTTTCTCACTTTTGTCTATAATTTTTAAAAAAAGTATTTAATTCATGAGCTGCTCCCATCTGAGCTTGTTTGGTACTAGACACAGTTAGCTGAATTTCACCACGACCCTGACATTGGTAGGCCAGGTTTACTTTTTTTAGATGAGGAAACAGAGAGAAGGTATGTCCCATCTAGCACAGCCAGATAAATTACTAGAATTATAATGGATATAGCAAGTTTCTGACATTCACATGTGTGCGGGTCCCCATAGTCTCATTGTGCACATAAGACCTAGGTCCAAGGTACCACATTTTATCAAAGTAAGTTTGGATGTAAGTTCATCAACCGACCTGTATTCTACACGTGCCTTTCTGGCAATGATTAACATGTGTTTAATGCACGGTCTAAAGTATGTTTAAATGTTCTTATCAAGCAAAACTTCCTTTTCTCCTTTCTAATTTTTTTTTTTTTTTTTCAATGAGCCGGTTCTCCAGGTGATATTGTAGCACAGGAAATTGGTTCTTCGGTGATAGAGATACAGAGTCCAGCTACCAGAGGAAACACCCACTTCCTAATGTAACTGCCTAGAAATGCTGGAGGAGAAAATATGAGCAAAGAAATTGCTTGCCTGTCTTATAAACGGTTAACTGTGCTTGACAACAGTGTAGCAGGCTCCAAATCACTCATCAACTTGAGTAACTGTGGTTGAATTTCACTGTTAGGTGTTCTTGGAAATCACATTAATCTAGATTCTCTTCTACGTAACGTGCCAGATTTCTTTGGTAACAAGTAATCTACCATGGGGCCTTGGGAACAAGGTTTTAATCAGATTCAAATTTAATTCAGAGGCCACTTTGGCTTTTCTTGAGTGGGGCCAGAGGAAATGCTCCTTTAGGATTGACTCAGGACATTTTAGGATTTTTTTCTTTGATTGCTTTATTTTTTTTTTATAATTATATCAATATAGCTATTAAAAAATTAACTTTCAACTAAGATTGGAGCTAAGCCAGAGTCCCATAATGGTGTCTGGCAAGAAAGCTTCCTTGACCCATACACTTGAATTCTTCTATTTTGCTGACCAGGAGCAGGGGACACTGCTGGCTACTGCCTGTGTTTCCTATGCCCACAGCATATTAAGCTGTAATGTTCAGCCAGAACTTCAGGATTCCTTATTTTGAGCTCTTATCTCTCAGAGATTTTTCCAAATGATCACTATTAGACTTCCTATAGTTTTATATATTGTCTAAGTGTGTACAAGTGAGCTTTTTGCTTACGTTAATTGATGGTATCCTTTTTTAGTTTGCTGGACTTTGATACTTTCAACTGGTTATGTCTATTAAAAATTCAAAATATCCACATAGAGTATGTTGAATAGAAAATATTCTTTCTTATCCTCCAGCCACCTAATTCCTCTCCCAATCACTGTTACTGGTATCTTGTATAGGTATTTCTATGGGTCTGTTACATATTTACAAACATATACATATCTATAATTACAAAAGCATAATATCCTTCCGGACGACCTTCTGGACATAGCTGGGGCTGAGAAGGAAGCCCAGGTCCCAGGTGCCTATTGGCTGCCAGAGGTAAGCCCTGGTCCCAGGTGCCAGAGAAAGGCCTACTCTTGCATGAATTTCATGCATCAGGCCTCTAGTGTATGTATATTTGTTTCCATACAAGTTAAGTATACAGTGGTGCCTCGCATAAAGAACGCCTCGCACAGCGAACGCTGCACACAACGAACTTCATTTCATGATTCATACAACGAACTTCATTTCACACAACGAAGTCGCCCGAGCTTCCACGACCGCTTTGCCCGAGCTTCCACGATCGCTGCCGATGTATTGCATCCTTCTGCGCAGGCACTGCAGCAGTCGATAGTCACTGCGCTTAACTTAAGCACGTATAGCGGCAATCGTTCTTCATTACGAATTAAATCACGCACGTATCACGGCAGTCGTCCTTTTAAGTTAAACTCAATATTTTTTTATATCATGGCTTCTAAAAAAAGCAGGAAGGTGATTTCTGTTGAAATGAAACAGGAAATAATTAGAAGGAGTGAATGTGGGGTAAAACAGTGTGACCTCGTCAAAGAGTTTGGCCTCAGCAAGACCACCATTTTCACCATTTTGACAAATAAGGATGCAATCAAATCAGCCAAAGTAGCCAAAGGAGTATCAAAACTATTTCATGAAAAACATAGGTCTTCAATCCACGAGGAAATGGAGAGGCTATTAGCGATTTGGATTAAGGACAGGCAGGTGAAAGGTGATGTAACAACCCAAGATATTATCTGTCACAAAGCCAAGAGAATTTATGACGATCTAAAGAAAAACGTCCCTGGAAGTAGCAGCAATCAAGATACAGTAATGAAGAAGAATTCAAAGCCAGCAGGGGGTGGTTTTTTAGATTTAAGAAAAGGTGTGGAATCCACAGCGTTACTATGCACGGTGAGGCTGGCAGTGCTGACAAGAAAGAAGCAGAAAAGTTCTCTATTAACTTTCAAAAATGTATTAAGGATGAAGGATACTGCCCACAACAAGTGTTCAATGCCGATGAAACGGGTCTTTTCTGGAAAAGAATGCCGAGCAGAACCTTCATTACAAAAGAGGAGAAGAAATTGCCAGGACACAAAGCCATGAAGGACAGACTTACCCTTATGTTTTCGTCTAATGCCAGCGGAGACCTCAAGATCAAACCTCTATTGGTTTATCACTCTGAAAATCCAAGAATTTTCAAGAAAAATAACGTTATTAAGTCCAAACTGCCCGTCCATTGGAAGTCCAATCAAAAAGCCTGGGTGACCCAAGTTATCTTCAACGAATGGATTCTGGAAACCTTTGCTCCTGCCGTGAAGAAATTCTTGCTGGAAAAAGAACTGCCGCTCAAAGCCCTTCTGATACTTGACAATGCCCCTTCTCACCCAAAAGACCTAGAGGAAATATTGCAGGAAAATTATCCTTTTATCAAGGTGCAGTATTTGCCACCAAACACCACATCCATTCTTCAGCCAATGGATCAGCAAGTTATTGCGAACTTTAAAAAACTCTACACTAGAGCCCTCTTTAATAAGGTGTTTGAAGAATGCGAGTTTGGTGGAGACAATATGACTGTCCGAAAGTTTTGGAAGGAGAAATTTGATGTCCTTATGGCAATACGACTTATACAGAAGGCCTGGGAAGAAGTGTCACAAAGGACCCTCATTTCTGCTTGGAAGATGCTTGTGCCTTCGTGGACCCAGGAAGAAGCAGTAGTTGATGACACAGAAGTGGTGAAGGACATCATCACAGTGGCCCAAAGGTTGGAATTAGAGGTAGAGGAAGAGGATGTAGAGGAGCTTATTGAGGAACACGAAGAAGAGCTGACAACTGAAGAGCTCCAAGCACTTCTGGTCCAGCAACAGGACAATGCTCAAAGGGAAGCGTCATCTGATAACGAGGAGCAACAATCAAACAATCAACCAATCCCAACTGCTGACATCAAGAACATCCTGGTCAAATGGAAAGCAGTTCAGGAGTTTACCAATGCCCACTATCCAGATTCAGCTGAAGCAAACAAGATCAACGATCTTTACTCCGATACTCTTGTCCGTTATTTCCGGCAGATGTTGGAGAAAAGAGAAAAACAAACGACTTTGGACAGGTTTTTCATGAAACCATCGGCCAAAAAGCAGAAAATGGATGAAGATGTGCAAGATTCCGTAGACTCTACTTAGTCTGTCTTAAAATTAAAAAAATGTGTGTTTTTTTTAAAAATTATGTTTTTAGATGTATCTAAATAAAAATAATAACAAAAAATTTATCTTTTTTATGTCATCTTAGCATATTTTATGCTACAGAACGAATTATTTTTTTTAACATGTATTGTTATGGGAAAACGCGTTTCACATAACGAACTTTTCGCATAACAAACTTGCTCCTGGAACTAATTAAGTTCGTTGTGTGAGGCACCATTGTATGTATATATGTAAATACTTTCTTTTCATGCAGATGGTAGCATATTCTTGCTATATGCATCTCTTTCATCCTGAATGTTCACGTGTATCTTACAGCATATCTAAATATATAAAAGCTTAAGCGAACATTACAACAGAATGACTGGAATGACCAGAACGACTGGTCTATCAGTTGCTATGACGAGCAATGATCACCTGGGAGCAGATGCTCATTGCAATATCTGCCCCCTGGTGGTCAGTGCATTCCCACAGCCAACCTCTATGGCCAGCCAATGTCCCCTGATCCCTCCTCCCCATCCTTCCCCACGTCAGGTAGGCCCCATCTGTTAGGCCCTGTCCGTCAGCCCGCAGCCCCAATCAGGACTGGGTGAAACGGCCCTGATAGGCCCTAGCCTGTAGTATCTGATATTATTGTGGGGTCGAACCCTGGGTTCAAAATAAGACCACTAGAGGCTGATGATTTATTAAAAAAAGCAGGTAAGAATTTATTGAACTGTCCAGGGCAGCCCAAGAGTACCACATGCAGGCGGACCCTACATGACTGCGCTGCTTTAGGGGCAGGTAGTTATTTTTAAAGGTTCTGAGAAGGAAAACCCCCATTCTGCAACAAATTGTTGTTTGGAATTTTCTGCTATTCTTCCTAGATAAAATGTTGCTTTCTAGTTTGCTTTAGCCTGTTTGAAGAATGATGAAGATAAACTTAGCTTTCTGACCTTGTAGGCCAGAGACCAGATATGCCCACAATCTCAATACCATGCCAGGTGTATTTTTTTTTTTAATTGGATAGAACAGCATTGTTTTTGAGGCCAGCATCGAGATAACCACTAAGTGTACATAGGACTGGCTCTTTAATGAAAAAGAAAGTTCTGCCTGTAACCTTGCCCAGAACTTGAACTTATCCTCCCTAAGCCCATCGCGGGATGAACAAAGCAAGTAAGTGAAGGTTGCAGTCAGAATAGTAGGGTTAAAATTCAAATAGTAGTTTTTACCCAAGTATGATTGCTACCATATTTCACTTGCTATGTGCATCTCTTCCATCCTGGATGTTCACTTGTATCTTACAGCATATCTAAATATATAAAAGCCTAAGCAAACATTACAACAGAATGACTGGAATGACCAGAACGACTGGTCTATCAGTTGCTATGACAAGCAATGATCACCTGGGGGCAGATGCTCATTGCAATATCTGCCCCCTGGTGGTCAGTGCATTCCCACAGCCAACCTCTATGGCCAACCAATCTCCCCTGGTCCCTCCTCCCCATCTTTCCCCACGTCAGGTAGGCCCCGTCTGATAGGCTCTGTCCGTCAGCCAGCAGGCCCCAATCAGGACTGGGTGAAACGGCCCTGATAGGCCCTAACCGGTAGTATCTGATATTATATCTAGGTAGATAGTGTCAGGATGGAGTTAAATGGACATGAAGCTGGTATTGTGGAGAACTGCTTGGTAAAAATCTTCCACACATTTGGTGACAGACGTGAAGTGTGCTATCTGATCAGTAAAGGAGACAGACAGGAAAGTACATACAGTAGAGAAGAACTGGGTTTGCCCCTGGTCTGGAGGTGGACTGAACTGCATTTTTATAACAGAGGGTTCATGTTTATCTAACTTTAAATGAACCCTGTAACACTAACATCATCTTATGCACCTACAAGTGCAAGATTGGGAACTTTCAATGAGTGCATGAGGAACAAAGGAGGGTGCAAAAGGGTTCAACTTTAGTTTAGATTTTCATGTACTTGAGGGACTGATAAGTCCCACAAAATGGCTACATTTGTTATAGTTTTCCTCCACTCTTGGCTGGATATTTGTTTCTTTCAGCTTTTAGTGTTCACAGGAGGGATGAGGTCAGGTTATTACTGCTAAAGCTCTGATGCGTTAAACAGCTCAGTCAGAATAAGAGATTATCCAGGCATTTTCAGGAAGTTTGCTGACTGGTGTCACTGAAAGTTCACAGGCTCTGGCTTCCACTGGGTCTCTCCATGCTGCCCCAGTCCTGCTTCCTGTGTCAGTTCCATCTTCAATTTTCACCTGATTCAAGTGCACTTTCATCAGTATTTTGTATCTCCACTCCTTCAGTGCACAGTGATGAAGGGAGGTTTTGACTTATTTATTCAAGAGACCTGTGAAAAGTTTTGGAGGGTGTATGTACAACTGAATGTCGATGAAGCCTTTTGTTTTATTTTTCAAAATTACCCTCTTCACCCCATTCTGCTCTCCATTCACAGCATATGATCTCTCCTTCTACTTCCTAGATTGAAAAGAGACGATTGGAGAGGATCTCCTGCAAAGTCCTGCTTCTAATTTCTCTCTGTCTGCATTTCCTCTTTGTTGAAGAAGAGGAGGCATTTCTCCTTTTTTCCAAGGCCAGTCTCTCCATCTCTTACCTGGATTTTATCACCTCCCATCTGCTCTGGAACTCTGTTGTGTTAATCATCCTCTCTTTATGAAAACCTCTCCCTTTATGCTCAGAATGTCCTGTTTTGAAAGTGAATAAATAAGCAGAAACTTCTCACAGTTGGAACTTTTTGGAGGTTGTCTACATTTGCCTCCCATTTCCCCTTCAGCCTTCATAGTAGTTACCAAGTGGACCACTTCATTGACACTTATCTTGCCAAAGATTTTAACAACCTCCTCAATGCTAAATTTACCGAAATTTCCAGTCCTTATTTTCCTAAAGTTTGGATCTGTTTATAGTGTCAGCCACTCCCTCCTTCATAGTGTGCAGCCTTTCCTTCTTGAGGCTCCTGTATGGCTGGTTCTCTGTGTTTTCGAGACTTTTTTTTTTCCTTTGCCCATCTCCCAAAACTAGATTTCCCCACAGTCCTCTGCATCGTCTTCATCTCTTCTCATATTATGTGAGGGAGCCACAACGGCACTTTAAGAGCAGCCCATTCATAGTTAAGATCATATAGTTTGAATTAGTCAGACCTGGATTGGACTCTTAGTTCCAACCTTTTTTTGTCATCTGGACAAGTCACTTAACTCGTAGAACCTTATTTTTCTCACTTTTAAAATTAGATTAATCAGTGATCGGCGAACCGCAGCTCGCAAGCCACATGCAGCTCTTTGGCCCATTGAGTGTGGCTCTTCCACAAAATAACACAAGCGGGTGTGAACATACAGGGCATTTGAAACTTCGTGGCCCAGGAGCAGAAGTGGGTTTTTGACCGGGACGAGTCTATTTTGAAGAAGTGTTTCTAATACAGAGCCACACTCAAGGGGCCAAAGAGCATCATGTGGTTTGCAAGCCGTGGTTTGCTAACCACTGAGATAAGATAAACTCTATAAAACATCTCATTTATTTACTAGAGGCCCAGTGCATGAAATTTACGCACTTGGTGGGGGGAGGGGTGTCCCTCAGCCCGGCCTGTGCCCTCTCGAAGTCTGGGAGTCCTTGGGGGATGATGGCTTAGGCCTTAGCACTGCCATGGGAGCGGGAGAGGCTCCTTCCACCACCGCTGTGCTTGCCAGCCATGACCCCGGCTTCTGGCTGAGAGGCACTTCCCCTATGGGAGTGCACTAACCACCAGTGGGCAGCTCCTGCATTGAGCGTCTGTCCCCTGGTGGTAAGTTTGCATCACAGCGACCAGTTGTTCAGCCATTTGGTTGGTTTGCACATTAGCCTTTTATTATATAGGAGGATTTATTCAAGAAAAGTTTTGAGCCAATATTATCTTACAGGTACTGTGTACAATTTTTTTGACTGTGACATACAAAAAGTATAATTTAAAGTCCACCTAGGATACACATGCTTATAAATACATTTTTCTTAAGAAATTATTACTCTCCCTATGTTTAATGGGTTACAGTTTGTTATTTTCTCTTCTGTTTAAATAAAACATATACTGGTCAGGATCTATAAATTTCCCAACCCATGAATGAAACATGGTCTATAGATTGGAAAACATTCTTCTAGACTCTTTTTATACAGAGTTTCTGCTGCATGCAACTTTTTTAAAATTCATTTTTTAATTTTTATTTATTTATTTAAAACTATTTTTATTGATTTCAGAGAAGAAGGTAGAGGAATAGAAACATCAATGATGAGAATCATTGATTGGCTTCCTCCTGCACACACCCTACTGGGGATTGAGCCCGCAACCCGGTCATGTGCCCTTGACCAGAATCAGAACTGGGACACTTAAGTCTGCAGGCCGACACTCTATCCATTGAGCCAAACCAGCCAGGACTGGAACTTTCTTTTTAAAACTGAGCTATCCTTTAGAATTTTATGCATTGATGGAAATATTCTATATCCAATATGGTAGCCACATGTGGCTCTTAAGCTTTTGAAATGTGGCTAGAGCAACTGAATTTTAAAATTTTATTTAATTTTATTTAAATTTACAAAGCCACATGTGGCTAGTGACTATGGTATTGGACAACACAATTCTAGAGTATGGGTGATAAAAAAAAAAAAAGTAAATGACTAAAAGTAAAAGATAGTTCCTTAGAGTGATAAGGGCAGTGAAGATGCTATATAGGGTGATTGATAGTGACTTTGGGAAGAGTTGGATAGTTATAGAAAACCTCTCTGTGAAGGTAATATCTGACTTGATATCTGAATTATAAGGAACCAGGCACTCGGCCATCTAAGGGAAGAGGATCCCCAGTAGAAAGAACAGGCGGTGCAAAGGTTGAGAGGCAGAAATGAACTGGGTGAATTTGAGGGAGAGAAGTCATGTGTTGCTGAATCATGGTCACAGTTAGTAAGTGTTAGTGGAAGGTGGCTAAGAGATCATGATTCAGGCCTGATTAATCAACTTATAGTCAATATTTCCACCCAAGAGCTCTGCAGGGTTTATTATATATTGAACATTTAAAATAGTTTCTCCTCTGTGCTTCCTATCTCAGGAAGTGGCACCACCATTTTACCTGGCATTTATCTCCTTCCCTTCCTTCTCCCCCACTCTACCTTTTTTACCAAGAGCCAAGACCTGTCATTATCTCATCTTAATAGTTCTAGAAGATGTCTACCTTTCCACATTCTTGTGGGATTTTTAAAAATATTTTTTTACTTTTCAATTAGAGTTGACATAGAATATTATATTAGTTTCAGGTGTACAACCTAGTGATTAGATATTTATATAATGTGTGAAGTAACCACTTCAATAAATCCAATGTCTGGTGTTATATCTGAGACCAGACATAATTATTACAATATTATTGACTATACTAGAGACCTGGTGCACAAACTCATGCATGGTGGGGTCCTGCCAGCCTGGCCCGATTGGGGCCAATCAGGGCTGAGCTTGTGGGAGGAAGGGGATGCAGGAGGTTGGCCAGCTGGCCCCACCCCCTGATCAAACTCCCAGTCGAGGGGACAATTGCATATTAGCCTTTTATTATTAATATATAGGATTCCCTATGCTGTATTTTATATCCCCATGACTATTCTGTAACTACCAATCTGTACTTCTCAATCTCTCACCATTTTCAACCATCTTTCTACTCCACTCCCATCTGATAACTATCAAAATAGTCTCTGTGTTTGTGATTCTGTTTTTGGTCTACTTGTTTTAATTTGTTTTTTGAGATTTCAGATGTAAGTGAAATTATATGGCATTTATCTTTCTCTGTCTGACTTAGTTCACTCAGCATTATGTCCTCTAGGTCAATTCATGTTGTTATGGGCAGGATTTTATCTGTACCACTTCTTCTTTACCCATTTATTTTTTATTTTTTGCAAGACAAATATCTTTACTTCTGCAGAAGGGTGTGCACACACATGGTCTGAGAGCCTACTCATACTGAGTAGTGGTTGGCTCAGGTTTTGATTCCTGATGCTTGTGACCTGTCCCTTACTCTTTTTTTTTTTTTTTTTTTTTTTTTAATTTTTTTTATTTATTTTTTACATAGAAGAAGAGAGAGGGATAGAGAGTTAAAAACATTGATGAGAGAGAATCATCGATCAGCTGCCTATTGCACACCCCTCACTGGCGATGTGCACGCAACCAAGGTACATGCCCTTGATCGGAATCGAACCTGGGACCTTTTAGTCCACAGGCTGACGCTCTATCCACTGAGCCAAACCAGTCTTGGCTGTTTCTTACTCTTGATTGGAAGAGCTTAGGCTCACAATCTTGTACAATTGGCTAATTTAAAGAAGGGATTGACCTTTGCTGTTTCAAAATGGTGGCCTGCAGGGAGCTGCAAGCCATGCAAGCCAAAATGGTGGCTGCCAAGTCACATGGGCCAAAATGGCAGCTGCCTAAGCTCCCTTATTTGACAGAAAACATTGTTTAATCTCACAATTCCCCCTTTTCTTTGTTTAAACTCTTTTCTTCAAACTTGGCTAACATTCATTGACTTTCATGCTCTGCAGTATCTAGGAGATTATTTTGCTGTTTGGTCAATGCGGTTTCAATTAACATTTGGATAAGACCTCTCCTACATGGGATGATATTGTTATTGTAACCCCTAATCAAAGAGGAGAATATAAATACCATCATTTCCTTCCACTTTCCAAACCATTGCTCTAGTGAATCGGAGAAAGGATCCTCAATTTCAGGATTCTCAGATAACTCATTAGCCAGAATTGTTAATTCTTGTAGGGCCTTGGTGATGGTCCTATCTGGTTGTGTTGTCAGGGATGTCCATTCATCTATTGATGGATACTTAGGTTGTTCCCATATCTTGGTTATTATAAATAAGGCTGCAATGAACATGTGGATGCGTATGTCTTTTTGATTTAGTGTTTAGAGTTTCTTCAGATAAATACCCAGAAGCGGATTTGCTGGATCCTTCATTATCTCTTGCTGTAGACATTGTTTTATTTTTTAACTTTTTAATCTTAATTTTTATTTACTTTTACATCAAATATACATATACTTTTGTATTATATATTGTAAAACTCCAAAGAAACTTTTATACTTTTATCATTAATTTTAGTGATATTAATTTCTATATCACTGATTGGTGGTGTCCATGGAGAGATGGAAGCCAGGAGCCTGGGAACTGAGTTGTTGACCATGCTCTGGCAAAAGGCATTTGTATCTTCTTTGTGAACACTAATTCACTTAGAAAGTAGCCTTGTTTTTCATCATATTTCAGGAACTACCATACTGAATTATGATCCTGGGATTCACATTATCACCGCAGCTTGGTGGAAATTCTGATAGATAATTGAAATGCTATTGTTTCAGGGCCATTTGGGGATTTTGCAGTCCAATGACATGATGTGACTTTCAAGAATTTGATTATACTGTTTTGGCCTGTGCCTGTCATCTTTGTGGTGTTTGAACTGTTAAGAAGAGTGTCTTCCTCTTGTAAAACTCCAGGCACTTGCCAGGTTTCATATCACTTATTCTTTACCACATCCGTCTTCAGCAGGAGAGTGACAGTTTTGGCTCTTTTATAATGAGAAGGACAATGGAGATCAGAGAGGTTAATTGGCTTACCTTAGGGAGACATCCAGGTTATTCAACATCATAGAATTATGTTTCTGAATTATACTGTTCCATCTTACTGGGGGGAAATGCATACTTTATATTTAAGGGTCCATATATCGATACTTCCACATTTATGCATTTATTCAACAATTACTTATGGTCTTGGTACTATGTGCCAAGCATTGGGGTATATAGTAGGGAACAAAACAGATAAGCTATCAAGAAATTTATATTCTATTTAAAGAGACCAAAAAAAGTAAACATATATAAGATTTTTTTTTGTTTCAAATGCTAATTTTCAATGGGCAAAATAAAAACAGAGATATGAAGAATGCCTGTGTTGGGGGAAGAAAGAATAATCACAAGACTTGTATAAGATGGTATCGTGCAAGATAAAAGCAGAAGGATGAAAGAGAGGCAATCTTAAGAAATTTGGGAAAGAGCATTCCAGGCAGAGAGAGCAAGTGGAAAGGCCTCGAGGCTAGAACAAGATTGGCATGTTCAAGCAATAGAATGCTGAGTTCTTAGAGCTTTTTAAGCAGAGGAGTAATGAGATTCTCATTTTTGTTTAAACAAGATTTCTCTGATTGCCATGCAGAAGTGACAGAAGAAGGCAAAGGATGAAAAAGGGGAACGAGAAGAGAATATTGCAGTATCCAAAAACAGAAACCTTTTTTTTAAATTAATTAATTTTTTTTATTTTAGTTATTACTATGTTTAAAACACTATGAGTGCTTTCCATACACAATTCATATTTAATATTCATAAAAATCCTGTAATGTAATTACTATCTTCCTCTTCAGATAAAGAAACTAGAGACTTGGAAGTTTAAATATCTTATCTGAAGCCACTCCACCTAAGTGGCAGAACCAGGATTTAATTTCAAAGTCTGTAGTTAAGTACTTTTTTCTAGCACCAGCATATCTTAATTGGCCTTCTGATATGTTCTCCATAGAAGACCCCCAGAAACTTTTAAGTTATATCTAAAACCAAACTCTCTGTCTCCTTTCCCAAACCTTTCCTCTTAGCTCCTCAGTTGTGTTAATGGCATTACCACCATCTCAATAATCTAGGCTAGAAACTTCCACGTATTTTTACCTTTGTCCTTACACTGTGCTATTCTTTATTAATCTGTATCAAATTTGTTGCATCATTTTATCTATTTTAACTCTGTTATCTACCTGATTTCTATGCCTCTCATCATTGTTTTGGTTTGGGTCAATTCAATTATTCCAATGGCTTCCTATTAGTTCCCTGACTCCACTCAATCTCTACCCTCTCCAGTTTATTTTAATTCAGCCTCTAGGTTTAGTGCTCATTCTACTTATCCCTGTTCTCAGAATTCATCCCATGGTTCCCAGTACCCCAAGAATTGAGTTCACTATCTTCAGTATGCCATCAATATGTAGTAATGAGTAATTCTTTTGTTGTTTAGATGATTGCTTATTATTGTGGTATTATTTGTTTTTGCAGCTGATAACTCTTACCACCTATAGTCCATCATATGAGGAGGAAGGTTAGGAACACACAGCCCGGCAGATTCTTGATTGAACTGTTTAGAAGTCCAGCATGAACTGTGTGTGCTAGCTAACCAATGGGTGAGACATAGCATTCAAAGGCCAATGAGGTGTTTCTATAGCCTCCTGGAAGAGCTTGTTGACCCAACAGCTCTGGGAAGTCACTCAGCTGGATACATTTTTGTTGGACTGAATTGCAAGGATGGAACACAAGGAAAGGCCTGAGCTTAAGGAAGATAAAAAAAAAAAAAAAAAAAAAAAAAAAAAAAAAATCCAAACTAGCCACAAATTCTCTTAACCTCTTAATGGGAATCCAGACTGAAAAGGCAGCCAATTATGGACTAGAGGCCTGGTGCACAAATTTGTGCACATTGAAAGGAAATTAATGAGAAGAAATATTTTAATATTGCTATTCACCCTTTCTCTATAATAGGAGTGTCAACCAAATTCACAATCAACAATGACAAATCAAAACACATGTGTGTGATTGGCTCCAGCTGAGAGCTTTATATGTATCGCACATGCATGAGTCAACTTAACCATATATATTTACATATATATGATAAACTTGCTTAATTAGACCTGCTTTCTGATTTAGCTAAACTTTTTCCAGCCTAGTGAAGCACCCCAACTTCTCTTTCAGTTGTCAGCAACATAGTAGTAAATATCAACACAAAGTACATTATTATTGTAGGTCTTGTAGGGGGAACAAAGGGTAAAATATTTTAACTGCAGCAGTGTTTCTAAACTTACTAAATCTCCATTTTCTATAATAGCTAATGAAAAGAAAATAGGATTACATTTAGTCTCCTATCTACCTACTCCAGGACTTCTGTGAGGATCAAATGAGATGAGGCACAGGAAAATGCTTTACAGACATTTGGTTAAAGTGTAAAATGTTTCCACCTGACTATAAAGTGAGTAATGTTCCTGGGCTGAAGAAACTCTAAGGAGGCTAGTCTCTAGGGAGAGGAAGCTGAGTGTTGCTATGTGATGTCATTATCTGGCGCCCACAGAAACTGTCTCTGGGCTGGGCTGGGCTGTGGGCCACATTTTGCACCATGGGGTCTCAGCAGCATTGGCTTCGATTTGGTAGGTGATTGCTCTGGGGTAGTAGCAGGGTCTATGTCCCACTTGTGGGAGCCAGGTCTGCAGTGCCATTTTTCTGTGGCTTCAGGGCAGCTCTCCTTCATTGAGTGTCTTCCTCCTGGTGGTCAGTGCATGTCATAGTGATCAGTCGACAGTTGGACACTTAGCATATTAGCCTTTTATATATTTACATAGTAATCATTTAATTAAAAAGTAAATGGAGCCCTGACCAGGTGGCTCAGTTTGTTGTTGTGTCATCCCTTATACCAAAAGGTTGCAATTCAGGGCACATATTTAGGTTGGGGGTTCAAACCCCGTTGGGATGTGTATGGGAGGCAACCAATCAATATTTCTCTCTCTCTCTAAAAATCAATAGAAACACATCCTCAGGTGGGTATTAAAAAAGAGAAGTAAGTGAAAATTTCTGGTCAGAAGGAAATGCCTATTCAGTGTGAGATTTTTTTAAAACCCTGTATTGTGCTGTTTATAAGCAACCCTGTGAGTGAAGCATTGAATAAACAGAAGGCAAGAAAGAGGGGAACTGTGTGTTTATTTTCTGAGCTGAATTTGTAGACCTGTGATTCAATGATTCAAACCTGGCTCTAAGCACCCAGCTAGCATTCTATCTTTTAGTATTTCTAGTTAGGAGGGAGATATATGCTGAAGCATTTCTGACCTGGCCCTACTAAGTATTCCTTAAATGTATAGTAGTTTTTTCAGAAAGGTTTTCTGGTCTACTAGATAATTAGAAAAAAATTAATACAAAATATTTTGTTTTATCTTTTCTCACTGAAGAAAATAAAATTTCTGAGGCTGTCAGTGACACCAAGAAAGAGAAATTAAATTCATTTCTGTCAATTTTAAGAACTATGCTGGTTGTTCCCTGTTTTATTTTATAGAATAAACAGTAATGTTTAAAGACAAGGTAGAATAGCTCCATATTTTCCATATTTGATTTTAAGGTGGAATATGATTTTTAATGTCTGTACTACAAGTGAACTATGATTTTTCACAATATTTTAAGCATAATATATATGTTTTGCTGAAAACCTTGTATTGTACAAATAATACTATAATAACAATAACAGAAATCAAGCAAGAAAAAAGAATACATATCTTTAAACTTGCCATTCTAAAACACAGCTGTTTTAACATTTCCTTCCAGTTACTGTTAATATATTATATAATTTTCATATAGTTACAATCTTAGCATATACATAACTTTACAATCAGTTTTATTTTTCTTTCTAATGTCACATAAACCTTTTTCCCCTGGCCACTTTGCATTTTGAAACCCTTACGTGCTTTTATGTGCTTATTGCCAGGCAATAATAGATTTCTTCAAAAAGGTTCACTAAGTTCTGGAAGCAAGTTTTCAGTGCTATTCTCAACATTATCATATTTGTGGTTAGTTGTACTTTTACTGTTTCAACTAAGACAACAGTCTGCCAGGGGCCAGACAATGCTCCTAAGAAAAAGTCATAGGAGACTCAGGGACATACCACAGTCTGTGAGTCCTAAGATGACTTCAATTCTCATTTCTTGTTCTATAAAGAGTATAAGACTCTTAGATCTTTCCCTCAAAGCATTGAAATCACTGAATAATTTAATAACCAGCAAAAGGGAGGCACCTCAGGCCTTGTGGCTTGCTGTCTCTACTAGATACTCAATAAAAGAAAGGCTATTGATAATACCATGTTTACCCGAAAATAAGACATCCTCTGAAAATAAGACCTAATGCAACTTTGGGAGAAAAAATTAATATAAGACACTCTCTTATTTTCGGGGAAACAGGGTAGTATAAATTCTAGAGACAGTATAGAACCTACTGTTCACTCAGTCATTCCAAAGATGCCACAATGATCCACCAAGGGAAAGAACGTTTTGTTATTAGAAAAGGGAAGCGTTAAGGAGAGGGTTTACATGCTGCAGTAAAGGCAATCTTTAGGGAGTTGTAGGGGATATTTTGTCTGCTTTTCCTCATATTAATATAAGATTGTATAGCATTTACCACGATTTAGTATTTTCCCATTAGCAAACTCCAAGAGAATTATTCAGAAAACATTTCCTAGAACGAAATGTGAGCCAATTCAGTGATCCTCCTTGGAAGATTCCTGGGGGAAGGGACGTGGATGCAGAACCATGTGGCCTGCCCCATGAGACCCCACATCACACAGTTCATGGTTGGAAGACTTGGGAAGGTCACATCTCAGTGAGGGGTCCAGTTAGACATCTGCATGTGTATCTATGATGCAGAAAATTATGATGGGCTAAAGGGAGCAAGGGAGATGGCTCTCTCTCAATGTTTCTCATTTGACACATGAGATAACCTTCAAGAGCTTTCGTTCTGTACTTTCCACTTACTAGTCCAATGTGTTCTGGGACTTAATGTGCTAATATTCATAAGCCTTGTTAATTATAAGATTATCATCATTGCCATCATCATCTTCATCAGCCTCAACTAAATGTCCCTGGTTAATGAGCCCTGCATGAATATGAATTTTACCCCAAATTCTTCTACTTTCTAAAAAACAAATATTTCTATTAAAATTCACTGGTATTCATAGATGAGATGACACACTGCTAACCTGGCCTCCACAAAAGCAAAAATGAAGTGACTGAATGACAAAATATTAATACTGGATTGTTGCATAGAAGACATGCTAATCCTTACGTACTCTAAGCACAGCTGGGCTGCCTCTGTTTCCTGGTTCAGTCATTCATTCACTGAACAAATATTGGTTGAGTTTCTACTCTGTGCGAGGCATTGTGGTAGGGGTTGGGCTATGCACATGAGCAAAGCAGGCAAAGTCCTGCTCTCAAGGAAACATCAGCCTGGTGAAGAAGAGAGATGTGATATAAAAATCTTGTAATAAATGCAAAATTAAATCTGATGGGTGTAAGGAAGCAGGGTGCAAGGGGGATAGGACTAGACAGAGGGGTGGAGCCATGTCAGGGAAGGCTTCTTCAGAAGGGGATGACTTCTTTCCAAGATTAGAAAAAAGAATTAAAAAATAGCTGACATTTACCAAGTGGTTATTATGTGCCAGGCTCAGATTTGAGTGCTTTACATGAATTATCTGTGAGGTATGGGCTCATGTTCAGATATAGGTGAGAAAACTTAGGCGTGGAGACCTAAGTAACTTGTTCAGTTTAGCGTTATCCAGCTGATGAGTAGAGGAATAGGGATTAAAACTCAGTTTGATTCCAAAGGCTGGAGTCCTAGCCCCTGAGCATACTATCTCCATCTTGCCCAAAATAGAAGTAAACCAGGTGAAGAGAATGGAGGGAAAAGTGTACGGGGCAGGTGGAACAGCATGTGCAGAGCACAGAGGTGGAAGAGAGTTGGAAGTATTGATATCTGAGGAAGTGAAGGGAGGGCAGGGTGACTGAGATTGCAGGTGGGCGGAAAGAGTGAGATGAGGCTGAAGGGGCACAGGGCCAGGTCATGCAGGGCCTGGACGGTCATGTCAGACTTTGGCCCTGCCCAACAGGAAGCGGCTGGAGGGCTCTAAGCGGGAGTGGACATGATCAGACTTGAGTTTTGAAATGGTCGCTTTAGTTATAGCACATTTAGTTATAGTGCTTAGAGGGAGGCAAAGGCAGATTTGGGGCGGTAACGGAAAAGCCTTTGGTGGTGGGTGGGGTTTGAGAGCAATGGTGCTGACCTGAGTCCTAACCTCTGACTTCAGCAATCCAGTGGATAATGATACCATTTTTTTTGAGGAGGGAACAGTGGGAGATGATGATATTTGGAGAAAAAGGTACTGAGTTTGATTTGGGCAGGTTGAGTGTGAGGTGCCTTTGGGACACCCAGGTGGAGTTGTTTAGCACATTATTTTATATACAGATGAGGCACTCATGAAGAGGTTAGTGCAGGAGATAGAAATGTGTGAGTCATCCAAAGGAGAGGTTGTAATTGTGTCCATAGGCGTGAGCCAGAAGGTAGGGAGAGAGTCTTTGTATTTGCACTGCCCCCTCCCACACTTTCTTATTTTTGAACTGGTCTCTGAGGAGTATGCACCCTTCTCCATAGCAAGTTACCCCCTCTATCTACAAACCTTATTCCTTCCTCTGGTTCCCATCCAATCCTTCCTTCCTTCATTTACATCGTTCTATCTTCCTCTGTCAAACTCTCTGAAATCTACTTTCTTGCCATGCTCTTGCTCACTCTTTACTCTCTTAAGTGCTGACTTTTCTGTTCTTTATGTCACTGAAGTTTCTTTTTCAAAGGCAGCCAGTGATCCTTTAAGCACTAAATCCAATGGCTCATCTCATCTCAGTTTACACCTCCAGGCTTCTGCTTAGCATCTGACAGTTGATACGTCCTCCTTCAGACTTTTCTCCTTCTCGGGGTTTCTTAGCACTGTGCTAGCTTGACCCTCAACTGTTTTCTCATCTCTCCTGACTTATTCATATGCTTCTCTCTCCTTCTTCCATATAAATGTAAACATTCCCAGGATTATTTTCTTCTTCCTCCTTCATACGGACACTTGCTATCTCAGCTATGCTATCTCAGCTATCTTGTTCAATCCCATGTTCTTAACAGCCACCCACTGTGAATAGCACCTAAAACGGCTCTTTCTTGCTAGCACCCAGACTGGAAAGTTCAACTGCAGGCTTCACATCTGCCCTCTACATCCTGCTGGCATCCCAACTCAGCATGACCTACATCAAGCATTTTCTTTTCCTTTCAAACCAGTCAGTGTCTCACATTGTCTATTTTAGTTGAGGTCCTCTTCTTTTATTCTCTCTAATCTTTAATACTATTGTATTCAGAGCCCTATTATCTCTTGCCTGGGACTTTTGCATTTTCCTCATTTCTTCTTGCACTGAACGAATCCTATTCATTTGCTCTAAATGAATCATGTATTCAACCCAGATCGTATATTCTCAGCCTCAAATGTTTAATAATCCTGTATTGTCACTGAGTTAAGTACTACATGTTAGCCTAGTTTTAAAGACACTCTTAAGAAAGTACATATGCACCCCTATGTTCATAACAGCACAATTTACCCATAGCTAAGATTTGGAAACAGCTTAAGTGCCCATCAGTAGACGAGTGGATTAAAAAACAGTGGTACATCAACACAATGGAATACTACACCACTACTGGCCCACGCCTATGGGCACAATTACACAATTAAAAGAAGGAACTTATAACATTTGCAACAGCATGGGTGGAACTGGAGAGCTTTATGCTAAGTGAAATAAGCCAGTCGGAGAAAGATAAATATGACATGATCTCACTCATATGTGGGATATAATGGTCAATAGAAACTAATAAACAAAAATAGATCCAGAGACAAATGGGGGGTAGGGTGGGGTTAAAGATCAACCAAAGGACTTGTGTACATGCATATTAGCATAACCAATGGACACAGACACTAGGGTGGTGGGGGCTTGCCCTCAGGGGTGGGAGTGGTGGTGGTGGGGGTCAGTCAGGGAAAGAGGAGACATATGTAATACTTTAAACAATAAAAAAAATTTTTAAAAAATGTAAACACACTTAACATGGTCCTGGCCTAGATTTCCATCTTTATCTCCTACTTCTATCTGAGATATAACAACTTTTTCTGAATTTTTATTTTTTTTATTGAAGTTATTGGTGTTACATTAATTAATTAAATTAAGCTATACAATTGTATAGGTTTAAGGAATATGACATTTAACTTTGGAGCCGATTATGTTGGCTTCCCCTGCAGGCTACATAACACTTGAAGACAGACATCTATGTCCCCTGAATCCTGTATCACTGTAATTCGCATCTGAAACATAGTGGGTGCTCAAGTTCTGTTGTGCTCATGAAAAAGTATTCGATATTTCCTACAAATGTCAGTGCTTCCTAGTCCCTGCCTTTGCTTATGCTGTACTTCCTGCTTGGAGGGCCCTCCTCTTTTTGTCTTACGAAGTAAGCTGATGTATGTAGTAGTGCCATTTAAAATAGTGCATTGCATTTATTTTTTTATTATTTTATCTGTTCAACCTTTTGGACTCATTTCCAATGCCACTTCCTTCATGAAACTTGTTAGCCCTTAATTTAAGAACTATCTCTTTTTGGAAACTTCCAAATACCTCCCTTTCCTTTTGTTTAGATTATTTAAAATACCAGAGTGGGATGCGGGGAAATTTCAAGGGAGATATGGTCCCTATTCTTATATTTAGGTTGTGCTTGATCACTAGGTGCACTTTTATGATAAATGCTTTGATTCTAAACAGTGATTCGAAGACCTGCCCTCTTTCCCTATCTCCCAGCACTCCGTCACTTGATTAAACTTTTTGAGAAATGGGGCTGTATCTTGTACAGATTTAGGTCCCCTGAAACACCTAACTCTAACCTTTCCCACAGAAAGTTCTCAATATCCGAGGCCCTGGATTCGCTGCAGTAATGCAGATGTCTGCCCTTCTCTTCCATCATAAATGAAAAGCGAGTCACGGATTCGGAGCTGTGCTTATTGGCTTCCATAGCCGGAGGAAAGAAACAGTGTTCCTCTCATAGAAGAACCAGCAAAAGGAGCAATGGAACCATATGCCCCACAGTGAGTAGCTGTCTCTGCCACTCAGTTTGGGGGAATAAGTGAAATTAAGCCATTATGAAGGTGGGAACATGAATGTTATGCAAACATAAGCATGTTTCTTGTGAAGCTAATCTCTGTGTGATCTTTCATTTCCAACCCGCTGGCTCTGCTGGATTCCAGTTGCCATCCAAGCCCAGGGCAGGCACTTCAAACATATGACAGCCTTGTCTTTACCACAGGGGCTGGAAAGTGGGTTACATAAAATTAAACTTTGTTTTCAGAATCATGTCTTTGTGATTTGAAGTGGATCCGCCCCTCTGTCAGTTAACGGAGAGGGGTATAATTCTCAAATCCTCCTAATTATCCCCATGGATATAAAATGTTTAGGACCTTGTAGGAGCTTTCTCTCTAGGACACGATCCACCCCTTCTCCGTTTTAAAAATAAACAGAGAGAGTTGGCCAAAATCTTAGGATGAAAAAAATAAACCCTGATGAAAGAGTTCTGGACAGCTCTCCCAAGCAGCCTCTGAATTACGGGAAAAACATTTATGGGGAGAAACCACAAGGCATGGGAAGCAGGGCCTAATTCAGTCATCAATAAGTCCATTGTTTGTATCTGAGAATTTTATTTCTCCATGGAAGTCCTCTGAAAGGGCTCAGGCATTCAGAGCACTCCTGCAGTGCTGTATGGGGTCCCAGACAGTGACTCGGCAGTGGATGGGAGGGGAGCTTTTGTTCTTCAAGGGAGCGGAGCCAGTCCTTGTGCGAGGGGCTGATCTGCAGGCAGGCTACTCCTTAGTAGATGAAGGTTCTTTTGAGAGGCAGGAGATCTTAGAGTGAGGACCATCAACTCTAAGGGAGAAGCATATTATTTCATTTCTTTGTCACCTGTATATTTATTTGTAAAATAGACACAATGACTCCTGGGCTAGCCTACTTCACAAAGGTGTCACATTGATTAAATCCAAAATGAGAAAGGAAAAAAAAAAAAAAGTGACGCTAAAACCGTTACCAAAGCATCCTGCAATACCGAAAATGCTTTAAGAATAAAATGTCTTCTTAGCCTTTCATTTCATTTTGAAAGAGGCGATACCATTTTCTGTTTATTAAGTACCCTCACCCCCCGCTTTAAAAAAATTAATGAAAGACATTCCAGTGCTCTGAGCCGTAGAGCAGAGTGAGTGTGAACACATGAACTGACAGCCTGTGAATTTCTGTGAATTTCCAATGGTGGTGAAAAGAAGCCCCATTCCAAGAAGTTTTTTGTGGGGTTGAAGTCTTTGCCTAAACATGATTATGCAATGTTTTGAGAGTCGGTTCCAAGATCTCTTGAATTGCTTATGAGATATTTTGTTTATTAAATGATTTTCTGAAATAGACCAGCTTTTGGTGACTCATAGATTCATGCAAACATATGTATGCCATTTAGAATTATAGAATTAAAGGAGGAGAGATCATCTAATGCACCCTGTGTTATACAGGGAAGGAAACGGGGTGCCAGGAAATCTAAGTGATTTGCCTGGAGCTTTATGATGTGTCCATGGGAAAGCTGGAGATAAAAACCAAGCCTCCAAGCTTCCCAGCTCAGTGATTTTTTTCTTTGGAACACATTTTTCATAACTATTCTGACTACAGGTTCTAGTTTCATGGTCAATGATAAATCTTTGGAAAAGAGCAGGAATGATTTTTTCCCCCTGTGATTTCAAAATAAGAAACATTTTATAATTGTAATACATTGTGCTCTTATGAATGTATAATTCTCTGAAAAATTTGTAGGCCAGAAAGTACTTTCAAATACATTTAACTTTTACAATAATTCAGTAGAAGGTTGTTATTAACACCATATATGGAAACTACCAAGTAGGATGCAGTGGCTTAGTCGAGGTTCCTAAAGATCAAACCTGGGAACTCAAGAAAGGTTGGATTTTCAATTCTATTTTTTTATGCTACATGAATGTTGTTACCTAAGTGTTTTTAAATGTAAATGACTATTGGTTATGGAGATGAGACTCCCACCCTCCCTACCCCATCCCACCTATGGCTCTAAACTGGAGTTAGGCTGAATCCCAGTGTATCCTTAACTATTGACATCATGCCATTGTGACATGCTGATCCATAAAGGATTGAGTTTTCCAACTCATCAGCAACACCTCACTGACTTGACAAAGGCCTAGCTCAACTAAATTATCAATAGTGGTAATAAGTTGATATTTATAAAATACTTATTGTTTCTAGGAGTTTTATAAGTATTAACTGATTTAATTTTCCCAACAAGCCTATGAAGTAAGGCTACATTATTATCTCAACATCATAGATGGTGAAATGGAAGCACAGGGAGGTTGTTATTTGCTCCAGGAAACACAGCTAGCAAAAGGCCAGTATGTGAAATTTTTGTTTTTATTATTAAAAAAGATTGTAGTTATTATTTTCACATACTAATCCTAGCTGTTCAATTCTTTGGTTTTGGGTGACGATCCTTTCCTCTTTGAGCTCAGTTTTTCAGTTCTAAAACAACTGGACCGAACCAGTTATTTGAGAGTTTGCTCTAGTTGTACATGTCTAGCGGACTGTCAGATCCTCTTACATCCTACTTTATGCTCTTTGGACCCAAGCTATCCTATCCTATCTTACCCTTTTCATAAGAATAAGCAGAAGTTATATAATATTATTACTTTTATTTTTATATAAATATCCTTCAAAACATTTTGCACAGCCGGCATGGTTCAGCAGTTGAGTGTCGACCTATGAAACAGGAAGTCACAGTTCTATTCCCTGTCAGGGCACATGCCCAGGTTGTGGGCTTGAGCCCCAGGATGGGACATGCAGGAGGCAGCCAATCGATGATTATCTCTTATCACTGATGTTTCTTTCTCTTTCTCCCTCTCCCTTCCACTCTCTGAAATCAATAAAAAAAAGTATTTTAAAAAACCATTTTAACTTGGGAAAACGAGGGGAAGGAAATAATTATTCCTTCTCTCCTCCCTTCCACTTCTTAAAATATTCATTTTCATCAACCCTTTTCTCAAAGGTAACACAAAATCCCCCACTAGAAAATATAAAGTCCAAGCAGTTCTTTCCCTTGTCCCAACATGTTTGTAGAGACAAAACAGGTAAAAATGAACGTAAGGGCAACCTGAGATGGGGAAATAGGAAGGTGATGTCACTAAATAAACATCAAGGTTTGTGTTCAAGCCTTTGCAAAGAGATAAGGTTTTCCACAAGGTTTGTGTACAAGCCTTTGCAAAGAGATAAAGTTTTCCACAAGGTTTGTGTACAAGCCTTTGCAAAGAGATAAGGCGTGATGCTGTTGGGGTGTGTTCTGAGGCACTGTATTATTTGAATTTAGGGTCCTTTTCATCATCAGCCACTGCATGACCCTCCTTGCGTTGCCACCCCTGAAGTGTGACATCCTAGAAATTGCTGTCATTTGAAAAATCTTGCTGTGAGTTCAATGGTGCACTTAAGTGTGGCTCAGAAGTGAATTATCACAAGTGATAACTTCCTCAATTTAGAATCGACGAGATTTAAAAAAATAAAGACATTGAAAGTTGGACCTTTTTATATGTGAGTTTTATGATATGCCTTTATCAAGCTTTGAAATCTACCCAAGTATTTGGGCAAAAGAAAAGGTCAAACCATCTATTGTAGAATGGCTGCATGTTGAAAGGAATAGAAATAATTGTTTACATGTGTATTTGGCATTCCAACCAGAAGGAGTTAAATTCCTGTTGGAGCTGATGCATTTTCTCCCGTATGAATTAAGCACTAAAGTATGTTCACTTCATCATTTTCCTCACACACCTAGCTCTTCCTTTATTATGCCTTGTCTCCACTTGCCTGCAGACGGATCTGTCCATATTTTGCTTCTCCTTCTAAATAGCCATGATCGCTCATGATGAGAGACCATTGGTTAAGGAGATGGCTGTGAGACATCGAGAAAGTTCACTTTTGCTTATAAAGCCACGACTGTCCCTTTTATTATGTGACTTTTATCTTCTGACAGAACTTGAATCTCACATCTCTTTTTTGCTCTGTGGTTTCATTAATGGATGATGGCTGCTATTCAAGGATTTAATTCTTCAGCTGTGGAGAGCTGGGTTGAATATGGGGACCCAGGTGGACATTTGTCTCTGCTGCACTGTGTCTCCCACGACCCTGTCATAGGACAGGGTGGCGAACTGTCTTCTGGAGGAAGAGCAAATTTTGTCCTTACATCATATAATTAACCTCCTGATGTGGCAAATGCATAGGCTGATATTCACCCAGGACCCATGCTGACATCATTTTCTTCCTCCTTTTCAAAGGAGATTTTTGTGATTCAGAGCTGGCTTCTGTCACACAGAAAGGTGTGTGCGCGCTGAGTTTGTCACAGGTCATTTCCTGTAGCAGCAGAAGGGCCTGGCAAGGGAGGTCAGGATGACCTTAACTTGAGTTTCTAGTTCAATCAATAACCCAGAGTCAAAGGTAGTTTCTTGATGTCTAATCATCACTTGAGTTTTCTGCTTCACTGTATTTACAGTTAGAGGAAAACAAATCTTGCAATTTGTACATGGTTTCTATCAAGGATGTAGCACAAAGGCAAACAAAGTGTCCTTTTAAGTCAATATTTGCTAGGAAAAGCATAGGGTGTTCTTGGTATTATTATGGTACAAAGCCTTCACTAACTAGTAAAACATTGAATTTGCTACGTAGTTTTACACAAGTGCTATGAAGCGAAACAGGAAAAAAAAAGCAGGCCTATATTTTAATAAAGTCAAATTCATACATGTTCTGAGAAGCAAGAAGTTTTGTACTTACATAGCTCAGGGATGGGGTTTTCCATTTAGTTCTCGTGGGGGGAAAAAGCAGCTTAACATATTTCATTGAAAGTAAAATTGTGTCTTTATTGGATTTCTTTCAGATGAAACGGAATAGATGAATAAAGTATAATGCCTTATGCCAATAAAAAAAATTCTATGATTTGTACGGCTGTGATGTAAAGAGCCAATTGACACTTGAAGGCAAAGAAGATGGAAAAGGAAAGAATAAATGGGTGGAAAATTCCACAACTCTGAAATCCCAAGGCCCTCTCAAGGACAGGATTGTTACTTGAGAAGGCTCTGTGGAATTTTTGGCATTCTTACATTATCTCACTTTGAAGATGGAATGAAAACCAAGGTTTTTAGCCAGTGTCATTGTTCTCTGAAGGAGACTCAATTTGCAGCCTCATCTTTGGGAAGTTTAGGACAAATTCTCTTTCCAGGGACTTTTAATGTTAACCCATTAAGAGACCCACTCCTATCTGCAAAGCCTTAGATGAGAATTTTGGTTACTTGTATATTCTGTTAATCCTAAGGATTTTTGTTAAAAGTTAATTTGCTATAGAAATCATAAGGACTGCCAACAGGTGAGCTTGGTGGAGGCTGGGCAGGAGCTGGGGGCTGGTGACAAAGATCTGTTTCTCTGTCCACTGTGTACAGAGCAGTTTCATGGATGAGCTGGGAACCAATAATACGCAAGGCCTACAAGTATAAAGTTACTTTTATTATTTTCTGCTGCTCAGTGCAATTTGATCATTTTCTAAGTGTGTGAAGTATATTTGAACCAAAACAGATTATCAAAGAAAACATCTAATAAAACTTAATTTCTTCATACTTGCATATATATTAAAAAGAAATTAAAGAACTAGAGGGAATGTTTTTTAGAGGGTATTTTTTTAAATTGATTCCAGAGAGGAAGGGAGATGAGGAGAGAGAGAGATAGAAACATCAAAGATGAGAGAAAACCATCAATCGGCTGCCTTCTGCACGCAACCCGGGCACATGCCCGTGACCGGAATCGAACTCAGGACCCGTTAGTCCCCAGGCTGCCGCTCTATCCACTGAGCCAAACCAGCTAGCATGGGGAGTATTTGTTCTTAAAATAAAACACTCACTCTAACATCTGAAATTTCAGTTTCTTTTCTTCAACTACTTAGGTTTTGTGTATGATGCAAAAAAAGGTCAGTTTTAAGGATGATTAAAATATCCTTTAGCATAAATGGCATAACAGTATAAATAGCAGCATATACAATAGACTTATAAATTAATAGAGACATTACTTCTTTAGCATTTAGAAATATTTCTTTTTGGCTTATTACTGTGATTTTCAATGCCTTCTTTAAGTTATAAAATTGAGTTTTCTTTAATGTTTTCCAATATGGAAAGGGTTCAAAATACATTTGGTTGTCGCTGGAAAAACTGGAGAACTCCACCATGGCCTCTTCACTTAGGACTAGATTGCATGTGAGGGATGTTCTGTTAAGGATTGCTGCCCTGGCATGGAATCCTATACACCCTTCAGGCAAGGTTCTCTTGGGTTTGCATTAGATCCCACAGCATGGGAGGTGAATAGAGTGGTAAAGTGAGGCTTCAGGGTAGAAGGCATTTTCCTCTAAACATGGTTGAGGAAGATTTTCTCATGAAGTTCTCTCTTCTTGAAATTTAGACTTCTAATAAGATACAATCAAATTTTTCCCCTTTTATCTGATAAGGCATTCTGTAACTCATGAAATGAAATAACAGAGAATATATCCATTGAAAAATTTAAACCAAGAAGAACAATATATTATTGGTAATTTTTAGTAAGATTTCTGCCACATTAGTTAGGAAGTTTCTCTTGGTGAGAAGTCATAGAAAATGCCTTTAAAAACTGAGAAATGATTAAAATGACCCTGAAGACTCCTGGGGACCTAGAAGAGTTGAGCAGGTGGGCTTTGGGAAGATGAGGCACCATGGAAATTTAGAGATCATGTCAAATGACTCAGCTCTGGAAATACTAGATTAGCACCAAATTCCAAATTCTTATTGGGCTGATGCGGGGCAGTGTCCATTGTGGATCATAGAGTGAGAAGACTGAGAATGGGGAGGATCACACAACACAGACCTGGCTTCTAGGGGGCAGGGTCCCAAGAGGGAGTTCACATATGACTCACTGTAGCTGGACATCCGACACCATGAACGTGCTGAATTTAGGAATTACAGACTCCAAGTTCTACATGAAATGTTTTGAATATATATATGTAATAAAAAATCGTGTGGTTTCTTATTCACACTTCGTAGCTATAGTTCCCTCTTGTTAGACACTTACCACAAGGTCATTGGAATAGAAATGTCATGAATGGGAAATAGCATATGATACATATTTAGTGAATAAACATATAAGCTAAGACACCATGTACCATCAAAATCCCAAACTATGTTTGTCCTTCACCTGCCAGTATTTAAGAGTCCTTGTTAACTCATTCACTGATTTATTTATTTTTTTGATGCCCTGTTCTGTGCCAATCTATGTATTAATCATCATGAACTCAATAATAAACTTGTCATGCTTCTGGCTCTCAAAGAGTTTTAAACTCTTCTTATCTTCTAGACTCTAGAAGGTAATTCAGTTCAATAGATCTGATATATAGTTTAGGATAAGTTGTGCACTGTATGGGAGTACATTTCACCAATCCTATCTAATAAAAGCCTAATATGCTAAGTGTCTGGCTGGCTGTTCAACCAATCAAAGTGTAATATGCTAATGACATGCTAAGGCCGCTAAACTGCTTGCTATGATATGCACTGACTATCAGAGGACAGACAATCAACTGGTCGACCAGTCGCTATGATGAGCACTGACCACCAGGGGGCAGACGTTCTGACTGGTAGATTAGCTGGCTACTGAGGTCCAGCCGATTGGATTTGAGCAAGAAGGGCTGGACATGCCCTGGACCCCTCCTGCAGCCTCTCCCTGGCTGGCCAATCTCCTCCATCCCTCCCCAGCCCCAATAATGCACTGGTGGGGTCCCTCACAACCTGTGACCCCACGGGGAACGTTGGAGAGTTGGTTTTGGCCCGATCCCACAGGCCAGGCCGAGGGACCCCACTGGTGCATGAATTCGTGCACTGGGCCTCTAGTATAGATATAGGATGCCAGGGAAGAGTAACATGGAGTTGGGAAATAGGATAGACAGAAGGCAATGGAAGGACATTTCAGTCAGAATGCACAAAATTTCAGAGGCAATATTGGGCATATTTTCATTTGAAGAACTGCAATTAGAACTGTATGGATTATGGAGACCAAGGTAGGGAGTTTTCATTATGTGAAGCTAGAAGATAAGCATAGGTCAGCTAATAAAGGAAATGGTGAGTAACATTAAAAACTTTATTTTGAGGATAATGAGGTATTATTAGAGTGTTTTAAATGGGGGATACATGATTATATTTTTGAAGTATAAAAATTACTCTGGAGACTGGTCTAGAGCAGATAAGACTGAAGGTAGAAACACTAGCTAGGAGAATAACAGGAATCAGAGAGAGAGAGAGAGAGAGAGAGAGAGAGAGAGAGAGAGAGAGAGAGAACCCAAGTGGTTCTAGTGGTGATGGAAAGAAGTGAATGGGGATATAAGAGATCCCTGAGATGTTTTGTTGTTGTGATATGGGTAATGGTGAATGAAGAATCAAAGTGAGGATGAAACAAGGTTCTGGTTTGGGCAACCCAGGAGACAACAGAGCCCGTCACTGAGATGGGGAAGAGCAGGGTGGGGTAGTGCGTTCTGTTCACAGCATGGTGTACTTTAAATGCTCATGTTACAGACAACTAGAGGTGTCCAGTAGTCGTTATATGACTGGTGATCGGTGATCAGGAAAAAGGATCTGGGATAGAGATATATATTTGGGAATCTATGAGAATAGATTGAAGTGTTCAGACAGACTATTAAAGAAAGCTATTAATTCTTACTCTTTTTAAAACTGAGGTAAAATTGGCATATAACACTATTAAATCTCGGGTGTGCAACATTATAATTTATCTGTATACATTACAAAGTGATCACCACCCCAATCTCTTAGTCTTGGTGGGGCCCCTAAATGGTGACATCACAGAGATACAAGGTATCATAATTTCTTTCAGGGAAGGGTATTAGAAGCTTCTGATATTGGCACCTTTGGGGATAATCACTGGTGAGACTGAGGCAAACCTAAACCCTGCATGGAAACCCTCCTCTTGCAAGGTGGTGCAAAGGCAAAGAAGAGATTTCTCTTTCCTTGCACAGTACTGTGTGTGCTCAAAAGAGTTGAAAGAAAAAAACAAAACAAAACCAAAACACCAAAAAACACAAAAATCTACCTCTTGTGCACTCTTTCCTTCCATGCATGGACCCTTGATTGACCATCTGAACATGCTGCTTCTCCTCACAACAGCTAGAGCAGGCATAGTTGGAATGCTGGTCAGGCTAATATAGGTTAGCATTCGGTGCTATGTCATGCACACATGATGTCACAGATTATATTTATCAAAATTTCTATAGCCTCAGTTCCCTGACCAGAGCCTAGCAAATGGCAGGTGCTCAGTAAATATTCATTGACTCTGTCAAAGTTCTTGGACAGAAGGATACCTTCATATTCTAAGGATTTCTTTTTGTGCTGTTCAGAAACTTCTTATTTCTCAGAGTGTTCAGTAGGCAGATTGGAGACCAGGTCCAGATCTTCTTGAAGCTTGTATTTATCTTATATGGATTGCTTGGAAGTTTTCTGGCATGTGGGACCCCAGAATTGTGAAGAAGACCCTTAAAATTCTATCAACAAATCTTCACCCTCAGTTTTTGTTTGATGTCTTCCTTAGGTAAACTTATTTTAAAACTTATTAAAGGGTATAGCCGGGGAGGAATTAACATTAATAGCTGTGAGGTAGGATTCTTCTGGATCTATTGTAGTAATAGAATTCTAATCCAAACTAGCTTCAGCAAAGCAAAAATATGGCTTCAGGCTTGGCTTTAAAAAGGGCCCAGTGATATAGCCATGGAGTGTTTACTCTTGTCAATGTTGGTTCTCATTCTTCTGTGTTGATTTCATTTTTCTTTCATGATTGCAAGATAGTTACTAGGAGCTATGAAATCCTTTCAGGCTGAAGTACTCAAAGAAAAAAATGTCAGAGTCATTGTTGTCATTGTTGTCATCCCCTGCCGAAGTCTCATTGGCTTGGATTGGGTCGTTTCACTATCCATAAACCTATCATCATGATTTAGAGAATGAGAAACACTGATTAATTTAGACCTGGTCTTTTTCTCTATTATGAACCCAAGGTACACAGACTGGCTTAGAAGGATGGGTTGTAAATCTGTGTTCATTTACCTGGAGAAGAGGAAATGAATGTCCAGTGGGAAAACCAATTGAAGGCATGTGATCCACCATTTTCATGGCAGATGTTGATAATAATCATGGTGCTTTTTCTCATATGGCTGTTGGCAACCTTGTCGATGCAGTGCTAAAGTCAGCCGCTAACAATCCATCAGCGTGGGCAAGCAAGATGAACATTAGCTTTGATGGAGGAGACACCTGGAAATTCTTAGAGAGAGCCATCCATGCTTTTGCTCACCAGCAAATAAAAGCAGAAGCAGAGCAAAAAGAATTCTCTCAATAGAAGGAGATGAAAATTGATGAGCATTTTTAGTTGACCCCCATTTTGTTTCTCTTGCTGTTAGTTTATATGCAGGGAATATTTTATTAGATTTTAATAAGCTCTGAAGTTGTAGAGTAGTAATAACTTTTTTCTTTACAGGGCAGACATTAAAAGTGTTGGGAAACATTCTGTGATTTCAGTGGGCACAATGTGGCCAGAATAACTGCATATTTTCCTACAAGAAAAATGCAAAACATAAACAAGTGAAATCAGACTCAAACAGATGGGCTTACTTCTGGGGACCAGAGGTCAGGATCTCAGGAATTCTGAGTCAGGACCCTGACTGCACCACTGTCACCCAAAACTAGCACATAAGTGACCAGCGGTATGACCACAGAAGTCTCAGGAGCCCCTGCCTTCCTGTGCCATCATCATCCCGAATGCTTCTGGCACTGACTCACTTAGGCCAGAAATTCCAGGACTAAAATTCATTTTGTGATTTTAAAGCTGTCCTTCCTTTGTCTCCTTAAAGGGCCCTATGAAGAACACACCATTAAGTTCCACCGGCCCTTTACAACTCTCTCGATAGCAGTGTTGGCTTGTTCTTTGAAAGCAAGTTTTATTATATGGGAAGTGGGAAAAACACTGGGGGTGGGTGCCAGAAAGGGATAAAAGAGAAGGCTGAGAAAGCCACAGACAAATGTTACTTCTCACTTTATTATGGGGTCTTAGCTGTAGCCTTGAGGAGGCAATTTGAGACCCTCAAAATTTCAGTGTGTTTATTCTGTCCATTCATTCCATGTTAGTTTAAATGTATTGAATATCTACTACTCCAAGGCACTGAAGGAAATTATAAAGGTGTAATTTTTGACTAAGGAATCTTATAATAATTACCTAATTATATACGGCAGAACAAATAGTAATGCTACCCTGTTTTGCATGGTGGTGTTTCAAAAGTTTTCAAGGTCATTATTCTATGATTATTTATATCCTCCAGTCTAGGAAAGTATGTTATTTTCTCAATCACAAAATGCAGTACTTTCTCAAAATTCTTTGGGGGTTTAGCAAGTAAGCCAACATAATAATGTTGAAGCATTTTTCTATATATATATTTATATATTTATATAGGTGTTCTCAGTAATTTCTACTCCTTTTAAAAAATATATTTTTACTGATTTCAGAGAGGAAAGGAAAGGAAGAGAGAGATAGAAACATCAACAATGAGAGAATCATTGATCATCTGCCTCCTGCAAACCCCACTCTGGGGATTGAATCTGCAACTTGGGCATGTGCCCTGAACAGGAATAGAGCCATGATTCATAGGTCAATGTTCAACTTCTGAACCTCTCCCCTCCCCTCCCCTTCCCTATCTTCCCCTCCCCTTTTCTCTTCTCCTCTCCTCTCTGCTCTTTCTACTTTTTTTTTTTTTAATATAACTTCTCTTTCCTCTTCATTCTCTCCCTTTTAATTCTACTTCATTCTCCTCCACCTCCTCCTCCTCCTTCTACTTCTTCCTCTCCTCTTCCTCCTTCATCTTCCTATGCCCACCTCAACACATATTTCCTCTCCTTATTAGTCTTTGCCTCTTTTCTCCATTCCCCCTCCTTCAGCTTTGCTTCTTTTGTAATTTGGTCTCTTTTCTCCTACTGCACATAGACCTCTGTGTGGTGAGGAAAAAGGAGGAGTTTGACTTTAGATAGCTCTAAGTTTATAGCCTTGGCCACACAGAAAAAGAAGAGAACTCTGGTCTCCCAAAATCCATCTATAAATTGTTTCAGTTAACCCAGCATGGGTTGTGTCTATATTTCTGGGTCAGTCACTGAGGCACGGGGGCTGAGCACATGATGTAGCCCATCTGATTGTGGGCCCACCTTGAGGCCAACACCATAGATACTGTGATTGGCAGTTCCACCAAGCTAAATGGAGGCAGGGAGAGTGGTTACCTCACAAAGAGGAAGTGAACCACTTTATTACCAGAAGAAATTAGGGAAGAGATACTAAACAGGAAAAAGCAAAACAAAACAAAAAACAAAATACAAGGCAATATTTACTCCCTTCCCATCTCCAGAAGACAATTATTTTTAAGATTAAATCTCATAAATACCTTAAGATCTTTAGGAACTTTTTCAGGATAAAATTCACTGAACGTAAGCTAAAGTCATGAATATTTATTTTCATGCAGCCCTGATATATTAACATTGGAGTCAAGCAATTCTCTCCTAGTGAAGGGAGAACTTAATGTGTTGTTTAACAACTAATGACTAAATTATTCACTCTGACATAAGGAACAGGATGTTGTAGTATCATAAAAAATTAGTTTCTGAAAACTATCATAAAGCATCTAGAGACCAATAGAATAAATAATGAAAGGATCAACTCAGTTCAATTCATCCATATTTATTGAGTGTACATTTTGTGTCAGAATCACCAAATTAAATGGTAAATATTCCAGGAAGAAAATAACAAAATGACTAACTGGTATACATTTGAAAAAGTGGGGATCTGCTAAATATATCTTCAGCATCAGTACTGAGAATGGGGTGGTGATGCTGAGGAGCAGGGGAATTGACCTCACCAGGGCGGGTGAGCTCTGCACAGCTAAGTGTCTGGAGGAGGTGGTGGTGGTACCTAGCAGTCACCATTGTACATGTTTCCTCCTAACATTTCGGATGTGTTGTTATAATAACACCTTAGAGTTCCTAGGGCCGCTCAGCTAAAAAATGTTTTCACGTGTACAATCTCACTTGTTTCTTTGAAACTTCTCTATGAGGTGGGCCTGGTGAATCAGCATTCTTCCCAGGGAATGGGGGAGGTCCAGGGAAGGGAGGAGACCTGCCCAACAGCACACAGGTCATCACAGAGAGCTAGGACTCGGGTTGAGCTTTTCTGAGTACAAGTTCCCTCACTGCATCACTGCAGCATCCTCCTCAGCAGAAGACAGTGGAGGCCAAGTCTCCTGTTCCCTGGTGCCCCTCTGCCTCGGCTACACTGGATTTGGTCGGCCCTCTTCTTCACTGGTTCCCGATCTTTCTTGCTTTCCAAGTACAGGTGCCATCCAGGGCAGTAGATTCTAAAGTTCCTTTTTCATCAGAATTCGCGTGGGGAACTTTTCGCGTGGGGAACTTTAGAACCCCTCCTAACACCCCCTCACTTCCCCTATCACGCACACACACAGAGTCCTAGTCCCAACCCTTCTTGATTTCTGTTAACATTTTAACATTTTAGGTTATGTCTCTGAGACATCATTAGAATTACAGATGCCTATTTCGGAGTGATTACTGCGAAAGGCAAAGAAAGGGAAGCAGATTGGGCATGGGGAGCCATCAGACGGCACGCAGATCTAACAGTCTCTGCCCGCGCAGTGAAGAGAGCTGGAGCAGAGACGGCCTGTGAGAGGAATACTCACTGGGTGGGAATGGGCAGGCCTTGCTCAGTTGTGGTCTGGGAGCCTCTTGAAAAGAGCATGACCTTTGCTTGGAAGCCACATGAACTAACAGCTGGAGGATGTTGGCTCAGCACAGTCCTTGCAGCTGGGTGGTGAGTCCTCTCTTGAAGGGGGATCTGAGCTGCATGTCTGTGTCGAGGACATCATGTAGTATGCTGACTTTTGTTGGTCATTTAACTGTTTTATGTCTTTAGATCTTCACTAGCTAGAGTATAATCTTATTAAGAGTTAGGGCTTAGGACACGGGCAAACACCCCAAGGTAATATATAATAAAAACAAAGAATAAAAAGGGCCATTTTTATGAATTTTTAACCTCCCCCCATCTTCAGAGCAGCACATTAGATTTCCTATTACATCATGGATTGGATTGGGGAACAAAATAACTGGGTGCCTATGGAATGAAAAGAATGGTAAGTCTTCAAAACATCCATAGGTGGGAGATAAATATTGCCTCTCGGAGAAACTTGACAAGCTGGAACTAAAAACAAATGGTAAACATGGGCTTTATTGAAAATTTAATTAAGCTTCAAACTTTTTGGTGTGTGAGATTGTAAATATTGGATAAATCAGTAGAAAAAAAACCCTCTGAATTCTGGATGTCTAGAAGACGAATCTGTGCAGGCCAGAAACAACTCCTGGATTTAGACGTGATTCACTCAGAGGCACAGCTTCACAAAAGCAGCTGCTTTCTGTTCTTGGGGGATTGGTTGGTCCTGATAGGTAACCAGCACTGGAGAACTGCTCTTCATGCGTCTGCAGTGCTCTGGAGCTCTGAGAATGACTAGCTGGTGTCACCAGGAATGCCCCTCTGCAGGAGGAGGTGGAAATGGAAACCTTTGTGTGCCCAGACTTTTCGTGTCATGACTGCATGGATTTTCCACGTGCTGAAGCTTCCTTCTCTTGGAGTAACAGTTACAGCAAGTGTTTCTACTCACTTCATTTTGCAAAGCTTTAGAGTACATTTCCCTGGCGGCAAAATACATTTGACAAACAAAGGACTATCCTGTTGAGAGCACAAACAATTATCTTCCATGTGTGGCACAGAAAGGGAACAACTAAATGACTAATCTCACTAAGTATTACAATGAAAGTGCTGATGAAACCTTAACTACATATTTCACATGCTTAGTAGCCCTATAATTGCAGTTCTAGTTTTAAAAAACAACAACAAACCCAACCACTTCTAGGGTGCATTTAATTACTGCCTTTATCATTGCTTTCCTTCCCAGAGGAATGTTCGACTCATGCACTGAGCCCCAGGAGCAGTCATTTATCAACCCCGAAAAGGTAAAATGTGTTTTTGAATAAAACACCCATATTTAACACCATTTTTTTTTTATCCTAGAACCATGGTCAGCAAACTGCGGCTCTCCAGCCACATGCGGCTCTTTGGCCCCTTGAGTGTGGCTCTTCCATAAAATACCTTGGTCTGGGTGAGTCTATTTTGAAGAAGTGGCATTAGAAGAAATTTAAGCTTAAAAAGCTTGGTTCACAAAAGAAATTTCAGTTATTGTACTGTTGATATTTGGCTCTGTTGACTAATGAGTTTGCCGACCACTGGCCTAGAAGATACTCTGCAGGAATAATCAATATTGGTTGATCAAAACTGGAGCTTGAATATCTTAGAGCAGTGTTCCCCAAACTTTTGACATATGTGTACACCTTTTATAATTTTCATAACGCTGAGTACCCCTCGTACTCATGAGAATGTAGAATTAGGTGCAGCTAAGCTCGGTGCAGTGCATTTCCCCACCAAACTCTGGTGCAATGCGTACCCCCACCAAACTCTTCCCGTACCCCTGGGGGTACGTATACCACACTTTGGGAAACACTGTCTTAGAGTAAACATTATGCTGCCATTTATATTTCACTAAAGCAACCTGCATTTATTTTGTATCTATTCCTACACGAATGAACAAGTTCATGGCTTGCATGTATATCAGTGAAGCAGAAGCTTCTTACTGGGAAATTATTTTAGGAAATGTTAATTTTAAGCAGTGTTTAGGGCTAATAAGGGGAAATTGGGGAAAATTACTAAAAAAAATCAAATAGATCTTTTTATTACTCA
The DNA here is from genome assembly GCF_014108245.1 of Pipistrellus kuhlii. Lineage (NCBI taxonomy): Eukaryota > Metazoa > Chordata > Mammalia > Chiroptera > Vespertilionidae > Pipistrellus > Pipistrellus kuhlii. Next base: position 40,009,670 of record NW_023425529.1, read on the forward strand.
ATATATTTGAAAATTGTTCCTCAAAAGGTTATCAGTGCTATAGGTAATCTTGCAGGCATAGCTACCTCTCCTAATATGCTTTTCTGCATTTTCTTTTCAAAGCCTGCTGTGAGCTGGAGGTGGGTCTTCTATATGTCTGATGTCATTTGGAACACATTGAGGGACACCAGGGAGTTGTGAGCAGTATCCATGTTTATTTCCATAACTCTCAGTCCCACCTTGGGCATCACGACAGCTTGAACCCCTGGGATACTGGCCGTTCCCAGGTGACCACATGCCTACAGGTAGCAGTGACATGGCTTCATCCTGCTTTGCCACTTTATGCAGAAGACAAACTTTGGGGGATGGAGAAGAGTGCAGGCTTCAAATTATACCGAGTAGACTTAGGTTCTGGGTCTGCTACTGGAAATGCATGATCTTGGGCAGTTTTACTTAACCTCTCTCACTCTGTTTTTTTACATTGACATAGGGATAATAGCAGTATATCAGAGGGCTCCTAGGAGAAGAAATGAGATAATGGTCAGAAGCTCTTAGCACATTGCCTAGCACAAAAGAAACTCTTCAGTAAGCTGTAGCTATGCTTATTACTATAGACAAACTCACAGGAGGCTCGAACTACAATGCAGCATGTCTAGAACTTTTTCAGACATGGCATCTATTTGGGGGAAACAGTGTTTCGGTCAAGATTCTTTTAGTTGCAAAGAAACAAAAACTTGTTGGAGCTAGCTTCAGTCAGAAGGGACTTGAATGAAAGGTTGTAGAATAACCTCACAGGATAAAAATGAAGGGTTGAATCAGGCTGAGAGGCGTTGCTGGGAATTGGGACCCACACCTGGAGTTACCCTCTGTCCCTCAGGCTCCACACGGCCTTCCTATCGATGCTTTTGTTCATATTTATGCACCCTTCTCCTCTGTCGTGGCTAGGTCCTTCTACTTATGTATCTTGCTGATGGCTCCAGTGGCCTCCCAGCCACCACGGATAGCAACAGGCTGGTGTGTCTCTTGACAAATAAGTGGTGAGAAATCTGATTGGCCTAGTGTATCTGAACTGGGCCACATGCATCACAGGCCATTGCTTAGCCAATGCATTGGCTTGTTTTTGGTCGGCTGTTCACTCATTCTGTCAGTAGTGGCTCATGCGGTTAGGGTCACTTGGCAGGTTAGAACCACCTCTTGCAGGCCAGTGGATAGAGCAGGTTTTCTAGAAAAAGAGCAGGAATATCTAGTAAAGTCAGCCTGAGAGTTGACCATGGTTCTGCTAGCAGCTTTGCTAATTGAGTACTGTTGACAAGGGTTCAATCACAGAGAAGCTGGAAGAACACTGTTGGTCCCTTCCCGCCTCTTCCCCAATGCAGCTTAAGATGGTGGCTCAGGGAAGATGCATCTGTGCTGTGACTCCTCAGAGAAGGCAGAGGGAAGCATGCAGGGGAGGGCCTTTGGGCTCAGGGAAATGGCTGACCCAGTGGAGAAAAGGCTTTCTAAATTCCGCTGGCCCAGAGCCCCAAGGCCTGGTTTTCCTCTCTGATTTGGCAAGGGAGGCGGCTTTTTCTGAAGAGCTGCTCACTGCAGCCACAGCTGTGCTGGATCCTCCCCCGGGACACTGAGTTCTCTAGAGAATTGGACCAGGGCAGCATGTTAGTGAGGACAGTAACTGATAAGCACCTGAAATCCTCGCTCCCATGGTGGCAAAAGCCCCGGTGTTTTCCCTTTAGTCAGGAGAGGTAATAGCTTGATTATGTGAACATATCCCAGTCTCATTTGGTTGCACTAGTCATTGCAGTTCAGTAAATAATGTGACTCATGGGTCAAGTGGATGGGATGAAGAGGAGCTCTCTTCAACAACCAAATGGCCTTGGCCAAGAGAAACAGCAGTTGGGGTTATGGATTCATGCCCTGATGGCCCTGACAGAGAAGGGAGAGTCCAGGGAAAGAGATTGAAATTATACCAATGAAAGTCACAGCAATAGAATAAGAGGTTCCATTTATTTGCTCCACTTAAATATCACACACTTTGCAAACATTTATTTCTTCCCAAGACCTGAAAAGTAGCTATTGAAATATCTGTTGTACAGATGTGGGAACCAAAGCTCAGGGAGATTCAATAAATTGCCCAAGTCTAAGTCTGATGCCAAGGCCTATGAACATTCTATTTCCTGAATTTCCATTTTGAGACAGGTGGTGGTGGTGGTGGTGATGGTGTGGGTGTTCAGGAGGAATCATGGGAATTTCATTCTAAAAGTAATATAGAGGGTGCAAACAATAAGATTGGAAGGGGGGTTTACTTTGAAATCTAGATGGATATGATGAAAGAAGACAAGGAACCAAGTCAACTAGAACAGAAGAGGAAAGTGAAGGGTGGATGACCCTGGTCAAGGATTTGGACATAGTAAGTTCACCAAATGAAAGGTTCAGGTCACCTGGATTGGCTGGATAGAGAGGGTGAAAGATAGAGGGGGTTTAGGACCCCTCTGCTAGGAATAAAAGCCTAGTTGTAATTCCACATTACAACAAAATTTTTATGAAATTAGAGATTTTTATCTGTTTTTGCCTCCCTTTTCACTGCTTCACTCCTTCTCTTAGAGCAGTACTTGACAAATGGTTGGTGTTTTAGACATTTTTGATGAGTGAATGGATAAGCATAGATGTACCAGCCTTCCACATATGTGTGGATCTATTCTAATTGTTTATTCTGCACAAATATGACACTGTCTGAATTATTGCATCTTTATATCTTGTTGGGAAAGTTCCCTATTCCTTCTACCATGACATTATATATTGACTTCCTTCAAAGTTTCTTGACTATTATTGTTTTTTTACAGTTTAAATCAGTTTGTCAAAACTGTATTGGGATTTTGATTTCAAGTTCATGGATTAATTTGGGGAGAATTCACATCTTCATAGTACTGGGTCTTCTTATGTATGGCTATGTAGCAAGTTCAGTAAGTGAAAAAGCCTGGATGTGAATTCACATCTGTCAGCCTTCCACCCCAGTCCTGTTTACTTCTGCTGAACTTTGTATACCTGATTGTACATGCGACATGGCTCTGGAACTCAACCTGCTTAGTGTCATAATAACATCCTAAAATATTGGCTGATTACCTTCCTTCACTTACAATGTGCTTTGCGACCAACTCAGGGGGCTACTGTCATACTAAGTGCAGTTGGTCCTGCATCTTCTTTGAATGTAGCAATGACCTTCAACTATGGAAAACTTTTCAGTCATCCTGGGAGGAAGTTTTTTGATTCACTTAATTACCTTGAGAATAAAAGTGAATGTTTAAAATAAGTTAATGGCATATAGTACCCAGGCTTCTTTTATTTCACATTGCTAATGTATTCTTTATTAACCATGAGCATTCATGAGGCATAGCTAGAGTGCTTGAGTAATCCCTTGAGAGGTTACAGCTCTTCAACAAGCTGTGTGCTGCATTCTGCTGCTCTCTTGTCCCCTGTCAGGGACTGACTGCTAGCCAAACAGCACCTTCTTTTCCAGTCAGCCTTCAGATCTTGGAATCCTTTCAACATAGTGCTCCAGTAAGATCTACTAATTGATAGACTTTGGTACAGAGAAAAATTCCACTTATCATCCTTTTGTAATTTTGATCTAGTAAGTTTAGAAGCACCTAAAACTGGGACCCCCTGTAGCTTAGAAAGAGAGTGTCAGCCCCTTTGCCTGTAGGCAGGAAACCTTGAGTGGAGGAGCCATCTGAATTTATAATAACAGAGGTTTGGTTTTGATGATGGGCTAGGTACAAAGTAGCTGTGGGTGGGAAGAGCTGGGCTTCCTAGCAAAAGGAGTTGACTTGGAAACAGGCAGATGACCTAGCAGGTGGCTTTGGTACATAATACAGTATATGAATAGAGCTTTTCTCCAAGCATAGTAATGGACACTGCAGCCCTTTTGGGTTGAGATGTAGAATAAATGTCATATTAATTTCAGATAATATACCTCTGTGTCAGTAAAGTCATGTGAACATCTCCCAGTATTGCTATTGTTGATCCAGGTTACCTGATATCCTACATTTCGGTGGATCCAGAATTCCTGCTGAGTGAGGCTGTGGCTCCACACTGCGGAGCTGTGCTGGAGTCAGATGTGGGTTCAGGTCTTTGCTCCGCTACTTCCAAGGCCTGTGACCTGGGACAACATATATAACCTTTCTGAAGTTCAGTTTTATTCTTTGTAAACAGGGATAATAATAGAAGTTATCTAAAAGGGTTGCTTGAGGGTTGAACTAATGCATTTAGAGTGCTTAGCTTGGCACAGTAAGCACTCAACCCTATATCAGTATTAAAATCTTCTCCCTCTATTTATCTAACTCTCATAGTCAGTGGCGTTAAACACTAGAGAGTTTGGGCTGATCAGGGGCATGCATTTTTGTGTGTGTCTGGGGCTTGAGTCAATGTAAGTATAACTTGATCTTTGATGCGAGAGGCCATCCATATTTGACCCACAGATTATATCTACACATCCCGAAGAATGAAATTTTGGTCTCTAAGTTACAATTTACCATTGAGTTTATAAAAAAAACAAAAAAAAAAACAAAAAAAAAACAACAAAAAAAAAACCTTTTTGGTTTTCAAAGCATCATTTTAGAATCATGGACTTTGAAATCATTTCAGATATCAAGTATATATGGTTTAAAAAGCCCCCTAGCCCGGAATAATAAAATTAAATCTTGCTGAAGGTATAGCTGTCTACATTTTAGTGTTTGACTTTTGGGCTATTTATAAAATAAGCAGTTGATATCTAATAGAGTTTATTAAAAAATTAAGAAAATGTAGAGGTTAAAGATTTCTGACGGTTCTGTGTAATTAAAAAATATATAAAAATGGGAATATTTCATATATATTATTTATATAAACCATTTCTAGATGCTCTAGTAAGGATACAGAAAATGAAGACTTTGACTTAGTTTTCTAGAGAAGCATTTTGAGTGATTGCTGGATAGAGTTGATATGTGTGTGCTTTGTACTAATAGGAACATAGCACATCATTCCTACCATGCTCTCACAGGAACCTTTGTGTCCATGAAAATGAATAATTAGAGATGTGGATACAGGTTCATCTCAGCATTATTTATGATAATTAAAAATTGTAAACAACTCAAACATTCAAATTAATATTTAATTAAATCATGGCATATCAATTCTAGAGTGCTGTTTAAAAATTACCTTTTTATTTTTTATAAAATTAAAAGGTTTTTAAAAAGTGACATCAGAGAAATGGTGGTGTCAGAGCACATCTTTTCTTCTCCCCTGAAATTTCAACAAGCTAACCAAGTATAATTCAACAAAGAAATCCCTGCTCAACACAGATGCATGCCTGAAAGACTGGCTCATTGGAACATCTAAACGTGGGCAACCAGAAATACATGGCAAGATGAAAAAGGAGGAAGGTGCAGATGGATTTCAGATGCATCCCTGCAACTGGGAGCTCGGGCCTTGGCCAGGAGAGAGGAGAAAGCCAAGAGTAGGAGGAACAGAGAGCTGCAGGGGGCAGTCCAGCAGGACTAGCAAAGCAGAGCAACAGTGACTGAACCAGCAGACTTCTGACAGAGCATGGGGTTCTTCCATGTGGCTCTCCACTACTGGGCTGAGCAGTGGTACTTCAGACAAAGAAATGGAACCACAGAGCCCTGCCACCACTTGGACTCTCAAAACTTGCCTCCTGTTGCCCTTGAGATAGGCTTCAGGCAGATATTATCTGTAAACTAAGCTATTGCAGTAGAACTGCTCTTTCCCTCTGTGACTGATCCCCAGGAAGAGTGCTTGGGTGGGACTTTATGGAGGTCAGGGGTCCCCATTAAGATGAGGGCAAAACGTTGTTAGTCCTGCAACCACCCCTGCATTCCTCTTCACTTAGCACCAGGGCCAGCCCACCAGACTGGACTCTCTTTAAATTGTTGGTAACTTTATTTCATGGGTCCTTTTATCCTTTCCTGCCATTAGGACTTGAAAAAGGCCACTTTCTCTACCTCGATAGGTCCTCCTAACTCCAAATCTCAAGGGTTGGGCATAGAAGGCTGGACATTTTATGATGATTAGCCCACTCTCACTCCAAAATTCTGCACATCTGTCTGATGAACATCTGTATAACTGAGATGGCCTCTCAAAGACCTATGCCAGGATGCTCCCTGACTGCCTGCATGGAAAGTGACTGGCAGCTCCTTTCTCTTAAGAGGAAAAAATATAATTCTCTTGGGTAAGACACATCATTGTATTTAAAACACTACTGCCTGGGGACACTAATAAGTGTTACAAGAAAGAGGAATTATGTGGCCAAAGTACTTCGTCCTGAGTCTTCAAAATTAAATAGCTTCTTTTTCTTGTGGGGGGTGGGGGAGGGGAAGATGAGGGCAAAACAAACCCCACCCCCAAGCAAGTGCACCTGTACTGTTATGAAGCTGCAGATGTTCAAGACTGGTTAATTAAAAAAAGATAGTGCGATTCAACGCCATCTTCTGGAAAGTAATAGAAAAAAAACTCTTCAGAGATAAATGCGTAAGCAAAGGAGGACAGCAAATATCACAAAGAACTGAGTAACAAGGATGACCAGAAAGAAAAATGAAAAATCTCCAGAAAGCAAACTGGAACACATGGAAATACATGATATAAAGCAGTGGTCGCCAACCTTTCAGACCTTACAGACCACCAGTTGGCGACCACTGATATAAATGACAGAGATTTCAAATTGCAGTTCTGAAAATACTCAATGAGGTATGAGAAAATACCGACAGGCAATTCAGTACACTCAGAAAATAAGTTAATGAACAAAATAAGTACTTTACAAAAGAGATTGAAACTTTAACAAAGAACCAATCAGAAATCCTGAAAATGAAGCATACAATTAAGGAAATTAAGAGTAAACTACTGACCATAGAATCAACCAGATGGAGGAAAAATTAGTGAATATCAAAGATAGTAATCAGAAATGATGCAGAGGGAAGAGGAGAAAGACCTGAGCATAAGGAAAAATGAAAGAGTTCTACAAAACCTATCTTACTCCATCAGAAAAAAAATAATACTAGAATCATAGGCATTTTGGGGGAGGAAAAGGTGGAATGGAGAGCCTATTAAAACAAATAGTGATGAGAACTTCCCCAATCTATAGAAAGAACTAGATCCTAGAATTCAAGAAGCAAACAGAACAATTTAATCCAAAAAGGCCCTCTCAAAGCACTTGGTATTAAAGCTGTCAAAAATCAACGACAAAGAAAACATTCTTAAAGCAGCCAGGGAAAAGAAGGAAGTGACCTACAAAGGAAAACCCATCAGGATTTCATCTGACTTCTTAGCAGAAACTCTACAAGCCAGAAAAGAGTGGAACCAAATATTCAAACATTTGAAAGAGAGAAATTACCAACCTGAATAATATATCCAGAAAAATTATCATTTAAATACAAAGGAAAAATAAAGACATTCCCAGACATACAGAAGCTGAGGAATTTGATCACCAGAAAACTTCCATTGCAGGAAATACTCAAGGGACTTATTCTACTTGAAATAAAGAACATAAGTCACAACACTACAAGTAAGATCACCAAAAAACTCCCACAAACAAACAAACAAAAAAAAAACTTACAGCATAAACAGATAATTTGTGACAACAAAAACATAAAAGGGGAAGAGGAAAAGACCTGGCAAAGAAAGATGATCAGATGTACTCAAAAGAAAAAAACAAAACAAAACAATACAGTATATGTGCAACTTCATCTTTTATAAACCTAATGATAACCACACACAAAAATCCCCAAACCAGGATGTATAGCTTAAAAAAAGAGGAAAGAAGTATGGAATGCCATCAAACAAAAACAACAGAAAGAAACATAAAGGAAACGAACCAATGAAGGCACAGACCTATCAGAAAACAAAAGATAAAAGGATTATAGGAAATCCTCATACATCAATAATTACCCTAAATGTAAGTGGTCTGATTTCTCCTATATCAAGAGGCATAGAGTAGCAGAGTGGATCAAAAAACAAAACCCAACCATATGCTGCCTTCAGGAGACATATATAAGTGCAAAAACAAAGGTAGATTCTAAATGAAAGGGTGAAAAATGATTTTTTAAAGCAAATAACATCTACAGAGAAGCAGGTATAGCTATACTTATATCTGACAAAATAGATTTCAAGATAACAAAAATAATAAGAGACAGTGATGGATACTTTATAATAATAAAGGGAGCACTACATCAAGAAAACAACATTTTGTAATATATATATGCACCCAATCAAGGAGCACTGAAATATATAAAACAACTCACAGAACTAAAGGGAGAAACAGGGTTGGGGCAGGGGAAGGAGGGGAGACTAAGAGATCAACCTAGGAACTTATATGTATGCATTTAAGCAGCATAACCAATGGACACAGACACTGGGGCCGGGGAGGGGGGTGGTGAGGGCATGTGCTGGGGGGTTAGGGCAGGCTGGGGGAAGGTCAACAGGGAACAAAAGGAGACATATGTACTACTATTTGTAACTAGAAAATTCATGCACTGGAGGGGCGGGGGGAGGGTGTCCCTCAGCTCAGCCTGCCCCTCTCACGGTCCGGGAGCCCTCAGGGGTGGGAAGTGACCCAATGATCAGGGGAAGGCAACGCCCCCCTCAAATCTCTGATGCTGCCGCCACTGCTGACATTGCAAGCCTCAGCCAGCCCTGGTTATCTGAGCCTCGGGCAGCCCTGGGCAGCTGGGCAGCTGCTATCTGAGGTTTGCCTGCACCTTGGGCCAGCCCTGGGTGGCTTGGGACGTGAGAGGACTGGGGGACTCTGGAACCAGGCACACGGAGTGGCCAGGCCTGCCTAGGGGCAGGCCTAGCTTTGCTGCGTGCCTGCCACCCTGGCAGGGCTCAGGGGACTGGGTGCCTCCACCTTGTATCTGTGGACACTACCATCTTTTAGGGCATGAGAGTCAATTAGCATATTCCCTCCTTATTGGTTGTGGGCACCACCATCTTTGAGGGCATGAGATTCAATTAGCATATTAATTAACATATCTCCTCTTTATTAGATAAGATACTTTAAATAATAAAATAAAAATAAATAAATAAATAAATAAAAAGGAAATAAGTAATCTAAAAAAAACACATACAAAATCATAGCTGGGAACTTAATACTTCCTTTACAGCTCTACACAGATCAACCAAATAAAAAAAATCAATATAGAAATAACAGCCTTAAACAAAATATTAGGCCAAATGGACATAATTGACATTTATAGAACCTTTCATCTACGAACATCAGATTATACATTTTTCTCCAGTGCACATGGAACATTCTCAAGGATAGACCATAAAACCAGCATCAACAAATTCAAGATCAAAATTATACCAAGTATATACACTGACCATGAAGCCTTGAAATTAGAAATCAACTGCAAGAAGGAAGTATGGAAACTCACAAATACATGGAGATTAAACAACATACTGCTAAAAAGTAAATGGGTCAAAAAGAAATAAAAGATGAGATCAAAAGATATATAGAGACAAATGAGAATGACAATACAACATATAAAAACCTCTGGGATACAGCAAAAGCAGTAATAAGAGGGAAGTTTATATCATTACAGGCCTATCTCAGGAAACAAGAGAAATCCCAAGTAAACAACCTAACATTACATCTTAAAGTACTAGAAAAAGAACAAGGACAATCCAAATTCATCAGAAGAAAGGAAATAATAAAAAGTAGAGAATAATTAAATGAAATAGAGAGAAGAAAGACTATACAAAAAATCAATAAAACAAATAACTAGTTCTTTGAAAAGATTAACAAAATTGACAAACCCCTGGCTAGACTTACTAAAGAAAAAAAGAGAAAAGAACCATATAAACAAAATCAGAAACGAGGGAAGAGAAGTCACCACAGACATCACAGGTATACAAAGGATCATACTAGAACATTATGAAAGCTGTATACCGAATTCAATAACCTAGATGTAATGGATAAGTTCCTAGAAATATATGGCCTTTCTAGACTAAATCATGAAGAATTGAAAAATCTAAATAGATCAATCAGCAGTGAGGAAATTAAAACAACCATCAAAAACTTTCCCCAGCTGAAACCGGTTTGGCTCAGTGGATAGAGCGTTGGCCTGTGTACTGAAAGGTCCTGGGTTCGATTCCGGTCAAGGGCACGTACCTTGGTTGTGGGCACATCCCCAGTAAGTGGTGTGCAAGAGGCAGCTGGTCGATGTTTCTCTCTCATCAATGTTTCTAACTCTCTATCCATCTCAATTTCTCTCTGTGTAAAATCAATAAAATATATTAAAAAATTAAAAAGAACAACAAACTTCCCCAAAAGTCCAGGACCAGATGACTTCACCAGTGAATTCTACTAAACCTTCAAAGAAGATTAAAAACCTATCCTTCTCAAACTTTTCAAAAAAATTGAAGAGGCAATACTTCCTAACACAATTCTATGAGGCCAATATAACCTTGATTCCAAAACCTGGCAAAGATAACAAACAAAAAAGAAAACTACAGACCAAGGTCTCTGATGAATACAGATGCAAAAATCCTAAACAAAATGCTAGGAAACTGAATGCAGCAGCACATCCCCAAAGTAAATACATCATGATCAAGTGGGGTTCATTCCAGGACCACAAGGATGGTTCCACAGATGCAAATCGATATACCATATTAACATAGAAAGGTTAAAAATAATGTGATCTTATCAATAGATGCAGAAAAAGCATTTGATAAGATACAACATCCATTTATGATTAAAACACTCAATAAAATAGGAATAGAAGGTAAGTACCTCAACATGATAAGGGCCCAGATGACTCACTGATGAATTCTATGAAACATTTAATGAGGAAATCATATAAATTCTTTATAATCTCTCCTAGAAAAATAGAAGCAGAGGAATTACTTCCTAACTTATCCCATAAAACCAGTATTACTTTAATATAAAGCCAGACAAAGACATCACAAGAAAACTGCAGACCAATATCACTCATGAGCATATATACAAAAATTTTCAACAAAATATTATCAAATCAAACTCAACAATGTATAAAAAGAATTACATTTAAGCCAAATGGGATTTATTCCAAGTATCCAAGACTGGTTCAACATTTGAAAACCAATTAATGTAATCCATCTCATTAACAAGCTAAAGAATAAAAATCTGCCTAGCTGGCATGGCTCAGTGGTTGACCTATGAATGTGGAGGTCATGGTTTGATTCCCAGTAAGGGTACATGCTTGGGTTGTGGGTTCAATCTCCATTGTGGGGCATGCAGGAGGCAGCCAATCAATGATTCTCTGTCATCATTGATGTTTCTATCTCTTTCTCCTTTGCCTTTCCTCTCTTAAATCAATAAAAATATATATTAAAAAAAGAAAAAAAGAGAATAAAAATCACATGACCATATCAATAAATGCAGAAAAGCATCTGATAAAATCCAACACTCATTCATGATAAAAATCCTCAATAAACTTTGGAGGGGATATTTTCCAACTTGATAAAGAATGTCTACAAAAACCTATAGCTAACATCATATTTAGTAGTGAGCCACTAGAAGATATCTCACTAAGTTTAGGAATAAGGCAAGATGTCCCCTCTTACCAATGTTTTTCACTATCTTACTGGAAGTCCTAGCTAATGCAAGAAGATATATATATATATATATATATATATATATATATATATATATACTGATTGAGAGTGAAGAAATAAAACTGCCTTTGTTTGCATAGGACACGATTGTGAAAGGAGTTAAAGCAAAATTAGATAGGGTAAAGGATGGAAGAAGGAGGAATCATGGAGCTAGTTGAAATAAAAAAAAATGTTTTGCAATAAAACAGGATGGAAGAAAAACAGGATAAGTAGCAGAAAAACAGGATGGATATCAGAAAAACAGGATGGATAGCAGAAATATAGGGTGAATCGCAGAAAAACAGGGTGTTTTGATATAAGGATGTTTTTCTTGCAAGTGCAAAACAAAAAAGTTGCAAAAAGGCCAGGAACCAATCAGAGAGTAGCACAGATATACAAAGAGCATGCCTTTAGCAGATGTAAAGGGAAGAACAATGCTTGGGGGAGGGGGACCCCTTTGAATATCCCTCTGGATCAGGGAACGGTGTGCTTGTTTGCAATTAACTCCTGCCTTGTTGAACGCCTCTGGTCTGAGGCATCATTTTCGATTCCCTGAGACAGAACTCTGGGAAAAATTCCTGCTCCGGGATGAATTCCCTGAGACACTGTTCAGATATCTATTGTCTATGCAGAAAATCTGAAAGAATCATCATCAACAACAACAAAAACACAGCTGAAACTAATAAGTGACTATAGCAAGTTACAAGATACAAAGTTAATATACAAAACTCTATCTCTTTCTTAGTTTATCTTTTGAAGTTTGTGTCTTTTTCTTTTAATTACCTATGTTTTTTGTTTTTTTGTTCCACTTTCTGGGAAATTTCTTCATTATATTCCAAACTTCCTATTGACTTTTTTATGCTTTGGTATCCTAAAATTTCCATGATGTTCTTGTTTTCTGAGTTTTTCTTCCTCCTTCTCTCTACCTCCAGCCTCAGATTCTGTTTCTTATTTCATAGTTGTAGTATCTCCTTTTATGTATTATATACTAGTATGTCTTCTGCATATAGTGTTATTTATTTATTTATTGCTGCAAAAAACTTCCTTGTTTCATTTGGTCCAGTGCATGGGAGAGGGCTCCAGGATGGTTAAAAGCAGCAGTCATCCACTGGTGGTCTGTGGACCAGTACAGGTTTAAGGAAATCTTTTTTTAAAATTTTTTTATTTTTTATTAATGTATTATATGTGTACATATCTTACCATTGTGCCCCCACCCCCCAATCCCATACATGCCCTCCCTCCCCAGAGTTTTTCATCCATTGGTTTTGCTTATCTGCATGCATACAAGTCCTTGGGTTGATCTCTTACCTCCCCCCTATCTCCCTACCCTCCCTGCTGTAATTTGACAGTCTGCTTGTTGATTTACTGCCTCTGTATCTATCTTTTTGTTCATCAGTTTATAATGTTCTTTATTATCCATAAATGAGTGAGGTCATGTTGTGTTTTTCTTTCATTGACTGGCTTATTTCACTCAGCATGATGATGTTCTCCAATTCCATCCAGGTTGCTGCAAATGATAAGAATTTCTTCTTTTTTATGGCAGCATAGTAATCCATTGTGTAGATGTACCATAGTTTTTTGATCCAATCATCTGCTGATGGGCACCTAGGCTGTTTCCTAATCCTAGCTACTGTAAATTGTGCTGCTATGAACATAGGGATGCATATTTTCTTTCTGATTGGTGTTTCTGGTTTCTTAGGATATATTCCTAGGAGTGGGATTACTGGGTCAAATGGGAGTTCCATTTTCAATTTTTTGAGGAAACTCCATACTGTTCTCCACACCAGTCGGTTTAAGGAAATCTTAAGGAAACCTTTGGAGCAGCAGTGACCAACCGGTGGTCCACAGACTACTGATGGTCTGTGAGGTCCTATAGGTTGGCGATCTCTGGTTAAAAGAATGACTACTTGTTTCGGGAAGAGGCTCAGGTAAAAAAAAGCCAGACACCACGGGATGGAGAAGGGCCTCTGAAAAGCCTCTGGGCTCCAAAGGCTCCTAGTCGTGCTCGAGGGTGAGCTTTCCAAAGAGATATTTGCACAGCACAGCCTGGGGGTCGGCCAGCCAAGCCAGCCTGCGGAGGTGAGTCAGGTGTCACCCATCTTTTTTATGAGTTTCACCTCCTCACCTAGGAAATTGTTCTCCAGAAAGTAACAGAGATGAGGATCTGCCTGAGTAGAACCCAGGGCCTGCAGCTCCAGAATGGCCTGGTTCAGATTGCTCTCCAAGCCAGGGCGGCTTCCATGGCATCCTGAGTTTTGCCCCACTCATCTTGGGAAGGTTTCAGCACATCCTGGAAGAAGATGCAGCCACTGTGCTAGTTTTGCAACTTTAAGAGATGCTCAGTGCTGCCCTCCCTCGGAAGAAGTGCCCCATGCCCTCCAGAGCCACATCTTCAGGGTTCGAAATAGAAGCCCAGAGAGAGGTAGGTGTATGAGGTCTGCAGATGCAGGTTGGCCAGGCGGTTGACCCTCCACCTTGGTGAAATAATAATGATGAATTTGAGAACTCATGGCTGTTCAGTAATAACGAGTAGAAAAACAAACAAACAAACAAACAAACAAACAAACAAACAAAAAAACACCCCAGTGTGTTGGCTGGTCCCAGAAGTGGTTCTGAGGTGGTGACTGGATAAGATGCAGGAGAGTGGCCGGTAGCTGGAAGAAGGGGCATTCTGGGTCTGTTCTGTCCAAACACTGTTGAAGCTAGAGACAGATCTGGGACTGCGGAGGGCACTGCCCACAATGTTATTTTTATGTGTCTTTTCCTCTTTCCTGAAATGTGTTGGGTTGCATTAAGCTTTAGTTTTTATTAATTATGTGTGCTTAATGTTGGAAGCCTTCCTCCTTCTTATGTCTGAAGATTTTATCTCTCCCTCCATACTCAAGCGTGAGACACTACAATGTTGATTGGACACTACAGGCATGCATCATTGTGGGAGGATAGGGCTGAGAGTTAACTTTCCTGTTAGTTGAGCCACATGTATTAGTATAATACTTCCGGCTTTTTAAGCAACTGCTCTTGTTTAGGATTTTCCAGTTGGGTTCCTTGCCTTGGTTCTGGAGCAATCTCATTTTTTCATTGATAGGCTTTCACTCAAACTCCATTTCTTAGTCTCTTGTATCACCTCTGGCTGCTCTTTTGACTTCTGCCAGGCTTGGCAATCACATATCTCGGAGGTTCTCTGGTTCCCTTTTTCCAGAGAATGAATTCTCTGTCTTTGGGGTGGGAAGGGAAGTCCCTTCGCTGTGCACAGTGGGCCTGGGTGTTTACTCCCAATACATAATAGAAGCCTGTTCTCTTGTGCTCAGCTTCATGTCTCACTTCCACTTTTTGTGAGTCCCTTTGGAGAGGATTCTTGGTAAAATCCCCAGCTGTGGGCACTTAGTTTCAGCTTTTTCTATTCTACTCGAAACAGTTATGTATGCCTTCACTCAATTTCCATCTTGGAAAAAAAGTTATTGCTTACTCTTCATTCTTTTTGTAATTTTCCCCCTTTTGATGGGAGGCAAAGAAGATGAACCTTGTGTAATGTCAAGGGAAAATATTCAGTGTGTAAAAAAATTAGGAGACAAAATTGTAAAAGGTAACATATCCACATTTACCCCTAATCGTGGAATTACTGTTTCCTTTAAAAAAGTATTTTCTGAATGTGCCAAATTTTCTATAATAAGCATACAACACTTTCAAAATAAAAAAAATTATACAAACATGTTTAAAAATTCATACTGATAATAATAGCTCAACAAGGGAAACTTTTTTTTTTAAATCAATCTTTATTGTTCATATTGTTACAAAGGTTCCTCATTTCTTCAACAAGGGAAACTTTGATTGCAGTGGACATTAATGACCTGGAGAAGAAAAAAAAAGCATTTATTTTCTCTATGTCACATGTTAAAGCTTTAATAATAAATTAAATGCAGGCAATGAAGAAACAAGCTTCCTAGTAAGAAGTGGTGAGTTTTTGCTTATCTGCCATGTAAGTACTATTCCTATAGATAATGGTTCACGATATATATACATATATATATATACATATATTGTATATGTATATATATTAAGATTATATAACTGGTAGGTATTAAAGATTTAATATGATATAATCCATAAAATATGGTTACTTTATATTACAAGGTGCTTTTAAATACCTGATTATAATCTAAATCAAACTGTTCTAAAATGGGTTCCATGGAATACCAGCTTTAATTGATAAAGAAATAAACTTGCAAATTGCTACATCTTCCTTTCCTTTCTAGGAGAAACAATTCACATCAGGGAATAGAAGTTTTTGAGGATACTGTAGTAAAGAAACTTGATTAATTTTATTGGTTTAACTTTGATAAGAATTTTTGTATTTTTAATTATAGTTTACTTTCAATATTATTCTGTATTAGTGTACAGCATAGTGTTTAGACAATTAAAGTGGCCCCCTGATACTTCAAGTACCCACCCACTATAGTAAGTAGTGCTGCAATAAACTTATTTTGACATTGGATATGTTTTTATTTTTTATTTATTTATTTATTTTTACAAAATCTCTTCATGTGATCCTGACCATTATTGTGATTATTGTTACTTTAATCAAATGTTCAACGTTTTATTTCTTTCATGTCATAATCATGTTCTTTTAGCAAAGAGGCTGGGGGACGATACTTATTTTTGTGGTATGGTAGAGTCAAACCATAAAATGTATTTAATCACAAAGTAAAGTAAAATTTACTATGCTGGATATTCACTGTATTGCTTTAGGAGAGAAATATTATACTGTTTTATTGGGGGCATGGTGGCTTTTCTTGTTTTTGGATAAGGTTCAGGAGGTTCTGGTTCCCAGCTGTTTTCCAGCAGCCATGGCATTTTGTAGAACCTGGAGCATCATGTGGAAGTATCTGTGTTAAAACATATCTGTAGGTGCTGGCTATTGTCAATTCTACAGCTGGAGCCCTGAGATATGAAGGTTTATTGTCTAATTTTCAAGCAAATACAATTTTAATGAAAGTAATCATTCAGGGATTTTTCTTTACTGCATTTGCTTTTTTATGTCTGGACTCCTTTTATAAAAGGAAATAGGGGAAATCATTTGGGAATCTAAAATAAATTAAGCTTTAACTGTTCATATTCTTAAACTGCACTATCTGAGCATATAAATGGTGGCATTTACAATAAAATTGCTTGGAAATAATCGGCTCTTTTAAAACAATTTCTTAAAGCCTCCTAGTTAAGTTTTTCCACAGTGGGAGGCCTCTGGTCCTATTGGAGCTATGGAGAGCAGAGATGTGGGTTCTAGTCCCAGCTGCGGCACTAACAAGCTCTAAGGTAGGGGTGTCGAACTCAATCAGAGAAGGGGCCAAAATCTAAAATCCAGCCTAAATCGCGGGCCGAATGGTTTACTGAACAGTCATAAACTGTCATTGTGATGGAAACGCAGCGGAGTGCAGTGATGACAGCGCGGTGCGGGCCACATTGCAAGGCCTGGCGGGACGGATTTGGCCCGCGGGCCTTGTGTTTGACACATGTGCTCTAAGGTATTGCTGTGACTACTATCAAGAGCAAATTTTATTGAGGACTAAGTATATGCCAGCTATTGTGCTACAGGCTCTACATGTTTAAGTTCTTTTCATCTTCACTATATCCCATCTGAGGATTGGACTGAATAACTCCTTATCCCTTTTCCAGGCTTAAATAATCCCAGGAGATATGTCTCTGCTGCCAGACCTTTGTTCTACTCCGAGGGCAGAGAGATCAGGAAGCAAAAGAATCTCATTCTCACTAAAAGCAGATAATAGACAAGTTCATGGGAGCCTGAGATGGAACTCAGAACCATTTTCTATTCTAAACCAATATATAATCTGGTATAATGTATATATTATAAACAGATTTCATAAATGGGTTTTTCTGGTAGCCCACACATCAGAAAACCAAATATAACATTGTTTTCTTAGCTCACAGCCTATTTAATTTGGGTAAGGGAAGAGGTGGTTTTTATTGATGTTCCCACTAATGTGGGGTCCTGTGCTTGACCAACTTAGCCATCAACTCTACCAGTTAAGTGACATTATATATCTCCATCATAGTAACTCCACCACCTGATATTTATTAAGGGGTTTGCGGTTTTAAATATATCTCTAAACCCATGATCTTATTTGATTTCTGTTCCTTAAGACTGTTCCATATAGTTATAATACATGTCTGAAAGATAAGACCCTCTAGAATATTACTTTTACTGTCTTATTTTCAGTTCTGACTCAAAGACTGAAAAATTTGAAAACTCAAAGACTGAAATCATCATAGCCCAGTGATTTCTAACCAGCTGCTCTGCTTTGGTAAAGGGGCCTTGGTCTGAGGGGCCATTCTGGCATGGGGATGGTTTGGCAGGCAGAATCCTATTTATCTGTTTTTAACACAAATACCCCAAAGTGCAGAAATTACAGAGTGTGTGTCTTTTACATATATATTATGCCATTTTGATGTATGGGCTTGTTAGAACTCACCACCCATCCTTTATCTTCCTAAAAAGGTCTCTCATAAAAGTCTCAGAAGGAGCCTTCAGAATTCCTAGGAAACCGAGCTGGATGTTTATTGAACTCTTATTCATCTGTGCTCATCTTTCTTACTGTTTACCTTTTAGCCTGTTAGCTGCTGAGAAACAACTTGGAAAAAGCTTCTGTCTGCTCAGTTCTTATTAGGATTGCAATGATTTTATTCCCACTTCCCCCATTAAATAATTAAGGAAATAAGAAATACAAAATTAATTAGTATTTAAATCAGACTACTGAGTTTAAATCTTTTAGTAGGCTTCCTTATTATTATTATTATTATTATTATTATTATTATTATTTTTAATGTGGAGCCCTATTTTTAAAAAACTTAAGTAAAAACTTAAGCAGCCTCAATAATTTGGTAGTTCTAAAAGAATGTGTGGATCATTCACTTTGAGGCAGACTAGTTTCCTAGGGCCCCAGATCACATAGCCAAGAGTTTACAGAGATTTTGGTGCCAATAACAGTCATAAACTCCTACACAACATGCCACAGTGTGGGTGCAGGAACTGTGAGAGAGCCTCTGACCAGGCTTAAATCCTACAATTAGAGATTTATTACTTTGGCTCAAGGTTTTGTCACCTGGAAAATTATAAAAACCTTATGTGAGGGGACATGGTCAGCCTTATGAATTTATCAAAATCTTTAATGAGAGTAGGCTTTGATATTGATGGCTGAGACAAAACAGACAGATAAGGTTGAAGAGAGTCTTGACAGTGGCAGGAAAGTGGACATAGGGGGTGGGGAAGGCCAAGAAAAAGCAGCTAGTGATGGGGAAGGATAGAAGGCCAAATAAAATTTACCTATTTTGTTCATTTATTTATTCAACAGCTACTGAGACTCTGTTGAGGGCTGGGGAAGAGATAATCATGCACTCCGGGCATTCCAGTACGGAATGAGAGGCAGCCACGTGAACAAGCAGTGACAGCAAAGTGCCATTAGGTGGGGCAGGCAAAGAGGATGGTGCAATTGAAGAGGAAGGATGTGGAGAAGTGACAGAGAAACTGATATTTAAATTTGGTTTTAAGGAAGTGAGAGAGAGGCTGATATTTAAATTTGGTTTTAAGGACAAATAGAGAGGATCCAAGATGGTGGCGGAGTAGGTGGAAATTATACTCACCACGTCCCAGGACAAAACTGAAGTTACAACTGGTGGCTGCCCCTTCAGCTCTTGCTCAGAGCCACACAACCCAGTCTTTCCCCACCCAACTCTACTGTGTTCCCAGCCCCCCTCCCTCTGTTGAAGCCTAGGATGAATGGTTGCAAATGAGATTTTGTGTCCTTTTCCTTTAAGAGGGCACCTGGGTCTTAGCAGACAGAATCCCCGCTGATTTTCACAGGCAGTTTTTATGTTGGCACCTCTTCCCAGCTCTGGTGCTCTGGGCTGGGTAGCCCAGCCTGGGGTTGAGACCCCCTCACTCCTCAAGGAAAATGCTTACAGCTGAGATGTCCCTCTGGAATGTCAGCCACAGCCTGTGGGAGCAGATGTGCCCCTTCCTCATCTTCACCCTTCCTTCCAATCTTGATGTTGTTTCTTCTGTAAATCCTTGGTTATAAGACTTCTATTCACTAGGCTTCAGTTTGTTATTCCGGTTGATTATTTTCTAGCTAGTCACAGCCAGTGGATTCTTTCAGCCAGTCCTTATCTCATTTAACCTCTCTGCACCAGCAGGCACTGTTGACTACCTTCTCCTTGACTCTCTTTCCCTCAGCGAAGGAGCTGCCAAGCTGCAGAGACTCGGCATCAGTGGTTCTTGGGTGACGCTCCCCAAAACCAGAGAGGAAGGAAGGGGGCCCAATACCTCACAGAGCCGCATGATTCCTTGGCTGTGGGTTATAATGTTGCTGGGCACTGTTGGCCCTGAATCTGGTTTGCTGCCCACTTGCATTTGTGTTCCACACCCTTTACGATAGCAACTTTGCATAGTGCCCTCTCACACTCCGACCCCTTGAGGAATGTTAGAGAGCCAGTTTTGGCTTGATCCCCCCAGGGCAGCCAGGGGCTCCACCTGCCAGAGGGACCCTGCTCATTCTGCAGATGCCTTTCAAGCTACAGCACCATCCCAGATGTGGCCGGCAGGGGAGGGACTGTGGGAGGTTGTCTCCAGGGCATGTCTGGCCCTGCAGGCCACCTTCTAATTAATTTCCTTTTAATGTACATGAATCTGTGCACTGGGTCACTAGTATTATACTAACTACTAGAGGCCTGGTGCACAAAATTTGTGCATGTGGGGAGGGGATCCCTCAGTACGGCCCCCACTCTCTCCAAACCAAAACCCCTTTGGGGACTGTCTGACTGCCAGACATCCCTCTCACAATCTGGGACCTCTGGCTCCTAACCATTCACCTGCCTGCCTGCCTGATCACCCCTAACTGTCCTCACCTGCTGGCCTGGTTGCCCCTTCCTGCTCTTCCCTGCCGGCCTGATCACCCCTAATCACCTCACCATTGTGGCTTTGTCTAGAAGGACACCTGGAAGACATCTGGTCTAATTAGCATATTATCCTTTTATTAGTATAGATGTATGGTGCCAAGTGGTACTGGAAATATCAGAAGTACTTTGTAAAGTATATGATTTTTCTTTTTTTTTTTTAATTGATTACTTTTAAAAATATATATATTTTATTGATTTTTTTTTTCAGAGAGGAAGGGAGAAAGATAGAGAGCCAGAAACATCGATGAGAGAGAAACACCGACCAGCTGCCTCCTGCACAACCCCCACTGGGGATGTGCCCACAACCAACATACATGCCCTTGACCGGAATCGAACCTGGAACCTTTCAGTCTGCAGACCGACACTCTACCACTGAGCCAAACCAGTTTTGGCAAGTATATGATTTGTCTAACCTCTGTATATGCTGTATACTGAAGTGAAAACAAAATAATATTAAATGTAAACTGTAATTAAAAACATAAAAACCAAACAAATAAGCACAAATAAAACTCTTCCCATATATCTTTAAAGAAAGGACAAATAAGAGACAAATAGAAATGTTTGCCTGTAGGACTACAGTAAAATCCTTTATTCATGGTTTCCCTTCCCTCAGTTTCAGATACCTCAGTTAACTGAAGCCTGAAAATATTGAATGGTAAATTCTAGAAAGAAACAGTTCATAAATTGAAATTTTTATGCCATTCTGAATAGCATGATGAAATCTTGCAGTGTCCCTCCTGGGATGTGAATCATCCCTTCATTTATCGTCTCTGCGCTGTGTTTTCTTCCCACCTATTAGTCACTCAGTAGCCATCTTGATTATCAGTTTGACTGCCAATGTATCACAGTAACCTTTATTTTAAAGAAACCCTTATTTTACTTATTGGCCTCAAAGCACAAGAATAGTCATGCTGGAGATACTGATATGCCAAGGAGAAACCTCAAAGTGCTTTCTTTAAGTGAAAAGGCAGAAGTTTTCAATTTTATACAGAAAGGAAAAAATTATATGCTGAGGTTGCAGAGAGAGTGATCAGACATTTATATACCTTACAAAGTTATCACCCCAATAAGTCTAGTACCCATCTGAAGGAAATGTAATGATTTAAATCTTGGGCAAGTTATATAGGTTTATGCATAAGGGTTATTATTTGTATTCACACCAAACTTTTTCATGTTATTAACCCATTTGAGTAGTCTGTGAACACAAAAACTAATAGGTGAAATTTTGTTAAACCCAAATCAAAAGTAAATGAAATGCTATGATTAAGACTTAATGTTGGCGTTTTGTTTAAAGGGCACTTTTCAATGTGCCAAATGCAGTGCTTTAACTTTTAGTGAAAACTTCATCTTGATATAAAACATGCTCTTTAGATGAAGTTTCACAAAAGGATATCATGCCCCAATTCAAATACACTCCCTGTTTTGAGGTCTTCCTGTCCTCGGAAGGAAGGCAACTCCTGTGGAAGCCAGGAGCTCTTTCCATCATTTCCTGCTCCCATTGGGAATGCTCTGTGACTCAGCCACAGTGCTCCCAGGGCAGTCACACCATGTCAAGGGTTAGAGGCAGATCATGGGAAAGTAAACGTTTAGAAGGGAACAACCCAGCAAAAATGAAGAGAGCAAGGCAAGCCAGATCCTCTGGCTTTGATTGCGAGATAAAGTCATATAACAGGTGCTAGGACTTAGATCAAAATTATAAATAGAGTGTAAATTCTAATGAGAATAGCTGAGTGACTCGGGGGCTGAGACAGGGTTATGGAGGCCTATGCGATTTCAGGTAGCAACTTTTCACATGGCCCTTTTTAGTCCCAGTTCTACTTTCCTCTTTGACTTTGTTCATACTTTGTTCATTTCAGGTGATGATGTGTTTCCCTTTGTACCATAGTTTTGTATTATATTTAGCCTGACTGGTCCATTGAGTCTACCCATGTTTTTTTTTTTGTTTTTTTTTGTTTTTTGTTTTTTTTTGTTTTTTTTTTTATCTCTTATCTGAGAGAGACTTAAGTTGGAGCTACATGTAAGCCCCTGGAGGATAAGGAGCTGTGTTACTCATACTGGTTTCCTGATAGTCCAGGGCTTTGTATGTAGTATGTGTTCTATATAGGATGGCTAAAGAGAACTTGGCTTCTGATAGGTTTGATTTCCTGCTCTACTGCTCATAGCATGTGACCCACATCAAGGAGTTTAACTCACCCCCCCCCCCCCCCCTAAATCTTAGATTTCTCACTGGGCTCTGCTATTAAATGAAATAATGTATTTCTCAAAACCCCAGTACCTAGCACCCAGTATGAGCTTTAACAATTGCCCATTGTATATAATAAAAGGCTAATATGCAAATAGACCAAACATTGGAACAACCGAACAACCAGTTGCTATGACTTGTGCTGATCACCAGGGGGCATGTGAGGAACATGGCGGGCATAGGCAGCAGGCAACAGAGTGTGAAACATGGTGGGCATTGGGCCGTGGCAGGATGGTGAACGAGGGCTCCAGATCAAGGCGGGGGCGCCAGTCTCTGCCATTGGGGTGGGCCTCCTGTGGTTACTGAAAATTCTTTGCTCCCATGCAACACAGTCCTGCCCAGCACTTGCACCTGCTGCCAGCATTGGCCTCACTGACACCCACAGCTGGCACTGGAGCCCCCGCTTGCATCTGCTGCCAGTGCCTGGCACTGGTCCTGATTGCTTGATGCCATTAGCAGGTGCTAGTGGTGGCTGCCGGCCCTGACTACCCCTGAGGACTTCTCTACCTGCCCCTGTTCCTAAGGGGCGATCAGGTCAACAGCTGCCCCACTTACACCCACTACTGGTGCTGGCCCCAATTGCTCTACACAGTCAGTGAGTGTGAGCAGAGCTGGTGCTGTCAGCATGTGGGAGTGGTGGTGGTGGGAGTAGGGCTGCCAGCAGACAGGAGACTGGGGGCCAAGGTGGGAGGGGCCAGGTGGGGGTGCAGAAAATGGGCTGAGACCCACCCCTATGCCCACTGCAGCCTCGCAGCCCACAGTTCAAGGTGCACGAATTCGTGCATTGGGCCCTAGTTATTACAATGGTCAATAGCTTCAAGATTATAATAAGTAGTAAAAACCATTTTATTTCATTATAGCATACTGATAAGTGGATTATCTTATTTTTAACAATGGCACCAAATATAGTACCCTACCTGACAGCTTTGGGTTTCTTTTTTTCTTTTCTTTTTTTTAACATATTTTATTGATTTTTTTTTTTTTTTAATAGAGAGGAAAGGGGGAGGATAGAGAGTTAGAAATGTCAATGAAAGAAAAACATCTATCAGCTGCTTCCTGCACACTCCCTACTGGGTGTGTGCCCTCAACCAAGGTACATGCCCTTGACTGGAATCGAACCTGGGCCATTTCAGTCCACAGGCCAATGCTCTATCCACTGAGCCAAATTGGTTAGGGGCACACTTTGGGTTTCTTATTTGTAAAACTTAGATGTTATCTTACAGAATTTTTGTGAAAATAAATTTGGATGGCATTTGTACATGAATGTTTGTGTCTACCAATGGGCAGCTATTGAGGTTTGGGTGGGAATTTTGAAGAGGGAGATCTTAGGTAGTCAGATCCTACAGACACTTTCTTAAAGCATCAATAATCACAAAACCACAGGGAACTGTGCAGTAATAGTGAGCAAATAATATATCTCTCTCTTAGCTCAGTGCTCAGCACAGATTGGATCCTCAGTAAACGTTTGCTGAGAAAATTGATTTAGCATCTGTTTGTTGCTTGTAGTGCAGGATGCAGCAAGGTGTACAATTCCTCACCTCAAGAAACACATTTCTAAAGAAGAGACAGATAAGTGCAGGCATACTTTGGAGATATTGTAGTTTAATTCCAGACTGCCACAATAAAGCAAATATTGCAAAAAAGCAAATCACACAAACCTTTTCATTTCCCAGTGCATATAGGAGGTATGTTCACAGTCTATTAAGTATGCAATAGGATTATGTTTTAAAAAACAATATATTAAAAAAACAATGTACATATCTTAATTTAAAAATACTTCCTGATAAAAAGTGCTAACCATCATCTCAGTCTGTTGAAAAAAAAAAAAAAAAGACACCGATAGACTTACCCTATGCAGGGTTGTGGCAAACGTTCAATTTATTTTAAAAAAATGCAATTTTCATGAAATGCAATACAGTGAGGCACAACAAGAAAGGTATGCCTCTAAATAGAAAGTAAAATAGTATAATATAGGAATGAGGAGTCAGGAAGATTTCTTGATGAAGAACATTGGGCATTGAATCTTGCAGGATACATGGGAGTCCATCATGTGAAGAAAAGAACAGGAAACATGTGCTGGGGACAGAATGTAAGGCACTTGGACTTCAGGATTGTTGTAAGAAGTACAACTTGTTCTGGGAGGAAGGAGTATATATATAGTGAGTGGTGAGTGAGTGGTGAGATGTAGTCCTAGTAGGCCTTGAATGCTATGCTGAGGAGTTGGGATTGCTTGCTGGAGGTAATGTGTGGAACGCCTGAAAGACCTTCATTAAGGGCATGTCATGAACACATTTCTATTTTAGGAAATTCCCTGTTGGGAAGCATGCAGAACGGTTGAAATAGAAAGAGGCTGGATACAGAAGTAGAGTTACAGGGCCGAAACCGGTTTGGCTCAGCGGATAGAGCATGGGCCTGTGGACTGCTTTCCCAGGTTTGATTCCGGTCAAGGGCATGTACCTTGGTTGCGGGCACATCCCCAGTAGGGGCTGTGCAAGAGGCAGCTGATCGATGATTCTCTCTCATCAATGTTTCTAACTCTCTATCCTTCTGTTGTCCTCTCTGTAAAAAATCAATAAAATATATATAAAAAAATAAAGTAGAGTTACAGCAAAGATGGGCAGGAGGAAATGGATATCAACTGTATTCAGGAGGTATGGTAGAGTTAATTGGACATAAGGTCAGGTTGGCTACAGAGAAAAAAAAAGAGAGGAATGCTATTGTTTGAGTAACTAAATATATGAGGATTCCATTAATAATCTTGTCTACCATTTATTGAGGCTTATTATGTACCTGGCATACTGTTTTGCATGAATTATTCCATTTTATCCTCATGTCAATCTGCAAAGTAGTTATTATCTTCATTTTATGGAGGAAGAAGGTGAAGCTCAGAGTAATTAGGAAGCTTACCACTGTCTTATATGGATTAAGTGGTGGAGTTGGGATTTCAACGCCAGTATCTGTCTCCCAAGCCCAGGCCATTAGTCATCGTGGCATGCACAGACCCTTGCTATGCTGAGAGACCACGGGAAGAGAAGATTTGGAAAGGAAAGGGAGGAGATGATGAGTACTTGGTGTAAGTAGATCCAACCTATCACGTTCTATGCTGAATTTTTCTTGCATGGAAGCAACATTGCTCCTGTCTGGGGGTGTTGGTGGGTGAGGGATAGGAAAATGAGCCAAGAAGGCCCTCTACAAGATTCCTGGTAACATCAGGGTGTTCTCTCCTGCCTCCTCCAGAATAGCAGTTGATCAAGGAGAAATTAAGGATAAGAGGTCTTCAGGCTAACGTTTCCAGCTTTAGTGAGAGTAGCAACAGAAAGGGGGCCCACAAGCTAGGAAGCTTAGGGCTCCAGGGATGTAGACTCAGCTCCATGGCATGGTTAAGAACAGTACCCCACAGGCTCCTTTAAATACTGAACTCACAGCAAGTAAACATGCTCCCACAATGACTGTACATAATGTATCGGTGGAACTAATACAAATGGAATACAAGTGAGGAGCTGCTATTTAGTTCTCCTGGCAATTGGCATCTGAGCCAATTCAAGAATATGTGTGAATCCTTGGGCAGGCAGGCATGAGTTCAGAGCCTCCAAACGGAACCTTCTCCTGTCCCTCCTCTCTCAAAGCGCAACTCTTTATTCTAAAGAAGGACCCACTTAAAGCCTCTTTAGTCATTTCTCCTGGAAGAAGACTCAGTCTCTTGAGTCCTGTCTTATGAACACATTCTTGATTTTGAGAGTAGGGCAGGAAAGAATTCAGTCAGTGCATGTCAGCAGGGAGAGGAAGGCAGCCCAATTTGGAAATGCAGAAAAATGCAAACTATCTAACTAGGGTTAACCATTATACTAATTTTTAGTGAGGTAACATTGGTTAGTAACATATAAGTTTCAGGTATACAACAGAATTTGGTATCTGTGTACACTATAGTGTGCTCACCCCCAAAAGTCTAGTTTCTCTGTCACCATACATTTGACCCCTTTTACTCATTTTGTATACCCCACCCCTTCCTCCTTTGGTAACCACCAATCTGTTGTCTGTATCTATGAGTTTCATTTGTTTCTTTTTTTTTATATTCAACATATGCGTGAAATAATTTGTTTTTTTACTTTTTCTGTGTGATTTATTTCACTTAGCACAATATCCTTAAAATTCATTCATATTGTCACAAATGGCAATTTTTAATCTTTTTTATGAATGAATAGTATTCCATTGTGTAAAAAAAATGTACCACATCTTATTTATTCATTCATCAGTTGATATAAGAATGGATATTATATTAAAAAAACCAACCCCCCCAAAAAAAAACACACAACAAAAACACAAACCAATGGACACAAAACTCTGGGGAGTGAGGGTATGTACAGGGGGTGGGGGGGAACAATGTTAAAATATGTACACAGATAATAATTAAAAAAACAAAACAAAAACAAGAGTTGAAGAGGATATGGAGAAAAGGGAACCCTCATGCACTGTTGGTGGGATTGTATTATAAGTTGCTGCAGCCACTATGAAACTCAGTATGAAGATTCTAAAAAAAAATAGATAAAAATAAAACTACCATATAATCCAGCTATTCTACTTCTGGGTATTTATGCAAAGAATATGGAAACACTAATTTGAAAATATATATGCACCCCTATGCTCATTGCAGCATTATTTACAGTAGTCAAGATATAGAAATAACCATGATGTCATTTTTTATGCAATTCAATACAGGTTTCTCCGTAAACTATGGGCTAATAGAAATTTATTTCATGACCATATCTGAGTCATGACTTCTCAGTGTCCTTCTGTGCTTGACATTTGTCATAGTTATTCCCTGGGGAGGATAATTTGTAAATGTACCACTAAGACTCCAGCATGTTTGAAGATAAACTATGGTTTGATGGACATGTTAGTACTTTTGCTTTCTCACCTTTTGGCATGTGTTTTTGTGTTTGGAAGGGTATTGGGCAAGATGGGAATGGGGAGAGTCAAGAATTAATGGGCATGAAGTAAATTGATTCTTTTTGTTGTTACTCCTCACCCAAGGATATTTTTCCCATTGATTCTTGGAGAGAATGGAAAGGAGGGAGAAGGGGAGAGAGACAGAAACATTGATGTTAGAGAGACACGTTGATGGGTTGTCTTCTGTACCAGCCCTGCCCAGGGCCATGATCAAATCTGCAATCCAGGTACATGACTTTGACTAGCAATTAAACCCGCAGCACTCTGGTGTGTGGGATGACACTCCAACCACTGAGCAATACCAGACAATTGACTTTTTCATAACTATGGTATAACTGGAAGTAAAAATAACTGTGGAGCAGAAAACAACTATTATTATGCATATTGTAATGAATATCTGGGTCATGAAATGACAAGAATGTGTGCTTTGTCCACTTGGCTACTGATTTTCCTATTCCATGTTTCTAGGCACCCCAGGAGGAGTTTCATTCTCTTCCCTTACAGAAGTGACAGGATTTCTGCTTCAAATGATTGAGATGTTCCCTGACCTTGTTGCTTTACTCTTCCACACATCCACAGCGAGCCAACCCTTCCTTCAATCTGAGGAGATAGACAAAGAGTCTGAATCTTTTGTTGTTATTTCCAAGAGCTGGAAAAATAGGTAGTGAGCCCATCAGATTACCAACATCCCTCTCCCCCAATCCTTTTTAATCGGGAAAAATGTTTAATTTTACAACCTAGCAAATATGCTACAAATTTGAAATCCAACAACATTATCTATAGAAAGAATCATCAAAAATCAGTATTTTCGCTCAAAGTTTTTCAGAGAATTAATATAACTCCTTGTCTTACAATTCATTTTCCTTTAAATGACTTTAAAGAAATTAGTAATTAAGGGTAAAACAACCATGACCACAACATCAGTATTAAAGGTTAAGCAATCTTCCACTGCCCTTGTTTATTGTTTGTATCATCAGTTTAGCTTTCCCTTTCTTCAGAGGCCTATAGAAATGGCTGGCAATTTTCAATCATCAAATCAGAGCCCTTCGTTGGAATCATTTTCTATGGGGTAATGAAAGATATGCAGCAAGTCATTTAATCATTTCCATAATTAGAACAAGAGCACAGCTTCCTGACGTTCCATGGTCAGAAGTCACACAAAAGTAAATGCACAAAGCCCTTACGTTATGTGGTTCTAAAATAGTATTAATAGCTGTTATACTTCAAAAAGTAAATACATCCAGTAGTTTGTCCAACCCCCCAGTTAGACATAGTCAGAGCTCTGCTCTATGATTGCTTATCTGTTGATGACTAATGAAAAGCAAGTCAGAGCATTTCACCTGAAAAAACATTATTTCTGTTTAATGGGTGTGTCATAGATAGCCACTCCCATGAGACTTACTCAAAACTTCCCCGGATTTCTCAAGGGCTGGGGGAAAGCAACATTTAAATACTTTGAGTATTTCCTATTCATGTGATTCACATACCTGTAGAGCTTCGTGGGAGATCACCCAGGTGTAATGTGGCAAAGGCCTCAGGGGATCGCAGAAATTGTAGGTGCCCTAAACCTCATTTTAAAGAAAGGAAACACGTTTATCTGAGGCTTTTTGGTGGGGTAGTTTAGATGCTATGATCCAAGACTCAGGGGAGGTGGGGATCTCACACCACTTCAAATATCTCTCTCATTCCACTGGCTTCTGGTGATCTCTCTATCTTCTTTCCTCCCAACTTGCAGAATTGAAAAAGTTCATTCACCGGGCTCTAGGCACTGTGAGTTAGAGGTTCAGGGTGGTGCTGGGAGCTAATAGGTCAGAGGTGAGTTAAGGTGATGGATCTTTTTTTTTTTTTTTTTTTCAGGTCTTGAGGACAGCTCGGAGATTTTTTTTGGTGTCCCTCTGCCTGGTCTCCTAGGAAAGTAGCCAGGAGGTCAGTCCACCTAAGGGTTCAGGAATTGAAACATAACTTAAGTCAAGACATTTGTCATTAGTCTTCCAGAGGTTCCTGTGACCATTAGTCAGGTCCAGGCTACAGTGTCCTGCTGTCTTGGGGGTTACTGGCTATCTTGGGAAAAGTCTAGGTCTTTTAAGGGTGTATAAAGAGAAGGAGAGAAGATTTCTAGGGCTAGAGTGTAAAACTAAGTTTAATCAAAGTCACTTAGGACTCTTGGTTTCACAGCTGTCCTTCACATAGAGGTTAGAATACAGTTGTTCAGAGATCCAAGATGGCAGCACAGGTAAACACCTAACTGCAGCCTCACACAACAATTTCAATAAAATACAACTAAAATACAAAATGGACATTATCCAGAACTACAGGAAAGTCAACTGACTGGAAATTCTACAATGAGAAGGAAAGAGAAAACCAGAAGGAAAGGTAGAGTTGCTGTAACAGCCTAAGATACTGAGACACGCTGCGCGCGCAGAGAGGACAGAGCCGGAGAGGAGGGGGAGGATGAGTGCCTGGCTGGCATTCCCTAGTGGGAAGGAGATAAAAGCTCCAGACTGGGCTGAACCCCAGATCCGACAGCACTGAACCCCAGTTCTAGGCTAGACCCTTGGGACCCAGGCTCATACAGAGGCAGCCTGGACTGTAAGGTGGAATCTCAGGGGAGCGGTGAAAGGCAGTCCCGGAGGCGCGCACTTTGCAGGCAGAGAACGAACGGTTGACTGTGCCGCTGATTGCCCTAGCGGGAAGGAGACGAAAGCTCCAGACTGCTCTGAACCCCAATTCCAACTGAACTGAACTCCAGTTCCAGGCTCATTGGGGGAGAGCCTAGACTGTTTGGTAGTGGGTGAAACTCGAGGGCACTTTTCTCTCAGAGGTGCTTGTAGTGAGTACTGAAGGACCCTGAGGAACACTGGGACTCAGGAGCCTCATAGGGTGGGGTTGAGGGAAGCTAAGGCTGTAGGCTCCACCCTGAAACTCCACCCAATCCAAGCTGAACATAGAGACTCTTAAGGCTACCAACTCAGGAAAGCTGTGAAAATGCTGAGACAAGGAAACAGATCACAAACGAAAGAAATGTAGGACAAAAAGCGACTGGATATAGAGTTCAAAACCACACTTATAAGGTTTTTCAAGAATTTCCTAGAAAAGGCAGATAAAATAAATGAGACCTATGAGGATATGAAAAGGGATCAACTAGAAATAATAAAGGATCAACAAGAAATAATAAAGGATCAACAAGAAATAAAGAATACATAGTCTGAAATAAAAAATATTATACAGAGTCCTAAAAACAGAATGGAAGATTGCAACAATCAAGTCAAAGATTTGGAACATAAAGAGCCAGAAGACACTCCTCCACAGAAGCAAGAAGGCAAGAGAATCCAGAAAGTTGAAGATAATGTAAGAAACTTCTGGGACAACTTCAAGTGAACCAACATCAGAATTATGGGGGACTCAGAAGAAGAGAGAGAGCAAGATACCGAAAACATATTGGAAGAAATAGTGACAGAAAGCTCCCCCCCACCCCCCACCCCCCGCCGGTGAAAGAAATAGACTTACAAGTCCAGGAAGCGCACAAAACTCCAAACAAAAGGAATCCAAAGAGGACCAAACCAAGACAAATCATAATTAAAATCCCAAGAGCAAAAGACAAAGAGAGAATATTAAAAGCAGCAAGAGCAAAGCAGGTAGTTACCTATAAAGGAGCACCCATATGATTGTCTGCTGATTTCTTAACAGATACCATGCAGGCCAAACGGGAATGGCAAGAAATATTCAAGGTGATGAATAACAAGAACCTACAGCCAAAAATAATCTACCCAGCAAAGCTATCACTCAGAATCGAAGGCCAGATAAAGAGTTTGACTAATAAAAGAAAGCTAAAGGAGTTCATCAACACCAAACCAGAATTATATGAATTGCTGAAGGGGGTTCTTTTGGAAGAGAAAGAGAATAAAGATAAAAATTATGAACAACAAATATGTAACTATTAACAAGTGAATCTGTAAACAAAGAGGATTAAAAAAAAATCTGATGAACAATATTAACTGGTGAATATAATAGAATCAGAGGTATGGAAGGGGAGTGAATTGACAATTCTCAGGAAAAAGGGGAGTGGGGGATGTGTGAGAAGAGACTGAACATAAAATGTGCACCTATGGATGAGGACAATGCAAGGTGGGGAAAGGGCAGAGGGTGGGGTGGGAACCTGGTGGAGGGGAACAATGGAGGGGGGAGAAAATGAGGAACATTTGTAATAATATGAACAATAAACATTTATTAAAAAAAAAAAAAAGAATGTAGTTCATGCCATGTTATTGTTACTCCTTATTTTCCAGCTTATAAAATTCAGACATCTCAGCTTACCATTCCCGACAACTGGTCCCGTGTCACATCAGCCTTGCTTTACTGGTACATGCCTTTGAGTCTGCTGAATTAATAGTCTTGTCACTGTTCTGACAATGTCTTTATCTATCCGCTTGGCCAACATGGGACCCTCTTGTCTTCCACAATAGTGATGAAAACTCTTGGTATCCAGGCAATCTTCCCTGGTGATTTTACCTCATTCTAAACACCTTTCTCATAGCATAATTATTTAGACATTTTAGAGATATATATCCAACTTTGCAACAATATAAAGAGAAAAATTTTAAGAAAATGTTCTCCATAATCTTAACACCCTTACATAACTTTTCAAACTTCTTTATGTTTCCTTCTTATTCTTTCTTACCTGAGTATAAACGTCTACGTGATATATACAACTTGTATTATTTTTTTCATTCAATGACATTTTGTAACTATTTTTCCATGTCACTGTACTATCTTCATTTTAAATAATAGTATTATAGTACTTTATCTATGGATAGTAAGTTGTGATAGAGAGAATAGGGTAGGTAACCAACTTAAGTATAACCTTGGCACAAAAATTCTTGAGCTTCAGTTTGTTCACCTGTGAAATGGGGATAAATGTATGTAAAGTACATTATATAGTGCCTAATATCTGATGAACACTTTGATTTATTTCCCAGTTTGAACCATATGAACTTGTTTTTATCATTTGTTGCTTAAACTTTTTTTTCTTTTGTGGCTGTTTCATGAGCAATTGCCAGACAATTGTTAAGCTCATCTAGAGTCAAGATGAAACTTTAATGTATTTTGTATCACTTTCTGGGTCTTCTGTTAAGAAAGAGATGCCTGCCTCAATGGACTCTCAATCGTACAGTGCAGAGGCTGACTTCATTTCATTCTGAATAATTTTGCTCTTTACACTGAGACCTAGGCACTAGGTTTTGATGTTCTAAGACCCCTGAGCTTAGTTATAAGTTGAAAAAAGAAGGTTCAGCTAGATCCCTTTATATTATACACCATTGCTATCTCCTCTTAGCTGAGAAGGCTGGGTTCAGCCAGTCCTTCTCGTTTCCTCATCAGTACCTAAACTCTAAAATCTAGGTCATCTCTGACTGGCAGCTTAGCCTTGTCTGAAATGGGTGTGTCCACTACTGTGTGTATCTTACTCAGAACATTCTCATTTATTTATGGACTAAAAAGATAAATGAACACAATGAAAGGTGGTCTGCAGCTCTGAAGTATGTGAAGGCACTTATTTTTAGCACAATAATGGGGTAGAGATGCAGAGAGCTGGCCCTTCCTTTTTATTCTCCTCATTTACATATGGCTTCCTGACAGCCAATCACCAATTGCTTCATTTGACACCCCCTCCCTCCTTTGCTGAGAAAGAGACATCTGCTTAAAAGAATCTCCATGACAAGTTTAGGAGATTCAAGTTGAAGTTTTACATTAAGGAATGACCTGAGTACTCAAGGATTCTGGTATATTCTTTCCCTGAATTATTAACTTGTCATGTTAGAGCTAAACTCTCCCATCCCACTTCCCCCAATTTACAGAATGAGAAATAATCACTGCACACCAAGTATTTCATGGACCCAGCTGAGAAGAAAAGTGCTTCTAAAAATTTTTTTGTTTTAGCTGTTTACATATCGTAACAACTATACGAAACTTTCCATGTTCTCAGTTTTCTGTCTAGTTGTAAAAGGCTTGTTTCCTAACACATCCTCATGGCAGCTGCCCCAAAGATTCCTGTTTTGTCATGCATCAGCTTATCAATGGTTGTTAGTCATGTTCCTAGTGTTTCTTTATTTCAACATAGGCTTCTGATACTTGAAGAGCAAAAAAGTAGGATCTATGCTAATTCTCAAGTCAAATGAGGAGACTCATTTCTGATGATTGCTTAATCTTAATCCCCCAGAGAATCCTGCTTTTAAAAGAAAAACCAAAAGGCATTTTTCACACCAACTTGCCTAAACACGCCTCCTTTGCTTTGTTCCTTTTTTTCCTTGGCAGTTGAAATCTCCTGGCAGGACTGGAGCCTGGAAGCAACACGATTTGAGATGAAAAGGCTGTAGTCATCAACACAACCTCTGTAGATGCATTTCTAGCCTCAAAATTGTGTGCAGAGAATGTGGTCAATTCAGGCCTGGCTCTTCTACTTTAGTCTAAAGTTTAGACTGCTGGCACCATTCCACATTGTGTATCGACGAATTTTAGAAGAAACATTTTCTTCTGGGTAAACTTCTATCAAACCTATAGACTAGGGGTGTCGAACTCAATCAGAGAAGGGGCCAAAATCTAAAATCCAGCCTAAATCGCGGGCCCAATGGTTTACTGAACAGTCATAAACTGTCATTGTGATGGAAACGCAGCGGAGTGCAGTGATGACAGCGCGGTGCGGGCCACATTGCAAGGCCTGGCGGGACGGATTTGGCCCGCGGGCCTTGTGTTTGACACATGTGCTATAGACAGTTTACTCTGTAATAATAATGAGAACACATTTTGCTAAAGCATGAGGATCTGATTCTCTCTTAAAAAAAAAAAAAAAGTAATTAGGGTCCTAGCCAGTTTGGCTCAGTAGATAAAGCAAACAGCCTGTGGACTGAAGGGTCCCAGATTCGATTCTGGTCAAGGGCACAATGCTCAGGTTGTGGGCTCCATCCCCAGTGGAGGGCCTGCAGGAGGCAGCCAATCAATGATCCTCTTGATGTTTCTAACTCTCTTTCCCTTCCTCTCTGAAATAAATAAAAATATATTTAAAAAAAACGATAAAAAGTAATTAGGAAATCACCTCTTTTTCTTTTATTTCAGTACATCATATTTCTCATTGGAAGCAGTTGAATTTTGTTTTGCTTTGTTTTAAATGTGACTTCCACAAGGAGTTACCAAGTGGAATCTACCCTTTGTATACGAGAAGGATAAAGTCACTAGAAGAGCATGTGAGGAGGCAGAGATGGTTTTTGAACATGCTGTCTCAATTATTGAGCAAAACTCCCAGTTTTCACCATGTGTCAGCAGTTCTATTGTACGAACAAAGGCAGTACACCGAGGTGAATAAGAACACAGACTGGGTTTGAATTTTGGCCCTACTTGCTGGTGAATTGTTTAACCCTCTTCTGCCTCCTTTTTCTCATATGTACAATGGGGATAAACCACTACCACCTACTTCAGAGGGTTATGTGATGATTAAATAAGTTAATACTTATAAAGTGCTTAGACTCATACCTTGGCACCTAGTAAATGTGATGTGTTAGCTGTTGCTATCACCAGAGATGTAAGAGCTTTACATTGTAAAGACAGAAAGGTGGCTTTTCTGTAAACATGCCCATGTCCTTCCAGGGAAGGTCTCTTAGGTCTTAAATTCCTATTTCATGACTTTAAATTTAGACTAACATTTCTTCTGTTTCACTAAATGAAGACCCGATTCCATCTGAAAACCTCAATTGTAAGCATTATCTAAAAGCCTTAACTGACAAATAACACGCTATGTGTGGAAAGTGGTTTTTAAGAATCACTTGATGATGAAGGTTAACTGATAAATAAATTAAAGAACAAGCAGGAATATTCAATAGCTACAATACAGTATTTACTGGACAATAAGTATGTGTTATAATTCTATACATACCAGTTCATTATTCTCTCTGTGTATGATTATTTGATCAGTTCTTGTTTTCCTAATTAGACTCAAAATTCCAAGAGGAGCCACAACCGATTTGGCTCAGTGGATGGAGCATCAGCTTGTGGACTGAAGGGTCCCAGGTGTTCGATTCTGGTCAAGGGCATGTACCTTGGTTGCAGGCACAAACCCAATGGAGAGTGTGCAGGAGGCAGCTGATCGATGTTTCTCTCTCATCAATATTTCTAACTATCTATCCCTCTCCCTTCCTTTCTATAAAAAAAAAATCAATATTTTGCTTCAGCACCCAGTATCTGATATATAGGAGGCATTCAAAAGTAATTGTTGGATGAATGAATGAATGCATGGCTTGGTATGATACCTTTGAATGTCATTGTGTTTATATAAAGGCTTTTTAAAAAGTTCATTTGTATGTAATAGGATTATTCATACACTTACTACTTCTATTAAGAAAATAGAAGACTAACAGAGAAACTGAGGTATAAGGAGATTCATTAACTTAGCAAAGAGATGGACTTGAGCATGAGCTTTCAGTCTTCTGAGTCCAGGCCTGGGTCTATTTCCAGTAAGATGGAAAGGAAAATCAAGAAATGCCACCAGCCCCATCAGCATGATTACATGGTCGCCACATGAACCAAGAGATTTGCTGGTTCAATTCCTAGTCGGGGCACATGCCCAGTAGAGGGAGTGTAGGAGGTAGCTGGTTGATGATTTTACCTCATCATTGGTATTTCTCTCTCTCTCTCTCTCTCTCTCTCTCTCTCTCTCTCTCTCTCTTAATTCTTACCCAAGGATATTTTTCCATTCATTTTTAGAGAGAGTGGAAGGAAGTGGGAGAGGCACAGAAAGAGAAACATGGATGTGGGAGAGACGCATCAATTGGTTGCCTCCTGCATATGCCCTAACCAGGGCCAGGGATTGAGCCTGCAACTGAAGTACCTGCCCTTGACCAGAATCAAACCTGGGACCCTTCAGTCTGTGGGTTGATGCAAACCGGCTAGAGCACAATAAAAATATTTTTAAAAAAGAAAAGAAATGCCACCTTACTTTCCTCTTTAATATTTTCCCTTCTTCTCCCCTGAAGTAGTTCCATGCTTAGATTCTATCGATGCAGAAAGAAGGAGAGGATATTCAGACCTTTGTTTAGTGCTCTCTTTGGAGAGCAGACATCAATGCATGGAATTGCTACATACCCATGACTCAGAGCCCTGTCTCCCAGGTGCCAGGTCCTGATGCCAGTTTCTGACATGCTGATAGAGTGTGCTGCTGGCCCATCGAAGTGTCTTGAACATCAAAGGTTTAGTAACAGCAATGAAAATTAAAATGAAGGTGGCATGTTGCTGAAAAAGTACCACATAGGCAAATGGATGACTTTTTATTTAGCTCCTGAAAATACCATACATAGAAGGACATTCTTAACCATCTGGAAACTATTTTGAGGAAATTAAAGTTTTGGAGTTCAACTCTATCAATGATTCCCTCTTGCCTTTATTATTATTATTTCCTTGTTGCGTTGCACTCAAACCAGATCCCAAAGCTTGGTTCCTATCAAACAGCTCCCAACAAATTTGTAAGTCAGAATCTTTGCCCTCTTTTCCCTTTTGACTTTCAGACATTCCTCTGCCTTTACTTTAAGTTATGCATACATATATCACAGGCATAACATTTTTTTTTCTTTCTTTTCTTTTTTTCTTTTAGTACAAGTGGAGATGATTTGTGTCTGAAAGAAGATTCTTTGGACATTTCTCTTTTTACAAAATCCAATTCTATGGAATCAGAGAAAGGGTTTTTGTTTTTTTTTTTGTTGTTTTTTTTTAAAGTCTCCTTAAAGTGTAAACTAGAAGCATAATCAAACCAAATTAAAAACAATCCAATCAGGCCATTAGAATAATATTCTGTATCACTGGCACAAGAATTTAATGTTAGATGACTTATACTTACTGCTACACCATGCACAACTATATTGGTTACATCAGATGGATATGTAATTATCTTTTGGACTATTTGGCTCTCTTGTTTTAGCCTCCATGCTGGATTAAGGTTTTATAAAACCATGATTAATTAAAATGTTTGAGGAGTGAGGACTTGTGTTTCACTAAATTTTTTGGTTAACTGAAGTTTAATCAGAAAACTCTTGTCTTTAATCATTGTTGAGATACTTTTAAATAATTTTCTTTTGCAACAAAAAGAGCATCATGGAAGAGTTTGTCATTGGTAGTTAAGAATGTTATAAGTGCCTTGGGATCATTTTATGACTATTATAAAATGTTACAGATGGAGGGAGAGTGAGAGGATGAAATGAATATGAAAACTAGTTGAAAACTAGATCCCTGAGGTCAAACAGCCAGTTACCTCTATCTCTTCACAGTGAGCCATAAACTAGTATTTATTGAGCACCTACTGCTTGCCAGGCCTTAGACTCCTCCCATAAGAAGAGTGGGGGAAAGAAGGATGTGTTTATTTATAATGACTGTACAATGTAGTAAGTGGGTAAGAAAGTATGCAGTAAGTTTTAGTGCAGCTCAGACCAGGAAACTACCAATGGCCTGGGGAAGTCAAAGACCTCACCTGGGGCAAGATTGCAGTCTGAGTCTTGGCACATGCTTAGGAGTTACATGGAGAAGAGGAGGTAGGCTATCCTTGGCTGAAGCAGCAGGCTTTGAAATTCAAGAGATGTAAATGAGGCTACATGTCTAGGGACCTGGTGTGTATGTCTGTGTCAGGGCAGAGGCTGTTGGCAGGTGAGTCTGGACAACAGGCTGGGGCAGACTTTAAAGGGCCATTTATACAGAGTTCAAGTGCTATTTAGTAAGTAACATATAACAATGGAGTTAAACAACCTGATTTGTATTCCATAAAGATTACTCTGGCTATGATGGGAAAGAAGCACTGGCAGGGGAAGAGACTATTTTGATCAACTAGTTGAATTTAAAAAATGATTTTACTATTTCATTGGTCAGCATTATAGTTTATATTATTATTTCAGTTTTCTCTCTTGAATATGAGGCACAATAGGCATGTGGCTTCCCCAAGTTTTGAATGGAATCCATTGAAAAACTGACTTAAAGCCAGGTCTCAATTCCTCCAGCAATTGCTAGACCACACTCCCCATTTTATAGTATATTTATGATATAATTAACTTCCAGAAAGCCATATGGCTTTTGTTACAAAGACTAAAGGAATGTGCTTTTCATAACGAATGGCATATGGCCTCCAATAGCTCTTTGCTTGCATGTTTTAACAAAATGAACTGGTACATAAATTATATGCCTCAGGTCAGTTAGCAAACTGAAGTTGCTTTCCTTCTGCTCTCCCTAATTACAGCTGTATTTCTGACAGATATCAAGAAGATTTTTGGCAACCTGTGGGTGTGAGCATTCATAGTGTGGCTCAGAGGATCCTTTTCTCCTATGCGCTGCCTCTTTAACATGTCTGCATTTGTCTCTCATTCACAGGAGAGTGTGTGGCTCGTGCAAACAGGGGCATTTCTGATGGCATGCCTTTGGAATGGTGGGGAAATTAGTTGACTTAAACGCTACAATAGGCAAAAGGAACAAATTTTGAATGAGACCACTGAGCTGAAGGTGACATTCATTTTTGGTCACTTAGATAGGATGTAGGGCTGATGGATACATGATAGAAGCTCACATGCTGAACTAATTTTATAGCAGTTAAGCAGGAGGCCTCACACTTAATCTCTCAGAGTTATTTAGAAACTTTTCTATTTTAGGTAACATGCCTTAAAGTTCTGCTCTCTTAGTTCACAGTGTATTTTATCCTATTGTTGAAGTTGGTTTTCTGGTTGAGTCTGAACGAGCTCCCTGCAACTTCACATTATCATATTACAATATTTACCACCAATTATTTGTACTCAAGGTCGATGACATTATGCCATTGGAATTCCTTGGAGTCTGAATTTGTAAGATAATCCAAAATGCTCTTGTCTGTGATGGAAAAATACAGCACAATTACTGTAAGTCAGTTGGTTCATAAAGGATCTGAGTTTCAGATTTCACTCCAATTGGCAAAGTGCTTGTCTTACTTATTGTATTTGCTTATATTACTCTAACAGTAAAATTAAAAAAATTAATTAGAAGTATATCAACTGCAAAATAAAATTAAAAAATATATGTTTCTTAAGTAACAAAAGTTAAAGTAAAAACGTATTTTAATTAATATTAAAACATTTAAATCCTTCTATTCACAAGCTTAATTTCCCAAGAAGAATTTAGGATAATTTATTGATGAAAAATAAGCCACAATTTTTAATAAATAAATTAAAATTTTAGTTTGTCTTTTTCCCATCTAAAATGACTCATTCAAATCCTGTTCATGCAAAAGGGAAGTATTTTTTAACTTGTGTTTTAAATCATCTTATATTTACTACGATCTGTATTACTTTTCTGGACAAGTCATAGCTTCTCCTTTCATAAAATAATATCTTCCATTATGCTATAATTACAAACCGTGGACTCATAGGATCGATGAATCATAGGGCTGGATGGAATAAGACTTCAGCAATCATCTCTGCCTCCAGGGCATCGCTACACCATGAATTGAAAAACCAAGTAAGAGACTCCTTTAGCCAGAAATACAGTTTTGGCTAGATAAAGAAAAAGTTAAACCTGGGAACTCTTTTCCTCTTTAGCAAAAGTACCACATGCCTGTCCTCCATCCAAGTGAAACCCACCCCAAACTATATTATTAGAATAATAACCCCACCAAGAAAACCTGGTGTGTGTGAAAATGTAAAACCATTCAGACTCACTTTATGTTTGAGAATTGAATATTAGGATCCGTGAGACTCCAG
This sequence comes from Pipistrellus kuhlii, assembly GCF_014108245.1. Classification (NCBI taxonomy): domain Eukaryota; kingdom Metazoa; phylum Chordata; class Mammalia; order Chiroptera; family Vespertilionidae; genus Pipistrellus; species Pipistrellus kuhlii. Next base: position 40,050,170 of record NW_023425529.1, read on the forward strand.
GGAAGCAGTGTTTGAGAGTGAAAGATTCTGCCCTCACCTATTTAAGCATCACTTATTACATGACTTCAAAACATAAAGACAGTATGTAAGTACAGGCTTTATAAACAAATTAATGCTACATTATCTATAGGAAGCCAGAAAACAATTGGAAAGAAAAAGTAATCAGGGTAACATTTACGTACTAACAAAAGTCAGTTGGAAGTTGGAATAAATGTTACTTTTTTTTAACTGTCACAATTCACTCATGTTAAGACCACTCCCACCTTGATGATAGGCTCCTTATCACTTAGAGGTAGTTGTAGGCCAGGATATGCTTCAAGACAGAGCCAGGATGGCTAACGGTGTGGAGAAGTCAGGTCAAAATTTCAAGCAAAATTAATCCCCTGACTTTTTATAAGATAGTTCTGTCAGGACTGAGCAAACAGACACAAAAGAGAGATACAGCTCACTAAAATTATTTTGAGTTCAAGGTGGGGAAAAGGTAGGTTTACAATTGTTCATATGAAAAATAATACAGTAATGAATAAATAATATAAGAATGAACTCTATGGTTTGTGCTCTCACAACTATAAACCTACTTTTGTTCCACCCTGTATTTGGTTTAATTTTAATTTTACACTCTAAAAAATTTATGATATGCACAGACATGAACAAATTTTTCTCTAGATTTTTGAATCCTATACCAAATTATTTTAACAAATATGATTATAATGTAAATAGGGGCAATGGCCAAGACCGAATGCAACTGGCTTCAAAGGAAGCTAGATGCTGTTACTTGAAGGTATGTTTGTTCTGCTGAGGCCCATTTGGATCTGGATATTATAAGGTGGTCCTAGTATTGATTTTGGAGGCTGGGCAGGCAAAGTGTTGGGCAGATATAGGACAGGGAGGGTACAGGAGGAGAAGAGTAGCCAGAGAGAGGTGGTGCTGGGAAACCACAGAGAGTAAAGACAGTGAGTAAATATTCCAGGTGCTGGGTGAGTAAGAGTCTTACAGGCAAAAATGCTGAATATTTAATGACATTGCTTCTGTTTCTGCAATTGTGTATCATTCCAACTCCTCAATCTTTAGTAAAGTCTATCCAAAGCATTCATACTTTAAGGGCTTCTTTTTTGTTTTAGACTGGAAATTATGGGAAAGAACTTATTTCATTTCGAGCTGAAAAGAGTTTGCATGAACAGGAAAAGACAGGAAAAGATGGACAAATTAGGCAGAAGCAGAGCCAAGGAAGCCCTGCAAACAGACCAACTTTTCCTTCTTCCATCCCCCAAATATCTAGGACTTTTGGAGTGGACTTTGGTCTTCTATAACTTATGAGATGGATGTTTGAATCAAAGAAAAATAGATCCCAGCTGAAATTTGGATTATATTGATACAGTTTGAAAATACTATAATTTATTATGCGTAGAAAATTTTTATTTCTAGGGCTCCACTTTCTATCATAGTGTTAATTATCTAGAGCACATGATACCTTTGGAATTTTCTTCTGCAAACATTCCAGACATTTAGCATTTATTTTGATTTTTAAGTCAAGTCCAAGCTAGTCAATTGTGTGCCTGGTAAACCAAAAAATATTGTTGAAATTTGTGGTGATGGTTTTGAAACTGCTTGGTTCATTTGCATTTATTAAAAGTGTAATTATAGGTTGCTTCTCTCTGTAGCATTCCCCATGGCACCCACGAGAATTTGTTTGTATGTGAAAATCTTTATAGGAAGTAGCTTTGTTGAGTGAGACTTATAGACTGGTACTGACATGTTTGAAGGTGCCCACATTTTTTTTTTTTTTTTTTTTTTTTTTTTTGCTTATCATCACTTATGAGTAATGGCCACGAACTACAGTTAAAGTATTATTGATCCATTTCTTGAACTTCTCTTTTAAAGGGGCTAATTTCACATATATATCTTTACTAAAGATAAATTTGAGGTTTAATGTGTTTATATGAAATTTGAGTTTTTATCTACTCCATTGTATTCTGCTCCATTATTAGTGACAAAATGAGAGAGAGAGAGAGAGAGAGAGAGAGAGAGAGAGAGAGAGAGAGAGAGAGAGAGAGAGAGAGAGAGAAAGGGAAGGAAGGAAGGAAGGAAGGAAGGAAGGAAGGAAGGAAGGGAGGAAGGAAGGAAGGAAAGATAGAAAGAAGGAAAGGGAGGGAGGGAGGGAAGGAGGGAGGAAGAAAAAAAGGAAGGAAAGAAGGAAAGCAGGGATGTTTTAAAATATGGTATAGGCAGCATACTTAATTCTTTTATTTAGGAAGTCTCTCATATACTTTAAAAAACCCCAAATAGGTATGTTTTGCATTGCCACATCTTGATGTTCTGGTAGGGTCTTCTGGGAAAATTTGTTTGGTGAAGAAATTTCTATATAGTGTAACTTGACATTTGAGAACCTTCCAGAAAACACTGAAATGTATAAACCAAACAAGTGCCTTGACTACTTATCTACATTTAACCACAACTATGCTATTCTCATAGTTATGGGAAAGGCTGAGGTCAAGTTCTTTTCTGGCTTTGAAACTGAAACTTCAGGGCAGAGTTTAATTTTTCCAAAACTTGTAGAGTCTACTGTTTAGTGATACAAAATCATATTGCTGCTCAGAAAATGACATAGTTTAACTGATTTTTATGGAAACTTGAAATGGAAGCCAAATGTTAGGTGATTTTAATCCAAACAAAACATTACCCATAAAAATCTGAAGATTGCTATTAAATCTGGAGACACTATATCTTCTGTTGCTTTGTAAACTGAGTTTAGACTCATTTAGACCCCATACAGTCAACTTGTTCCAGTGTTTGGAGACCACCTCACTCTTTGGCTTCCAAGATCCCAAGTGTGTTCCCCAAAATCTGTTCTTGTCTTGTGTTCTCCAACTTTTATTCCTAGAGGGCTGTGTGTATGTGTGCTATTTTATAGTTGCCCATTCTGAGCTTCTCCTTAAATTGGGCCTATATTTCCAACCTATCAGGATTTGGGAACATTCTGATTTCTGCCAGCTTATTATTTATTCTCCTCAGACTCTTGCCATTCACAAAATAGCATGTGTACCATGTACAACTCATTTAAACATTGGCACAAATGGTGATGAGGGCAGGGTCACAAGAAGCCTATCGCATGGCACTGGCACTGCCCTGTGAGGTGATTTGGGGTCTGTTAATCATCACTCTGTGGACGTGGTGGTTTAACCAGTTTAAAAATTATTTGTATTCTTATCTAGAACCATGATATATATCTCATTTTAGTCCCACATATTTAAAAAGATTATTTTTTTTTACATGCTATGTTTTTTGTTTTTGTTTTTGTTCTTAAGGTTAAGACTTTTTTCATGCCTTATACGCATGTGTTTTGTGGGTTTCCAAAAAAGCTATGGATCTTGACTCATTGCTTCTTGTACAATAGTTTTTTAATCAATTGAGTTTTATAAACCAAAAGTCATTATATGTGGCAATGAAAATTTAATTCTTCTTTTAAAACCTCCTATTTGATTGTATATTTCATCATAGTTTTGATCTTTTCGAATATCCTATATAATAAAAAGGTAATATGCAAATTGACCCTAAGGGCAGAATGACTGGTTGCTATGATGTGCACTGACCACTAGGGGACAGATGCTCAATGCAGGCACTGCCCCCTGGTGGTCAGTGTGCTTCCACAGGGGGAGCACTGCTCAGCTACAAGCCGGTTCATAGCTGGCCAACACGGTGGTGGTGGTGGTGGTGGTGGTGGGAGCCTCTCCCGCCTCCACAGCAGCACTAAGGATGTCTAACTAATGGCTTAGGCGCACTCCCTGGGGAGAGTGGGCCTAAGCTGTTAGTTGGACATCCCCACGGACTCCTGGGCTGCCAGAGGGATGTTTGACTGCCAGCTTACAAGTAGATTTCCCCCAAGGGCTCCTGAACTGCAGGAGGATTTAGGCTGGACTGAGGGACCCCTGAGAGCATGAATTTTTGTGCACTGGACCTCTAGTTGTAATATAGAAATCTTCACTTCAGTCACATTCACTCTCATTTCAAACAACTGCAGTCCAGCTTTCCAGGACACCAACAGAGTTAAATTTTTAGCAGGAAGTAGATATGGGAAGTATCACCTTACTCACATCCTGTAGAAATGCAACTTTCACTCTGTTTTTAAGATATGCTCACTGCTTAGTGATATAATGGATGCTGTGGCCATTTTCTTTTAAGTAAGAAACAAAATTAAAAAATTAAAAATATTGAAAATAGAATTGAATTAAGAAAAAAATTGTTGTATAAGAATATGGAGGGTCTCTCCCAAGAGACTCATTTATGACAGAGGTGATTCAAGTTATGACTGTTTTATCAGGGATAATATGTATAAATGTTAGTGTAATGTAATCTTTTTTACCTCATCTAAGGATATGTTTTTATTTATTTTAGAGAGAAAGAAAGTGGGGGAGAGATAGAGAAATAGATAGATAGAGAAATATCGATGTGAGAAAGAAACATTGAATGGTTGTTGCCCATATGTGCCCCCACTGGGGATCAAAGCCATAAACTTTTGATGTGCAGGATAATGCGCTAACCAACTCCAACCGAGCCACCCAGCCAGGCAGAGTTATGTAATCTTAATCAACAGGTATTATATATAGTTCAGTCCCTATTGTACATTCTTTCCATTTATGCTTCTATTTCCTAAAATAGGAGTTGCTGTAATGGCAGCACCAGCCATCCTTTTATTAGTTTTTCAAACATGGAATGCATATGTGCATATTTGCACTTCAGGAAGGTCAGTCTGATGACATGGTGAAGGATGGGTAGAGGAAGACAAAACTGACAACAGACTAGTTGGGGACTAAAGTAATATTGGAAAATAAGAAGAAGTGGGGCAGATTTGTGAGGTGTGAGGAGGTAGAATCAGTTTCTCATGATGAATTTGATGCAGCGTTGAGTAAAGAAGAAATCAAAGATAGATCCCAGGGTTTTTGACTGGGTGACAGAGAGGACTATGATGCTAACATTGGGAATGAGAGAGAAAAAGCAGGCATGGAAGAGAAGACAGTGAGTTCATTTGTGTATACCTTGGCTTTGAGATGCCTGTGTGACACCATGCAGAGATAGCAGCGGATCCTACAATACATGAATTTGGCACACAGGAAAGAAGGCGGATCCACCAGACTTTCTATTCAGCCTCCCTTTCTTTGGGACACAAGGAAATGATAAAACCACAAATGTAAACACCTTGGATTCCAGCAGCGATTTTCAACCTTTTTCATTCCATGGCACACATAAACTGATTACTAAAATTCTGTGGCACACCAGAAAATATAAATTGTTTGCTGACCTGACAACAGAAAAGGTATAGTTTTGATTCATTCACATTGGATAGCTATTGTTTTGTTGGCTATTATCCTTTTTAATTTGACAATCTAAGGCACATGTGTCAAACACAAGGCCCGCGGGCCAAATCCGTCCCGCCAGGCCTTGCAGTGTGGCCTGCACCGCACTGTCATCACTGCACTCCGCTGCGTTTCCATCACAATGACAGTTTATGACTGTTCAGTAAACCATTCGGCCCGCGATTTAGGCTGGATTTTAGATTTTGGCCCCTTCTCTGATTGAGTTCGACACCCCTAAAAGGGAAAAGGGTCAAGGAAAATAGTCAGGTATTACTTGCTTTAGAAGTTCTTGTGCCAAAACCGGTTTGACTCAGTGGATAGAGCATCAGCCTGCAGACTCAAGGGTCCCAGGTTCAATTCCAGTCAGGGGCATGTACTTTGGTTGCGGGCACATCCCCAGCGTTGGGTGTGCAGGAGGCAGCTAGTCCATGTTTATCTCTCATTGATGTTTCTAACTCACTATCCCTCTCCCTTCCTCTCTGTGAAAAATAAATAAAATACATTTTTTTAAAAAGAAGTTCTTGTGCACACTAGTTGAAAATCACTGGATTAAGCAAGAACATAAACAGAATACAATAAATGACTGTGTATGCACTCATATGAAACTCTTCTAAATATTTTTCTTTTTTATTGTGGTGAGATAGCATAAAATTTAGCATTTTAATCATTAAGTTCATTTACAGTGTTGCACAACCATTACTACCATCCATCTCCAGAACTTGTTTTCATCTTTCCAAATTGAAATTCAGTACCCATTAAACAATAACTCCCCACTTCCCCATTTCTCAGAGCCCCCTTTTACTTTCTCTTTGACTCCCTGAAATACCTTATGTAAGTGGAATCATATAGTATTTGGCTTTTTATGTCAGGCTTAACATCACCAGGCACAATGTCTTCAAGGCTCATTCATGTTGCAGCATTTGCAGAATTTCCTTTCTTTGTACAGTTGAATAATATTGCATTGTATGTGTATACCACATTTTGCTATTTATCCGTCTGTCAACAAGCCCTTGGATTGCTTACACATTTTGGTCATTGTGAAATAATGCTACTATAATCTGCATGTACAAATATCTGTTTAAATCTGCTTTCAATTCTTTTTGGGTCTGTACCCAGAAATAGAATTGCTGAATCATATGGTATTCTATGTTTCATTTCTTGAGGAACCACTAATTGTTTTCCACAGCAACTGTATCATTTTGTATTTCTACCAACAATGCACAGAGTTCCACTTTCTCCACATTCTTACCAACGCTTACTTTCTGTTTAAAAACTTAAAAAAAATATATAATTACCATCCTAAGGACAATGACTTGGTATCTCCCGATTTTGGTTGCATTTCCCAAAGGATTAGTGATATTGAGCATCTTTTCATGTCATGTCAGCATCTTTTACTGGCCATTTGTAAAAAACATTTCTTTGTTGAAATGTCTACTCAAGTCCTTTGCCCATTTTTAAATTGGATTGTTTGTTTTTCCATTGTTGAGTTTCAGAGTTTAAAACCCTATACACAGGGGTCAAATTCTGACCATTTATATAGAATTCTGATTTTCATTATTAGCAACTAATAACGTTATTCCTTTAGGAAAAAAAAAAAAACACATAGCAAGCATTGATTTAAAATGTGATTAAGTGGAATTCACTTCAGTTACATTCGGCAGAGACCTGACATTTCTAGCTATCTTTACCTACCCAGATGCTTGAGATAAATTTTCCACATAATGAATCAATGTGTATTTGTTTTGTGCACATTCACAACTATTTCTGAACTCAGTCAAAAGTTTTAGGAACTGCTCTCAGACTCCTGTCTTGCCTACAAAAATACCAGATAAATATATATACAAGTGACAGTGTTTTTCCATTTTTAGGATATATTTGGCATTAAACACGGGACAAAAGAAGACATAAACTTTAGCCTGTGGTTTGAGTCCCCCAACCCTCGTGAAGGTGTTTGCTTCCACCCACTGCCTCACAAGCGTGACATTGCTCTTGCACATCTGAATCTATTTATAATGTGAGAAGAGAGGTGAGAAGGAATGTTGGTTTTCTATTTTGTGACATTTTTGTGGTGACACAGATATTTTTATGAAATGCAGCCATGAAATTTCCCTTTTCTGAAAAGATAACACAGGAGGAATTATTTTTGAAAGAGTAAACTACTTAACTAACTGCTCTTATGTGCTCCAAATAAACCTGCATCCAATTGTTTGTAACTGGTTTAGCTGGCTGATTTAGGAGCAGTAAATTTTTAATAGATTTCTATGATATTCAGCTATTTCTACATCAACAAAGGGAACTGTATTATTTTAAAATGCCCCAGAGTATAAAGTAGTGTTTATAGAGGCACTCAGTTAAATGTTACTTAGTAAATGTCCTAAAATTATTTTCATATGTTATCATTTATTTATCCCGAAACAGATTTAAGCAACTCAAAGGAGCTGTTTTTAATCCCCTTTTATTGCATAATATAACGGTCTTTGTACAATGCTAGCTAAATGAATGTTGCTGACTGATTGAACTGGCACTTGTTAGGACTTTTTTATTGGCTGTTCAATGCTGTTTTAAATTTTGGGTGGAAGAACAAGGGGCTTTAAAAATCAAAGTCTTTCTGTTAGATAACCCGTTTTAATATATTCTGAGGATTTCAAATGTAATGGGTGAGTAGACCCATGTATTCTGTGTTGTAAGCATTAAATTGCTCTCTGGCCATGCCCTGTTCAATTTTATTTACCAGACCATTAATGAAATCAACATTCATCAGCCCGTAGCAGACAACTCTATTTTCAAAACCCATTTGCTCCTCCCATGCAATACTTTGAGTTTTTCCTAGGGGCCTTCTGAGTTGTGTCCCTGCCATGGCACTTTTTTAGACTAGAAAAATCTTTAGTGTGAAGTTTGGTGATCACTTTTCTCATATCTTGTAAATATCAACAAAGTGAAATATATATAAATATATATATATGTTACACACACACACACACACACACACACACACACACACACACTGAGTGGCCAGATTATTACGATCTCTGAACACATAATAATCTGGCCACTCAGTGTATTTGTATCTCAAACTGGTACCAAAAGAATTCTAGACTTTTGCTGGAGATCAACCACCTATTTGACCTGAGCTTTCTATCAGCCAGTACAAATGGGAAAACTGATCAGGTGCACGATTTATAGTATCTTTGATATCAAATAAATGAGGTACTCAAGAGAAGTACACTGAGTGGCCAGATTATTATGTGTTCAGAGATCATAATAATCTGGCCACTCAGTGTATATGTTTCCTTTAGAAATTACATTTTCTAATATGATCACGACTTGCCACACATGACTGCTTAGTACTTGAAATGCGGCTTATCTGAATTTTAATGTACTATTAGTGTAAAATACACAGTGAATTTCAATGACATAGTACAAAATAAAAAAGGGGAAATATCTCAATTTTAAAAAAATATTGAGTCCTTGTTGAAATTAGATTACTGTTGGATATATTGGATTAAATAAAATATATTATTAAATTAATTTCTTTTCCTTTTGTTTTCGGCTGTTAGAAAATTTTAAATTACATCAAATATCTGTTGGACAGTATGGCTCTAGAGCAGAATTTCTCAACTCCAGTAGTATTGACATTTTGGGTCAGATAATTGTTGTTGTTGTAAGGGTTGTCCCGTGCATTGTAAGATCTTTAGCAGCATCTATGGCCTGTACTCACTAGATCACAGTAAACTGCACTCCTCTCAACTATGACCACCAAAAGTTTCTAGCCATTTCTAAATATTTTTGAGGGCCAAAATTAACCCTGGTTGAGAACCATTCATAGAATATAAAATACTATTTGTAGAGGCATCTGCTAGAATGTTACTTTGTACATGTTCTGAGGTCTTTTTCACAAATTTAAAGATTATTTTACCAAAGAGATCACACACAATTCAGGAGACCCTATTTTTAACCTCACTTTGGGGCATAATACATAGTATTCTGTGTAGTGGGAGGACAATAATTACTTACTTTTTCAACATTTTCAGTCCAAATTTTCACCCTCCCCAAACTTTTCTAAGCAGTTAATCCACAAACTTTAAGGAGTTGTTGGTCATACATTACTCTTTTTAAATCTTGGCATTTGGTGATCACTGCCAACAGTGTTATTTTCACATACATGAGTCAATTAATCAGACCAGTCTTACAGCCGTGACAAAGTCTGCATAACCTCCATTATTCTAATTGTCTGGGGAAGTGTCCAAGACCAGCCAGGACTCCTGCAAGAGTCCAAAGATACTATAACGGGAGCTCACCAATTTTAGAAGGGATGATCTTTATTTTGGTAACAGCTGTTGGCATTCCAAAGGATTCTCCTTCTGTTCATTGACGTGAAGAGGCTCAGTTATAGATTTGGTACTGTCTGAGGATTTGGTGACATCATTTGGAGAATTATTAGGCTGTTAGTGAATACGCTTTATGTATAGTGGATAACTATTTAATACTAGTTTACAAGGATAGAAATGGGGTTCAGGTCTTAGGAAAACCGCCTCATTTATGAGAGCATTTTCCTGAATTGAAGTGGGAGATTGCTTCTCAGGACATCTAAAGTCACTGACCACTCATATATAGGAATCTGCTGAGGGCCACAGCAAGGTTTGCTGGCCCATAGCTATAACTGCAACCCTTTCATTTCAAGCGTTTGAGTAACTTGCTGACAATGTGCATATTTACAGAGGTGGCATTGTCTTTTGAGTACCATAGTTGTGATATAGTTGTTTTGTAAGAGTACTATAGTTGTGATATAGTTGTTTTGTAAGTTGTGATATAGTTGTTTTGTAAGTTGTTTTGTAAGAAAGCCTCTCCATCCAAAGCCAGAAAATTTATAGATGTCATGTGGTCTTTGCAGGGCCCTGACAGTTCTGTTGCATACTGGACAGTGGAGCAGTTTCTAGCTTGCCTCCTGATATGTTCGGAAGCCACTCTGAATGCTGACTATGATTATTGCCTATTTGTCTATCATCATTAAGTCTATAGCTCTCTCTAGTTGAACTCAGTTATATTTAGCTGATTTTTTTTTAAAGAGCAATTTTCTATTCCCTGATTCATTGACTTACTAGGCGTTTAAAAAAAAGTGTGCTAGGTTTTTTTATGTTTTGTTTTGTTGTTGTTAATTTTCAAGATGGATTTCTTAGGCCCATATTCATTTACCAGGCTTTTAAGTTGGCTAGCTCCCTGTTGACTTCTGACATACAGTTTGTTACCTTGTGGAGAAAGTGTTTAGGAGAAACTTTACCCAGGATACAATAATTTTGACTTAGAACTTAGAGGCTAGAGAGTTTCAAATCAAATCACCTAGCAGTTGTCCTTTTGATTATGATCTTAAATTATTAGTGTACCTGTTTTTGCCAAGAGCTGTGAGTGAAGTTGGTAAAAGAACTGTGTCTTTAAAGAATATAACATGCACAAATATGTTTAAAACAAACATTTTAACATAGCAGAAGGCAACAAGTTTTTCAGGGTATTGGAAAAAGAGAGAAACCAGAGACTTCATGTAATTAAAACATTCCATTTCCTATACATGTTGAAAGTAAACCAATTTGCCATCTGGCTTTTAAGAAATGTAAAAAGCAAAATGGCAAGTCCTATCTACTTGCCTCGGTCATTAGAAGCATTTGAATTTGCCTCCTGACTTTGTATTTCTTAAAAAAATTTTTGGGAGTGGGCAAGTGATTTATTTTCTTTAACTATCCCCTAAAAAAAAAAAAAAAAAAAAAAAAAAAAAAAAAGAAAGAAAGAAAGAAAGAAAGAAAGAAAGAAAAGAAAGCCAACAACTCACTCATACCCCATCCTTTCACCAAAACACACTGTCATTGTTGCTTTTTGAGCTACATGAATAAAGCAGTTTAGAAGCCATCACTGGAAAACACTGAAACTGGGAAGTTTAACCAAGTGAGTTTAGTGTCAGGAATTATACAAATTGGCTATGGTTTAAACTTGGACATGAACCTAACACCAACACATTTGGAAGTCACTTACACTTGGCTACCTAAAATGCAATTTTGTATAATTTGAATGCTTTGGCCAATATTAATCTGTAACTGCCAATACGAGTTTAAATAATAGGGATATAACAAAAATTCAGTATAAATGGTAGTTTATTCTAAATTTTAATAAATTATAGAGTATTCCTCTTTGAGAAAGCAAATAAGATGAGAGATAATAGAAATAACTTGTCCTATTTTGACCACTCTGTTTTGATTATACCATTTCTTTTCAGTCCTTCTCAAGTTTCAAAAAAATAATTAAAAAAAAAAATCAAAACCTTTGCTTTCTCTAAGAAGAATTTACCCAATGTGCCTACTAAGTACAAAGCACTTACAGGATTTTGAACTCTCATTGCCTGAGCCACATGTTTGGCCTTACACCATTTTGTATTGCTTTGCTTTCTTTACATTGTCATGAGCCAGTTCACAGGTGTAAGTTTTATTTCCACTTCACCCTCATGGGTAACTAAGATAAACAGCAGCAGATCAATACTCACTCAGTATTGACTCAGTAGCTTATATACAGTTTGTATTCCCAATGGCACTGAAAAGATCAGTCTAAGCACAGAGCAGACCTAGTAATATTGAATTGCCCATATGAATTTCATAAAGTCGGGGATTTTTGTTGGTTTTGTTCCCTGTTATATCTTTGATACATGTAACAGTACCTGGCATATTATAAGTGCTCAGTAAATATATATTTTAAATATCTTTTATTGATTTTTTTATAGAGAGGAAGGGAGAAGGATAGAGAGTTAGAAACATTGATGAGAGAAACATCAATCAGCCTCCTGCACATACTGGCGATGTGCTCGCAACCAAGGTATATGCCCTTGACTGGAATCAAAGCTGGGACCCTTCAGTCCATAAGCCAATGCTCTATCCACTGAGCCAAACTGGTTAGGACTCAGTAAATATTTTTTAAATAAATGAATGAATTAACCCACAGTGATAATCAATACTAGGTAGGCCTTTTAAAAAAAATGATAAAAGATAGCTTATTCTAGCATTATTGGAAAGTATTTCAAGACTTTTGAGGCTTATTTATCTCTTTTTACCACAGTGATTTGGTGAGCTTTTTAGATCAATACTGTGTAAATTACCTGAGAGACCTGCATTAATGTGGAACTGGTATAGGATCCTACTCCAAAGAGCACTGGCAAAGAAGGAAGAAGGAAATGTCTCACCACAGGAGGCAGTCATAAGCCAGCACTATCCCAGTCAGCGAGGCAGGAAATGGAAGGCAGGCACCAGTTCTAAGTAAAAGGAATCCCATTTTTCTTGATTTGAGAATTGAGATAATTCTGTCCTTAGGTTCCATTATATAATGAGTGGCGTGAAAATGAGGTCCTGAGGCAGTTTAAGTTTATATCCCTGGGTGAGTGAGGTAAGCCAAGGTCTTGTCAAGATTCAACCTCTTTCCCCAAAGGCACGTCTGAACATGCTGGTCCCCTGATTTTCATCAGTAATGGGAAGTAGGATGCCCTATTTTGACCTGCTGAGGTAGATCCCCCAAATCTAAGGTGGAGAGCTCTTTTTTCACATACAAAGCTCTTCATCAGCTCTGAGTAGCCGGGGGTTCATCGAGTATAGGTTTCCTAAGGAGCATGCAGGGAAGAGGGAGGTTCGGTAGAACAGGATTTGGGTGTTTTTGGATTAATGGATATGCTATCTAAACGGCATCAATCTTAACATCTACCAATGTTGTCAAATTTTATAACATTCTGGACACTTCCTGGCTAATAAAATATAGTTATGTTTCTATCTGAACGCATGCTTGATAAGCAACAGTGGGAGTTGTGTGATCACGTGGTGGTTTGGAAAGTACAGACTACAGATAGAAACATTTTGATTAATGGGCTTCTATCTAAAGAATTCATTTGTTGGACAGCACAGGGTATTTCTCCCCCGTCCCTGAAGGCCTGGTTAATGGAAAAAGATATAAAGGTTCCCAGTTTAAGATGCATTTTAGGACCAGCATTCTGCCTTGATTATAAAATGTGGTGAAAAGGAAAGAGCACATGTCTGAGAGCCAAGAGACCTGGGTTTCTCATCAGCTTGCTTTAGAATTGGAACAGTGGACAGCGTTTGTGAGCTTCGGCGTCTCCATCTACAGAGCGGAGTAACTGGCTGTGGTTTCTGCATTGCTTTCCCCTCTGGTGCTCCATGTCCCTGCTGGAAGAGAGACCTATCTTAGATCTAAACCCACCCCCTGGGGACAAGTTTGGATTTCATAAATGGAAAAATGTTTTAATTGGTCCTAACGTTCCCTTGTCTCTCCTTTCTCCCTTTTAGTGAAATGTAGATGGCATCATCAGGAAACTAGGATTCAAGAGATTAATATTCTTAGCAGAAATAATTTCTCTTACAATGCCATTAACTTGTTTATCACACTCCCCATCTTCCATTCCTCAGCCTCTCCTTTTAAGGTCTCAATGATAAGCTTGTTTATTGTAAAAATATCCCGGAAACAGCTTGATGTTGGATGCAGCAACCTGCATGGGTGACAGTGACAGCTCCAGGTTCCTGTCTCCAAGGCCAGGTAGCCATGACAAACAGAATGCATTCCTGGTGTAAGGCCCAACACAACATGGGCAGAAATGTTAAGGATATGTTCTGTGTAAGGCATACAATTTCTTTTCAGAAATAAGTACATGTGGCCGGCTCTAACTAAGTGTGTGCTTCTGAGGTTTGTGGGAGCACATAGGTAGAAATGCTGAACACTGTAAGGGCCTGAGCCCATATATTCTGACTCCTTCCTCTCCTCTTCTGGTAGTAAAAATAGCCTTGAGACCTGGCAATGATCTCAGCCAGTCCTTGTGTGTCCTTTCTCTCCTTCTAAGAGCTGTTGTTTATTCCGTAGAATTAAAAAAAAAAAAAAAAAAGTCTCTTGTAAGCAGGGACCTGGTGAAGTTTTAGTTTAGATCGATCACACAGACAAACTTTACAGGGATATGTGTCCACATTTAAATCTGGCACAGCATATCCCCCCTTCTCTCACCTCAGCAAAGATTCCCTCCCCTCCTTCCACTTCCCGTTAACGTTTGTAGGAGAGAAAAACTCTTGAAGTGTTCTCTGGCAGAGTAGCATGCAAGCACAGTTACCAACTCCAATTTTGGTCAAGTTGAAACTTCTGATTTATTTCTTAATTAGAAACAAGCTAACGGTTCAACACACACACACATTTTTTATTTATGAGGAGAGGGTGTTGAAATGAGAGGTGTTTTTTTTTTTTGTTTTTTTTTTTCAAACCCCTACAAAATAGACTGTTTCATCTCCATTAAATTTTAAATTCTTCTGAGGAAGTAATCATGTTTTGTTTGTTGAGTGGGCTGTCCATGGTCACGTGAGGACTCTGGTTCAAGGATGATGTTTCACGTAGTGACATGACTTCAGTCATCACATATGACTGAAGTCACAAGAACGTCTAGTCCCAACCTAAGGCTTACCAGTCTCCTGGAGGTTCCGAGGGAACAAGACCACAGTAGAAAGCATGTGAAAGTGAGAAAACTTGAGATTCTGAGGATAGCCAAATATTTACCATGTGTCTTTCTGGAAGGTGCTGGGCTTGCTGCAGAGTGAACTCCTCAGGGTAGTCTTCCACTAACCTTAGAGAAGGGGACATTTTCCTGGTGATTCAGTCCAGTTCAACATGGATTTATTAAGCTACCTGACACTGTTTGTCATGGAAAATACAAAAGAAGTGCAGCAATTGAGGCCAGGATCACAGCTCTTGAGCGAATTTAGACCTGTTTTGGAAAAGAAAATCTAACAGTGAAAAGTACAATATAGTATATAATTAATTTTGAAGGACAGGTACCTTCCAACTTCTTAACATTTTTTCACATGATGGTATACATAAAAAAAAAATTTAAATAGTAAATTTGGAAGCAATTAAGAGTTCCCTATATGAGATTTGGTTAAATGTCAAACAGTTTTATCCTGTGTAATTATAATAAAAAAATGTAATGCAGGGTACTATAGGATATATTAAATATTGAATTTCTGGGGTCGGGGTGGGGGAATTCAAAAATCTTTTCAAATATTTTAGGGAGAAATGTGAACTTGCTTTTATGAACCTAATGTTTTTATACTTATATTTGAAATGGGTACATGCAGTTCCTGATCAGGACATTCTAATGTGATCAATCACTTCAGTCTTGAGAAACACCATTAATGATAAAACTTGGTCAAATATATACATAATACAAAATGTAAAACAAATTTTAGCATGATTGAAATGTTTATAGTAGTTGAAATTACATCTAAAGACTCAACAGCCCTTTGTTTTTCCTTTTACTGAAAAATGAAATGTAATTTTTCAACTAACAGTGAAGCTCTAATTTATAGAATTTACATGAAATTTCTTTTTTTTTTTTTTATTGAGGAGAAATGTGTATAATACACAACCAGTTTAAAGTGTAATTCGTACATTCACAATGTTGTGTAACATCCACTTCTTTCTAGTTTCAAAACTTTTTTTGTCACCCAAGAATAACACCTCATACCCATTAAGCAATCCCTCTCCATTCCCCTCTCCCTCTATCTCCTGGCAACCACCAATTTTTTTTCTGTCTGTATGGATTTTCCTATTCTGAATATTTTATACAAAAGGAACCATACAATATGTGATCTCTGTGTCTGTTTTTTTTTCACTTGACATAATATTTTTGAGGTTCATCCAAGTTGTAGCATATAGCAATATTTCATTTTATTTTATGGCCAAATAATATTTTATTTATATACTAGAGGCCTGGTGCACAAAATTTGTGCATAGGAGAGGGGGTTCCTCAGCCTTGTCTGCACCCTCTCCAGTTGGTCATTCCTCTTGCAATCCAGGACCACTGGATCCTAACCACTCACCTGCCTGCCTGCCTGATAGCCCCCTAACTGCCCCCCTGCCAGCCTGGTCACCTCCCAACTGCCCCCTGCCAGACTGGTTGCCCCCCAACTAGCCTTGTCATCCCTAACTGCCCCTCTGCTGGCCTGGTCACCCCCAAATGCCTCCCTCCTGTTGGCCTGGTTGCCCCTAACTGCCCCCCTGCCAGCCTGGTTGCCCCCTAACTGTCCAGAAGGAAGTCAGACATCTGGAAGATGTCTGGTCACCCAGTCTAATTAGCATATCACCCTTTTATTAGTATAGATAGATCAAATTTTGTTTATCCATTTATTTATTGTTGGACAATTGAGCCTTTGTTGGACCTTGGATGTTTTCACTTTTTGTCTACTGTGAATGTTATGAACATGCCTGAACAAGTTTAGTTTGAGTATGTTTTCAGTTGTTTTGGTTATATGGCTAAGAGTTGAATTTCAGGGTCAAATGGTAATACTACGTTAACATTTTTTACGAACTGCCAAACTGTTTTCCACAGGAACTGCCTGATTTTACATTCTCACCAATAATTTATGAAGGTTCTCATATCTTCACATCCTCAACAACTTTATTTATTTATTTATTTATTTATTTATTTATTTATTTATTTATCGTGTGTGTGTGTGTGTGTGTGTGTGTGTGTGTGTGTGTGTGTGTTTTAATTATAGCCATTCTAATGAGTGTGGTGTCTCATGTGTTTTAAATTATCTATTTATTTATTTGATTGTGGTAAGAACAGATGATATGTGATCTACCCTGTTAAAGTTTTAGATATAAAATATTGTTAACTTATAAGCATACTTTTGTACAGCAGGTTTCTAGAACTTACTCTGTCTTTCATAATTGAAACTTTTTACCTGTTGAACAGCAACTTTCCATTTCCCATTCCTCATTATACTTTATGTTTCAATAAAGTTGACTATTTTAGACACCTCCAGTAAATGGAATTATGCAGTATTTTTCTTTCTGTGACTGGCTTATTTCATTTAGCATAATGTCTTCAAGGTTCATCATATGAATCTTGCCACATATGGCTGGAATTCCTTCTTTTTGTGACTGAATAATATTCTCTTGTATGTATATTTCACATTTTCTTTATCTATTCGTCTATTGATGCACTTTTGGGTTGTTTTTACACCTCAGCTATTGTGAAGTGCTGTAATAAACATGGAAGTACATATATGTTGTATCTACTCATCTATTGATGGACACATAGGGACTACAATATATTTTGAACTACTAATTTCTCCAGAGAAAATACAAGATTTATTCTCTTAAAAAATAAATTTCTGTACTTTATACATTTTGTTATCATAACCATATAATTTCTCCCAACTCAATTTGAACTTTTAACTCTTAGAAACCTCAAATTTTATCTGGCAAGTTAAATACTTAGCATTTCTTAGATTAGTAATACCTTCACATTTTTAAGAACATTTCAAATAAAATATAAAACATATTTAATTAAGAGATTCAATCTTGTCCTCTAGATGTTTTATATGCGGCAAACTCAGATTAATATTTCAGTATTTTGTCATTTTAAAATAACTAGATATTTAATAACTTTTATTATTTAATATAGTAAACGCTAAAATTTTAAGTTGCCAAAGACTTTGGAAGCAGGTCTGGCCTAGCCACTTAATTTTTAAAACCACCACATTTTTCTTTAGAGATAACATCTAAGTTTATTGTTGCAGGAAATTCAGCTGGTCTCCTTCAATAAAGAACAAAACCAGTCTCCTCCTGGGCTACTTGACCACCATCAATATACCCATAATTATCAGTGAAAAGCTTTACTAAAAATCCTTTATTTTAGTTACATCTATTTATTTATATTTTAACAATTTTGAGATTTTAAAGCCAATTATTATTAACCAAAGCATTTACTTTGGCAAATTCTGTACCAGAGATAATTTATTGACTTTCAGTGGCTTTCATGTTAATCTTGGAATACAGTCTATCATTATTCAAGAACAACCCTTTATTATGGAAATACTAATCTTGTTGCCTAAATCCAGCCTGTATATTTTCCTTGTGTCATTTTTGCCATCTTTTAGAGAAAAACAGTCTTGGGTTTATTCTACAGTATCCATAAAGAGAGGGGGCTCGGCTTTAATCTTTATCGGACGAAAGGGAACTTTAGTTCCCGGCATTAACATCAGTAACATATATTAAAAGATAACTTTAATAATGAACAATACATTTTCTCTATAAATGTTTTTACTTTTCATAAATAACTCAAAAAATAGATAAGATAGAGGCAAAAAAAAGTAAATGCCTGCAGAACTGAATTAAAATGCCCAAAAAAGCTTTGGCCAGGAGACCCCACTATCGGGATTTAAATGCCGTCTTTTAAAGGTTAATAGGTCATCTAAAATTGGTGGGTCATGCCTTTCTCTTTTCTCTTCACGAGTACAGAAATCTCAGCTGCATCCCTAAATTCTACCAAATTTTAATGACAGACTGGGAAATAAAAACATGGCAAAAATGAAACTTTTAATAGCCCTCTCAAGAGTGGGCATCTATTTTACAGGATCACCAAAAGATCTAGTAATCAGTGGGCCACGTGCACCCCTCATATTCTTTCTCCCCACCCCCATATTCTGTTTCCTTTGGGGAAATTTAGTAATGGCCTGGCCACCTAAGTTTCTTTTATTATTAAATTAAATCAAAGGCATGCTTAATAGACTAATAATAAGCACTTTAACCCAAACAAAAAGGACAGATAAAACAATAATCAATAGACAAGTGCCCATAACATATAGACAAGACTTAATAAATCATAGTTCTTTTCATGAATCTTTTCAGATGTTTTATGTTTGCCTAGGACTTACAGCCAGAATAGAGCCCAGATCTCAGCTTATTATTCACACATTTTATCTTCTGCTTTCCACAGCATTGACTGGCCCCAAAACTATTCTTGCCAAAATCTGCCTGTCCCACGGCGTCACAAGGCCACCTTCAGACAAAGCATCAAAGAGTCACCAGGTGAGGGGATTGCCAGATCCATCCTTATGGCTACTGAGCCTCTCCACACCAGAGGTGGAGGATCTGGCGGAGCCTTTTTAGTTATCACTTACTTTTGATTCCCAATACAAATCAGGCATTTTGCAATTTGAACAAGAGCCCACATGGTTAAAGATGACAAGGACACTCATTTTCCTTGGGCCTGATTTAAGAGAGTACCTCTTGACATTTTAATTTCTTTATCCTTGAGCATACAAACTGAACATTTACAGTGGTATTTTTGCCTTTTACTCGAATTCTTCCCCATTATAGCCTGGCTTGAAATAAAAGATGTCCTCGCCCATTTTGGATTGCTACTTCCAAAGCTTCGTACTAGCTTTGCGAATCTCCAGATGCCCCTCGTTCGGATGCCAGAAATGCCACAATCTTTTGCAGCAAGGATTCAGAATTTAGAGAAGGGGCCATGCGAAAATGGATATACTAGATAAGAAATATAAATTTGGAAATTATTGGGGGGGGGGGGCGCCAGGAGGAGACTTGTTCTCTAGTGGAGTGGCTCCCGAATCTCTGGACCCATAGTTTTTTATTTACTAGAATATACATTTGCCCTTTAGTAAATCTAACAGACATATAAATGGTAAGGTTTGGTAAACATTAAAGGATTATCAGGTTAGGGGATTGCCTTCAGCCATTCAGCCAGCAGCAGGGTAATATTATGCTGATTCTCAGCCCTTGCTGAATATCAAAGTCCATCAGCCTTCTGACAGACTTCTCAAATTTATATGTTAACTACTTGTTGGTCTTAGCCTCCAGCACTGTGCAAAATATTTTTAGTTTGATGTTCAATTTGTTATTTTTTTCTCTTGTTTCTCTTGCCTGCAGAAACATATCAGAAAAAATAATGCTATGAGAAATATCTAAGATTTTATGGGCCTATGTTTTCTTCTAGGACTTTTATGGTTTTTTAGTCTAACATTTAAGTTTTTAATGCACTTGGAGTTTATTCTTTAGTATGGAATACATTTCTTTGCATGTATCTGTCCAATTTTCCCAGCACCATTTATTGAATATCTTTAGTCCATTATGGTTTTGCCTCCTTTGTTGATAGGTTAGAAAGTGTCCCTCCCCTTTTCTATTTTTGTGGGAGAGTTTAGCAGAATTTGCATGATTTTTCCTCTAAATCTTTGTTAGAATTCATTGGTGAAGTTATTTGGTCCTGGAATTTACTTTGTTAGGAGCTTTTTGATTACTGATTCAATGTCTTTAGTTGTTCAAGGTTTGCTAAGATTTTTACTACTTCTTGAGTCAGCTTTGGTAATATTTCTGCTCATAAGAATTTGTCCATTTTATTTAGGTTATCTAATTTATTGGTATACAATTGTTTATAGTGCTCTCATGTAATCTTTTACATTTTGTAATGTCCCCCCCTTTTATTTTTGCTTTTAGTTAATGCATCTGTTCTTTTAGTCTAGCTAAATGTTTGTCTATTTGTTTTCTCTTATCAAAGAACCAACTTTTGTTTGTTTTAAAAAATTATCTCTATTGTTTTTAAATCTTTTTTCATCTTTGCTTTAACTTCTGTTATTTACTTTCTAATGTTAGTTTTGGGTTGATTTTGTTTTTCTTTTTTTAGATATCTTTTTTAAGATATAAAGTTAGATTGTTGACTTGTGATCATTTTTTCTTTTATAATATGCACATTTGCAGCTATACATTTTTTTAAAAATCACTGCTTTAATTACATTGATAAATTTTAGTATTATTTAAAAAAATTATCTCAAAGTAGTTTATAATTTCTCTAGTAATTTATTCTCTGATCTATTGGATGGTTAAATATGTATGATTTAATTTTTACATATTGGTGAATTTTCCAGTTTCCTTTTATTGTTGGCTTTTAGCTTCATTCTGTGTGGTCAGAGAACATATTTTTGTATGATTACAATCTTCTAAAATTTGTTGAGAATTGCTTTATGGACTAACATGATTTATACTAGGGAATTTTCTATGTGCATTTAAGAAGACTGTATTCTGCTGTTGTTAGACGTAGTGCTCTATATACGTCTGTTAGGTATAGCTGGGGTATAGTGTCACTCTGTCAAAATGTTCTAGCTATTATTCAAAGTGGGGTATTGAAGTCTCCAACTATTACTGTAGAACTGTCTAGTTCCTCTTCAATTCTGTCAGTGTTTCTTTATATATTTTGTTGTTCTTTTGTTGGTACATCAGGGTGTGACAAAAGTAGATTTACATGTGAAACACAGAGTTTATTCTTATAATATTATTTATTAACTAGAGTCCCAGTGCACAAAATTCATACATGGGTAGGGTTCTAGTGGCTGCCAACTGGGGCCTCCCTTCCCTGGCTGCTGGTCAGGGCCTACCTTTGTTCTATGCAAACCTCTGGCAGTCAGCGCACGTCAAAGCAAGCTATCGAACTGGTCAGTTGAATCCCAAGGGGACACTTTGCATTTAGGCGTTTATATATATAGATTATTGTATTATTTTCCATGTGAGCAACTGTAAACCTACTTTTTCCCCACCCTGTATATAATTTTTGTAATTGTTATGTCTTCTTGGTGAGATGACCCTTTATTCAATATATACTGCCCTCTTTGTCTCTTACAGCAATTTTTTACTTAATATCTATATTGGTTTGGTATTAGTATGGTGACCCCAGATCTTTATTGGTTACTATTTGCATATAATATCTTTTCCTCTTTCACTTTAAATCTTTTTGTATCTTTGGGTTTAAATTTATAACAATATAGTTGAATTGGTACCACGTTAGCTTTAATAACCTAGACTAAATCTTCTCTTGTTTTATTTTCCACATCTTATGTTGTTAATGTCACAAATCCCATTCTTAAACATTGTATACCAATTGACATAAATTTATAGTTACTTTTATAAATTTAGTTTTAACTCATATAGGAAATAAAACAGGAGGTATAAAATATAAAAATATAAAATACAAGCTTTTATATAGTTTTTTTTCCTTTCGTCACTTGAAATAAACATATTATCCAGTTTCCTTCTGTTTTCTATTGTTTCTGATGAGTGATAGTTGTTAATCCTATTGACAATTTCTTGTACATGACAAGGCACTTTTCTTTTGTTGCTTTCGAGATTCTCTCTTTGTCTTTGCATTTTTTACAGTTTGATTATAATATTCTCAGGGTGGGTCTCTTTAAGTTCAAGCTGTTTGAGTATGTTGAACTTGGAAATGTAGTTTATGTTTTCCATCTAATCTGGGAAGGTTTTAGCCATTATTTCTTTGAACCATCTGTCTTTGTGTTCTCACTTTGAGATTCTCATAATGTGTACATTAGTCTGCTTGATGGTGTCCTCCAGAATCCTATGCTCTGTTCACTTTTATTCATATTTTTTCTTGTTGATCCTTAGACTGGGTGATTTCAATTGCTCTACCTTTAGGTTCTCCAGTTCTTCCTTCTGCCTGTTGAAGGCTGTTGTTGAATCCTTTTAGTGAAGTTTTAATTTCAGCCACTATAGTTTTTTTTCTATTTGATTGCTTTTTATAACTTTGATGTCTTTTATTGATAGTTTCTCCTTGATATATGATAGTTCATATATCATTGTGATAATTTTCTGTAGTCCTTTATCCCTGGTTCACCTCAGCTCTTTGATCATATTTAAGAGTTAATTTAAAATTGTTGTCTAGTAACAATTGTTGTTCTCAGATTTTTTGGCATTTTATTTTTTTGTGAGTGGGCCATATTTTCCTGTTCCTTTGTATTCTTTGTAATTTCTTTATTGAGAACTGGATATTTTGAATATTATAATATGGTGACTCTGGAAATCACATTCTTTCCCCTGACAGAAGTTACAGTTATTGCTTATTGAAACATTTCTTGTCACGTGCAGTCACTGAATTCTCTGTTCTATTATCTCTTTTTCCAGCTGGTGACCTGATAGAGATTTACTTTAATGCCTGGATCTAGTAAGAAAAGGAGGAGGAAAGTTTGTCTCTTTAAATCCTTTTGACAGAATCCATCAGGAAAGCTGGCTTCAGCCTAAAAGAATTGAAACAATGGCCACCCTCTGTGTCAATCCCTCACGCAGATCAAAATATACAGCCCACAGATATTTAAAGGACAAAACTTTATATCCCACCCTAGCAAGCACTCTAGGAAAGTAGGCCATTATTCTCATAGATCTTGCTGCAGGGCTGAGGTGGGACATAGTAGTTGCTGTGCAAAATGCCTAAGTGCACTGAAATTTATTAGCTTCTTTCTTAATCAAGCCACGCTTGGACACTATAAGTATTTGATTAGACACCAAAGGTCAAAAATAGTTGATTCTTTACAGTTCTTGCCATCTCAATAGTTCCTGTGGAGAGGTACTGATTCCTGGAGTTTCCTATTCTGACATTTTTTGTGGCGTTACTATTCACTTGGTATTTTTTAAAAATCAATCTACTGCAATTGGATTGAATACTATTAAAAGGCAAGATCAGCCTCAGACGGACAAAGTATCCAAAATAGGTGACCACTGAACTTTGGGTCTGCTGCTTGGAGCTGAGCCTTCCAAGAGCCTCTGTCTTGACTGTCTACTTTTACAAACCTATGTACCTGATAAAGAGCAGATTTTGCATCCAGACCTAGATTTGTCTAATTAAAACCTTTATTTGTCACCTCTTTGCTTTGCTGCCTCTGTTTTGGTGTGTGATGAGGTTTTGAAGACAAATATGATCAGAAAGAGCTTCCTGGGGAAGTATTTTAGGGTTTACATTGTGCTTTGGTGGCCAAATATAATAGAATTTGGAGAAGCAGAGAGCAGGGGAGGGGCATTTCATGTAAAGAGAGCTGCAGGTATTTCCAAATGTGCTAGAATGGCATTTAAAAATACATTTGGGAAAGAACAGTGAAGATGGCACCTCAATGTGTGGCAATCTTCTCCGTTTGAATAGTTGTTTCCAGCTAATGATGCTCTCTCATAACATTTTGTTCCTCTCTGAGTGGATGCATCTGTTCTTTAAAGTAGAAAGCCTACACAATGGAAGAGAAAGTGCCCTGAGCAGTCACAGGACCATATTCCTGACCTGGCTTCATACTTCTAGCCCTTGGGAAACTCATACTTCTAGCCCTTGACACATTCAAATTTGGTTCACCTGCCTCTCAGGGTGATAGGCCCAAAGCAGGCCTCTGAGTTCTTTTCATTCACTGCTGGGGCTGTTCGTTCTATCAATCTCAGTACTTTCACCCTTCAATGTGTAAAACACACTAAGCCAATTAAGGCTACAAATGAGAGCAACAGACCTGTCTAAAATTATTCATCCTTTAAAAATGTCAACAAAGAATCTTCTTCTTTTAAATGATCTGATGATTATTTAAAATTATGTTGGTGTGGTTGGGAATTAAATTGTTTCCAAGTAAAACCATTGTTGCTTGTTTTATAAGACACTTTCTTAATCTTTCAGGATATGAAATATTCTCTCTGAATTCTCTTGGTTTCTGACCTTTAAGCAGCTTTCCAATGGTTCCTCTTCACGAAGAGTAGAGAGTTTTCAGTGTGCAACAGTTTGAGAAATGACAGCTGTGAGAGACCACCCTTACTGTCTGTTGTTCTTGCCCTCTGTCTCCAGGGACTGCCGCTCCAAAGGACCAAGAGGCCTCGTTAGCAATGGTAAAGGTACCGGAGCGAAAGGCATGGAATTCTGGCAGGCCGACGCTTCGTGCAAGTTCCTGGCCACAGGCGAAAGCTCCATTCTTTTTATTGCTTGTTTTAGGCAAATTGTTATGATAAGTGCAGAGAATAGTTATGGTTGGAGTAGGTAGCTGGGAAGAGTGTGTTTAAATTAGAAACAGATGACTAAGGGCAAGTGAGTACACATATTTCGCACACTTCCCGCAGCGAGCTGGAGCAGGTCACACATATGAGTTTAGAGAAATCAAAATAATTTCTAGAAGTCGATCAAAGCTCAATATTTGAATAGAATCACATGAAGGGTGCTGCTTAGGGAGCAAGAATGGTTCCCTTCATTGATTCTTGGTTCCTTCATAAAGGGGCAACCTGTGGAAAGCAAGTGAGTGTTGCCCCTGCCGTTGGATTCTCCCTGCCATCCCCCTTTTCATTCACTGCTGGCTTTTGGACCCTTTATCTGCTTATTATCAACTCTATGGAAAGAGGACTGGCAGCTTGGTTGGGAGGAAGGGCATGGAGAGCAAACCCCAATTAGAGATTTTGTTTCTCGTTTTCAGTTCTGGCAAAAGGTTTATGGTAAAGGAGACCAATGCTTATAACCATAAAATGTGGTTTGGAGGCTCTCCATAGATTTAATATATCTATGCTGCTCTTCTTTCTCTTCCCCCTTACCACATACAAGCACAACCAGGAATTCACTGCACAGCAATTCTCTTATGCTCCAAGGTCTGTGTGAGGGTGTGCGGGGAGGGCGAAGAGGGCTGCCTTCCTCAGGCTTTCTTGATATGAATCCACCTCTTTAAGGGTACAGTGTTCTCTCGACTGGGCCAAGTTATTATCAGAGGACCAGAAGCTTTCCTCTTCCATAATTGCGATGGAAACAGCTTTCAGGGCGAACAGGTTGCTGTTTGGAAAGGTGTTGTTATTGAATCTAGTTGCAAATGGTAGCAGTTTTAGGAGATGAAAACTCTGTCTCTGACATAGGTGCTTGCTAAACTTTGGCTCCAGAGTTATGAGTTATGACTTGCCCCCTGACAAGAGGTGTTTATCTATTCTGATTTTGTCTAGGGGAACTACTTTTAAAAGTGTTTTCATTGAAATACGTCATCCTGTCTATCAGTATCAACAGGTACATCTCAGTGACTTGGGGTTTGTGGGTAGGTTGGTCATTGAGTCAAAACTCTGTAGATTATCTTTGTCATGATACCGTGAATGACAATGAGAAAGGTGATGAAGATAATGAAATCTACAGCCCAAACTAACCTGTCCTTAAAGTCTCACGTTTCAATGGGAGCTATTGAGCCTGAAGGAAGCAGAGTATTATTTGGTTCAGATAACCTGACTTGGCCACTTGCCGTCTCTCTGACCTTGGGCAAGTTATTTAACCTTGCTAAGCTCAGGTTCCTGACCTGCAAAATAGGAATTATAAAAGTGAAGACACTTAGGGTGGACATTTGTCATTCTTTTTTATTGTGCAGCATGTAGATTCTACTTCCTATGCTTAAGGAATGCATTCACAATAAGTATAATGCCAGCTGTTTGCTCTTCCGGCCTTCCTTGCAACTAAGGTGCAGGCACCTGCCTCAGAATTGCAGGTCAAAGGGGATTTCTCGCAGGGGTTAGGAACAGAAGGACCAAGTTGCCAATAGAACAGTGACAGCAGGGATGGCAGTCACTGTGGTAGCATTTGGTGTTCGCGATTAAGAGGGTCAGCACAGGCTGTGTTAGCCACTTCCCAGAGCAGCAGTCCTGATGAGGTTAATACCTCAGAGATGTGCCTATTAAATGAGATAATACAAGGGAAGTGCTTGGCACAGGTCATGACATATTGTAAGGGCTGAATGAATACTATGTTAATGCTAGAAATAGTAATAGGAAAGTAATCACGTTAGATGTTGTGACATTGGGGGGGGGGGAGGATATTTTGAAGGTAATTGCTGGAAAGGATCCACAAATACAATCTTGATTTTCATAGAATTAACTCAAAGGGACTGGACTTAATAAGAGCTTCTCATTTACAGATAAGGAAGGCTCAGGGACGTTATGTGAATTATACAGTGCCCCCAGCCAGAGAGTGGCAGAGGTGAGCTAAAATTCCAGCTTAATAACTTCTGAGCCTTTTATTCTTTATCCCACACACTGCTTCACGTTATTCCAATTTAAGAACTTAACAAACATATGTGTCTGGTGTGGGTTAGATTCTGTGAGCAGCTGTAAAAGAACAATGGGTTGTACCTTGGATTTTTTCAATGCTGATTCTCGTTGTCGTAGTTGAACCTGGTGCGGCACATAACCCGAACAAATAAAGCCCACAGTAAACGAGCATAGCACACGCTGGTCCTTGTGGCTACAGAACCACAGACCGGGCAGTCACAATGGGCTAAAGTCAGGGAAGGGCTCATGGAGAAAGTGAGAATTGGAGTGAGTGGTTGGGGTGACTTTTACCATCTGGATTAGGTGGGGTTATTTTTATAAAAAGTGTTAAGGTACAGCCAAAGCAAGGCATTTATTTATGGGTTTATTTATTTGTTTTTGACAGAGCATCAGGGAAGGCCTTTTAAAAATACCACGGAAATTATAGGATATGAATTGTCACGCCTAAATAAAATAAAGTTTTAAAATCTCTGCTGTAAGCACTTAGAGGGCTGTTCTGTTGATTGTTTGTCTTAACCGTCTTTGTAAATTTAAGTCATATTCATAATAAGTTGAAAACATTAATAAAAAGATCTTTATGGCATTTTAATAACATTTGGTGGTTTTTAAAGAACATTTATATGCATGACAATAATCACTATGACAACAATGAAACATAGGTAAGCTAGACACTGTTTAAAAAATTTAAAGACAAGGAAACTGAAACTCAGGATAGTTACATGGCTTGCCCACATTATAAAGTAAGTTGGTATATTTAACAAAACTAAGTTCAGATGTCTGGACTTTTAGTCTAAAATTTTGCCTGCTAAGAAAATTAAAAAAAAAATAATAAAAATTCATGTGTAAAAAAAAAAAAACTTTGAAAAAAATTGTATATTGTGAAGATAGCCTCTATTTTTGTTTGGTTGGATAAGTTCCTATTCCTACCTGAAAGCTGATTTATCCCTGAGCATAAAGGAATTTCGCCAGTATGGGCTGTCTATAATGATGGTTATGGAATCGATCCACTGGGTTCCTGGGTGCGAGCTGACTGGGAGCTCCGTGCTGGGGAGATGTCATGGGCTGAATCTTACGGGTAATGGAGAGGCTCACTGAGCCTGACATTTCCTCCTGGAGTGTGTTGATGTCGGTGGTGAAAGGTTTCTTTTTTAAGCCAAAAAAATTCCACATCTAGAATTCTCCTCGAGGGAGAAGAACACTGACAATTCTAATCTGTCAAAAGGTGAAGAACATTGTTTTCTGCTTGCTAGCTGAAGAAGATAATTTAAAGAGGAATCTGAAACTTGGAATTTGCAATCCATAGTTAGAGAGTGCCAAGAATCATGTCTCTAGTTTTGTTTTTGTCTTAAAAAATTATATTCCTTTCTTCATGCATTCCTTCCTCCCTCCCTCCTTTCTTCCTTCCCTCCCTTTATTCCTTTTTCCCTCCGTAATAAGATTTTCTCTTTCAGTAATAAGATTCTCCTTAGCTGGAAACTATAACTGGTTATGGAATAGTTTGCCAATCCCATTCTCATTTTACTTGCCTTCAGCAGCATTTAACACTATGGACCACCCCTACCCTAGCCTTCTTGAAACACTCCTTTCTTCTGGCTTTCACGCTCTACTGGTTTTCCAATAAATTTTCTCTTTGTTCTTCCTCAATTCCCTTTTAGGTTCATACTCCTCGACATGAACTGTTAGACTTTTAAGTGTTAAACTTCCTAAAGGCTCAGTCCTGGGTCTGTTTGTTCTCTTCTTGCTCCATGGTTTTTTTCTCAGTCAAGTTCCATGACCAAGTTTGAGTCCCCTCTACATAGCGGTAACTTGAAAATTTATCTCTTTAGTCCAGGTCTTTCCTTCAAATACTAGGACATGTAATGTCCTTGCATATCCCCCTTGGTGGTCTCGAAACATCTTAAATTTAACATGAATATGATTAATGAAGACCAATTAATGATGTTCTCCACCAATCCTGACTGTGACCTATCCTTCCCAAATCTCAGTGAAATTGTAGTATCTGCAGTTCTATCAGCAAGTGTGACATTCTCCACCTCCATCCATTTCTCTCCATGTCTGCTGCCACCCTGATCTTGACTGAAGTTGCCTTTCACCTGGACAGTAACAGAGGCCTCCTACCAGCTCTGCCTACATCTTTTCGGCTTTCTTAAATCATTAAAGGTAAACAGTGAAATTCAAGTTGTGACCATATTGACATAAAGAGCCTTCAATATATTAAAGTCCAGGCACCTAATAGGCACATAGTAAAACTTGTTGGCTGTTGTATTTTCCTTGTAATGTGGGCCTTAGTTCTATAATAGGCAAGCTTATCAGACTCTCATTACCCTTACCCTCAGTCTCCATCTTCTCCTTCTTCAACTTCAAAACAAAGGCCAGCGAAATTATGTTTTTGCAACAATATTAGAAATAAAATAAGCTGAGAACAAGCTGAAGTAATGAGCAATATATAATTTCAATCTTAGATCAAAAGATGAAGGGAAAAGGAGAAATGTAATAATATTAGTTTTTATCTAAATACAGATAAATACATATGCAACTATAAAGTATATCTTTGCACACCAAGAACACACACACACACACACACACACACACACACACACCCTGTACCAAGTGCCTAATTCAGGCCTGGTATGTAATAAATATTTCTTGAATGAATGAATGAATGAATGAATGAAACAAAGCCTATTTTTTCCAGGTTTGGTTGGGTAAAATGTTAGCTGCTTAACTCATTTGTAGGTCACTAGAAAATGACATTAAAAAATTACTACAGTTAAGATGTATTCTGTGTGTGTATGTGTGTTATAATTTTTTTAAACTGTCTTTACTATTGAAAGTATTACAGATGTTCCCCTTCCCCCCCCATGCCCCATTGATTCCCTCTATGCAGCTCCCACCCCCTCCTCAGGCCTTTACCACTGTATTGTCTGTGTTCATCGGTTTGATCCCCACGTACAGGAGACAACTGATCAATTTTTCTCTCTTACACCAATATTTCTCTTTCTCTCTCTAAAAATCAATTTTTAAAAATTTGCATCGTTTAAACTGTTAAGTATCACTTTGAATGAGTATATTCTCCATTTGCATGACCTGTGGCTTAGCAAAACATTTTAATTATCTGATTTCAGTGTTCTTGTCTGAAATGTGTGTATCTGGCAGAGTAGTAAGCAAATGGGAGAAGGAGGGAGGGTTTGCCATGTTGGATTAGGTGATCTCTGAGGCCACTCCAGTTCTTGCATAATCCTGCCTCTTGTCCCTTCATGGGCAAGAGCCCAGGCCTTGGAATTCAACAGACCTGGATTCGATTCTGGCTCTATTTCTGGCAGTGTGACCATGGGCCAGTTACTAAAACTTAGTTCCTCAGAGGTAAAATAAGGATAATATACCTTTACTGAAATGAATTGACATATAAAACACATAAAGAAGACATCTAACACAAAGTTTACATCCAACCCATGAAGAAGGCACAGAGAAGCTGTTCCATAAATATTCATTTTCTCCTTTCCCTGTCTAGAAAAGTCTTAACACTATCAAGTTTGCAATTATGAATCCTAAGTAAATTAGGACAATTTCTAAAAGCAATAAAATGCCAACAAAATCTGTATCATTTGACCAGGTAGATAAAGTATAAATGGCAAACTGATTACTAAACATATGTCCAAAGGAGGAAAGTTATATAACAGTGAACTGTTTTCTTTATTTGTTTTAAATTAGTACTTTAAATTCAAAATAGGAAAATGCATTCTAAATAATATGTATATCACCACATTATTAACAAGCTTAATTTGGCAAATGAAACCTTTGGGCTAGTTGATGAGTGCCCTCACCCTTCTATACTAATAAAAGGGTAATATGCTAATTAGACCCAATGACCGGACATCTTCCAGATGTCCAACTTCCTTCTGAACAGTTAGGGGCAACCAGGCCAGCAGGGGGGCAGCTGGGAAAAGACCAGCCAGCAAGGGGGCAGTTGGGGGGCTACTAGGCGGCAGGGGGCCAGTCAGAGGACAATCAGGCAGGCAGGCAGGTGAGTGAGTGGTTAGGAGCCAACAGTCCAAGATTGGAGAGGGTGCAGGCTGGGCTGAGGGACTCCTCCAACCCTCCAACCCCCAACTCCCATGCATGAATTTTGTGCACCGGGCCTCTGGCAAAATTATATAAGGAAACCTAAAGTGTATGCCTGTTGCTAGGCTCAAAATAAAACTGATACTCAATAACAATATTAGACTATTTTATCTCCATTGATGGTTTCATGTTTGCTTGTTGTTGATGGTTGTATGTGTGTACGTGAGAATTGGTAAATATTTTATATGCCTTTTTTGGTCTAAAATCAATATGAGTTATGTAATGTTCATATTGGAAAGTAAATATTGGATATAGAGTGAAAATAATTAAAAAATATAGAAAGCTATTATCTTTCTCTGCCTGATTTAAACGAGGGTTTGAAAATGGAGGTAATTTGCTCATATGTCTTTGAACCCTTTTAATTGTTTTTGTTTCAGTTTGTTGACTATTTCACTCAAGAATTTCAAATGTTAATTAGAAATGTTTTTGTTGTTTTTTCATCTAATCAATCAGAGCATGCAACCAGCAGTTTGGTTTTGCTAGCTGGTGCAATAGTTTATTGTTGGTTATATTAAGACTCATTTAAACCAACTAAATGGGAGTAAATATTCTTTAAAGATAAATTAAGTTTTCAACAAATAATTCAATTTAGCAACTAGATACCGAATGCCTACTTTGTGTGGTTTGCATCTGGCTGGATGTCCTCCTGTTTCTGCTCCACCACTTCTTTGTCATTTACGTTTGTACCTTTCTTTTTTTGTGTGTTGCATGCTCTTTGCTGGGAAACAGGTTGGAACTTACATTGTCAATGGACCCCTGAACCTGTGACTGCTCTATACACAGTGTGGAGTGGCAGCAAGCTGGAAGCCCAGCTCCCTCCCACATACAATATTCAGTGTCTATCACGTCTCATGTCTTCTATACGTCTTCTTCCAAATTAGATGGAGAGAGATGCTGGAAATGGATATGAGTGGATTTTAGGACCCTGACGAGAGCGCACAGATAGTGTATATATGTCACTCCACTCTTCAAATGGTTAGAATGTTCTCTGCTGGTGAGCACAACTGTAGTGGTGAGTGCCAACGAGCCAGAGGCCCCTTGCAGGCCCCTTTAGGAGAGCCGTTTGTCTGACTTTATAACAGAAAATACTCATTTCACAATAAACCACGCTCTCCTTTCCAGTTTTTCCATTAGAGTGAATGGAAATTGTATTCGGGGCCAATCATCTAAAACATTGAAAGGGAATTGAGCAACTCAGCTCTGCACAGATGTAAATATCCCCTTCTGAGGTTGAAACCGGAGTGGCCAGGCTGTAAATTTGAGCTGCGTGATGTTTGCCTCAGCCTCTAAGAAACATGCAACGAACCTTGTGCAAATAGAAAGCTGATTAGCTTCTTTTGTCAGGAGTGACTTATGTGCAGGGCTGCCTAGAAATGAGAGACCAGATGACCTTTCAGATTCTCCCAGGAGCCATTTACGTATGAGTTCCTGGCAGGATACTCCAGGTTCTCCTCGACTGTCTCCAAACTGTCTGCCCGAATTCATAAACCTGATCCCCTCATGTAAAATTTCTATTCCTGTCTATTTGGTATTTTAGTCATAGCCTGTTCACCAACCCCTTACTCCTCCATAGAACTTATTTAACGATCACTTACTGAATGCTTCCTCTGTGCCAGGCCCTGTTTTAGGTGCTGGGAATCCAGTAGTAAACAAACAAAATTTTCTGTTTCATGGAGTTTACATTCTAGTGAAAGAAACAAAGAGCAAGATAAGTAATTAAAATATGAAACAGGTTAGATACTCCTAGGTACTGAAGAGAAAAATCTAAAGCAGGAAAAGATAATGAAACTTTAGAGGGTGGCAGGGTTGAAATTTTAGATAAGGTAGCCAGGGAAGGCCACATGGAGAAGGTGATTTTTTTAGTTAAATACCTGAAAAAAAAGTGAGGGGGTGAGCCACTTGCACATCCAAGGGAAGCATTCCAAGCAAAGGGAACAGCATGCGCGAAGTCCCTGAGGTGGGAGCATGTAGTTTGCCTCTGTGCCTTTGCCTTCCACATATTCTTTTCCTGTCAGGCCCGTTTCTCTTTTAAATTATTTTTTCTTCAAGACCTCTCTCTCTGTTTCTTTCACAGAGTCCTTCCCATTCAGTATTTTATCTCTTTCAGATTTGATCTCTTCAAGATTCTTGAAGCAATTTTTACATTGCACCAAATTCTGTAAAATGTAGGACAGACTGCCTTCTAAACTTAATTGAGTGTTTGTATGTATGTATATATGTATATGTATGTCTAGCCAAGCAAAGTATAAGTCCATGAAGGTTTAGGGCCATGCGTCCTTAAGGACCACAAAAAGCATGAGCTCAACATGTTTCTTAATACCATTACTGCTTTTAAACTATAAAAATATGGAGTGTCACTACATTTAGAACTATGGTTGGGCTACATTTTAATAATTAACCTCTTTTAGAGTTTCCATCAAAGTGTCCAAAGATCCTAGATCATTTCCTTGGGAATCTTTTCTCCATTATCATCTAGAAAACTTTAAACAATGATTGGAAGTTAGAATCTGGAGAATTTCACCCCAGAAACAATCTTGAGCTAGCTATTACTTTTCAAACAGATATTTTCAAAGATTGGGGAAGCTTTTTAATATGAAAAGTTTGTACTAAAGGAGTATGCCATTAGGGTTTGATTTTGTAATATAAGTGCCATTTTACTTATTCCCTGAGATTATATATATATATACACACACTGAGTGGCCAGATTATTATGATCTCTGAATGCATAATAATCTGGCCACTCAGCAGATAGGCTGGCCAGCTGCCCATGTCCCCTACTCCTGACCAGGCTGGCCAGACCCCACCCATGTACGAATTCATGCACCAGGCCTCTAATATATATACTGAGTGACTAGATTATTATGTGTTCAAAGATCATAATAATCTGGCCACTCAGTGTGTGTGTGTGTGTGTGTGTGTGTGTGTGTGTGTGTGTGTATTTTAAAGGCCTGGTGTATGACATTTGTGCACTTTGGTGGGCGGGGTCCCTCTTGCATCCCCTTGGGGGATGTCCGACTGACAGCAGTCAGACATCCTTAGTGCTGCCACAGAGTTAGAAGAGGCTCCCACTACCGCTGCTGCATTCACCAATTGTGAGCCCATCTCAGTGCTTTTGGCTGAGCTGCACTCTCCCTGTGGGATCACACTGATCATCAGGGGGAAGCTCTTGTGATGAGCGTCTGCCCCAGGTGGTCAGTGCTCGTCATAGCGACCAGTCGTTCTGCCATTCCATCTATTTGCATATTAGCCTTTTATTATATGACATATACACACACATGCTCATATATTGTTTTATATATATAAATTATATGTGTGTTTATATTATGTGTTATGACATCATGGATATAATGACACATTATTTTGGAATTTATAAATATTGGTGTATAAAAATCTGTGATAAACAGGTTGAACTCAAGTAACCATCAATCAAGCATTGTTAGATGCACTGTTAAACTATGCAAGCTACTATAATGAAGCTTTAGATATGTTTTTGGTAGTTTTATTTCTTTTAGTTTTTAGACACAGATGCTTGATGGTTGAATTTGTAAATCTGAGCTTTTCATGCCATCAGATCAGTTTCAGATTTTTTTCTTTCACCCCAGCCATTGCGCCCACTTTCCCTCCATGTGGCCTTTGAGTGGTTATCCACAGTGCAGCTCCTCTCATCCACACAGCTACAAGCTAAGGCTCCGCCAGAATTCCTTTCAAGAGCCATGAGTAAAATCTTGGAACTTTCAAAAATGTGTCATGGTACCAAAGCATGTTCGAATTGGTACAGACATTTTTCACTAAATGATTCCTAGAACTAGATGCTCAGTTGAAGATATCTCCACGGTTTAATGTCAGGAAACGATGCATATCTAGTTCTGCCCTCCCTCTCTCTCAAAATATCAATAAAGACATATCCTCAGGTGAGGATTTAAAAAAAAAAAAAAGGATGCCTTAAGCTTATGTAGGAGGGACCCAAGGAAGACTTCCCTAAAGGAAGCAGTGGTTTAGGTACTTAGAAATCTAAAAGTAAGTAGGAATTTTCCAAAGTTAGAGAAGAAATGGAGGGTAGGGGATTCCAGTTGAG
Source organism: Pipistrellus kuhlii (assembly GCF_014108245.1). Lineage (NCBI taxonomy): Eukaryota > Metazoa > Chordata > Mammalia > Chiroptera > Vespertilionidae > Pipistrellus > Pipistrellus kuhlii. The sequence continues at coordinate 40,085,402 of NW_023425529.1, forward strand.
GAAGTACAGGCTGGCTTAAAGAGTAGTAAGCTGTTTTGGAATGGCTGTGGCTCAGTGTACTAGGAAAGAATGGTAGAAGTTGAAGCAGGATGAGTTAAGTGAGAACTTCTTTGTGAATGGCTAAGTATGCTTATATTTTATCTTATAGGAAAGGGGGAAAAGGAAGAATTTTAAGGAAGATACTGACAAAAAAGTTTGTTTCCATGTGAAAAAGGATTATTTTAGGTTAGATTATCAGGAAAGAGTGAGATTAGAGGCCAGGAGAGTAGTTAACAGATGATAACTACTAGTAAGTGACAGAGCTAGATTTAAACACAGATGGCCTGGCTCCAAAGTGAGCGCTCTGAACCACTATCCGGGCTGCCTCTCTTGCAGGGTTCAGCAGTGGAGGTTCAGAAGGCCATCTACTCGGGTTGAAAACCCTACTCTGCCCCTTAGAAGTGGTGGGACTATTGGCAGATCATTTAATCTCTCTTTGCCTCAGTTTTCTCTTTTGTATTGTAAAATGGGATAATACAAATATTGTAGTACCAACCATATGACTTGTGTACCTGTTTGAAAATTAAGAGGATAAATATTTATAAAGTTCTAATAACAGTGTCAGATAGATAGTAAGCACGAGGTAGATGTTGGCAATGGTGATGGTGCTAGTTACGGTGGTGATGCTGATGAGTACGTTTCATAGCAGTTCAAATTGGAGTCAGAGCACTGGAGTTGACACTTTGCATCATCAATTTCTATACATAATGGATTTCTGGAAATCGTTGGAATTGATCTGTTACTGTATTTAGGAGAGTGGAGTCATTTCTCAAATTCTCCCAAGTATGACCTTGACAGTGTATTGGCAGTGAGGTTTCCGGTGAGTTTCCTGAACACTAGAGACACCTATATCCAGAAGCAAGTTAAACTTTTTCAAAGGCAACAAAAATGGTCACTTGATTATTCTTTGTTGTAAGGTTCTCAAGTATCGATGTGCTTCAGAACACTTGGGGGGTTTGTTAAACCAGATTGCTGGGGCCCACTCCCAGAATTTCTGATTGAACAGCTCTTAGGTGAGGTTCAAAAATGTGCTTTTTTGAACAAGTTCCAGGGTGATGCTGCTGTTGCTGGTCAGGGTCTGGACTTGGAAAAGCACAGCCCTGGTAGGTGCTCTGCTGTCTTGCCTTGGAGACAGTGAGGCAGGCGGCCTTCCTGGTTTCCTGCTGCCTCCCAGAACCTCCTCCTGTTGAGCAACTCTGAGTTCCCTCACTGTGTCAGATGCTCTGGCTCTGCACTCCCAGGCCATGTACACTGTTTCTATCTTTTCTTCATTTGTATAACCGAGAGATGGGACCAAATCCCCAGACCTACCGAATCAGAATTCAGAATTTCTGTGCTTGGGGGCTAAGAACTCGAATTTTAACAAATGCTCGGGGATTTCTTATCCTTATTAGAGTCTTGGAGTCACAGAACTAGATATTCCCAACACCCCTTCCAGCTCTGACCCTGCAGGATTCCAGGGAATGCTTTCTGATGATGAGAGGGGGAGGTCCTGGCACAGTACTGCCCCTTCTGGCCCTGCTGATACCTGTGGCCCAGGCACCTCCTGACCCTGAGGAAAGGACAATCAGCTGACTGCTGCAGTCTCCTTTTGAGGCTTCCCTCTTGATAACACCCTGTGTCACCCTCATACTCTGATGCCACCACCTGCCTGCTCACCTCCCATATGCCTGCCTGCTCCACCAGCCTCCACTTTTGGTCATATACTCTTGTAACAGGCAATCCAGGCTGGACCACCTCCACCTTCCAAGTAGGCTAGTAAATCCCCTCACCTGGTAATTCCTGCTCAGCTGCTCAGCTGGCAGTTTGGGGCAGGTACCAGCACAAATGCCAAAGGCTGAGAAGCCGGACACTTAGAAGGCATCTAACTTGCTTATACTGTGTGCCAGCTGAGTTCTAGGCAGTGGGGTCACAGCACTAAAAAGACACATACCACACCTTCAAGGAACAAAAAAGTTCCAGAAGTCAGTAAACACATGTAAACATCCAATAAAATGAGGGTTTCAGATACTGTTCACCAGGAGGTGATCAGCGAGTCCTACTCTATAAATGGCTTCTCTTTTACATATTCAGATGTCATTATCCTTATTTTACAGAGAAAGGACCTGAACTGAAGCTCAGAGGTTAAATAACTTACTGAGGAAATACATAAATACTGGCAATACATATAGTTCCCACAAGCAGGGACCTCTGAAGCATGTTGTTAAATGAATACACTAAATCACTAAATAGTGTTTTCAAAGTGGTTATATATATATAAAATCATGGTTTTGTACACGTACACATGGAAAAGATCTGAATGGACAGGCACCAGAAGTTCCTTTGGGAATATTTCTGAAGAGGAGAGTGGAATTGGTTAAAATAAAGGACTAAGTTTTTTTCTTATATCACTCTGTATTGTTTGAGTTGCTTAAAATGAGCATGTATTCCTGTGTTACTTAAGAAAATAAATAAAAAATTTAAGAGACATTTTTCTTGTCAACATCCTTATACAGTGTGCTGAGGAGGGATCTGAATGTTGATTTAGTGTGCTTGCAACCACATCACATGCCATTTCCAGGCTGATATGGAGGCACCATCACACTCCACCTTAGACAGAGGAAGTCCAGCAGGAAAGGGGAGGACATTGGAAGCTGATCTGCATGATTCTGCCACTCATGTCTCTTGCCCTCACTGGAACCATTTGCTGGGGAATTGCCCTATGGCGCTTTGATTTTGAAGAAAACAGGTAACTTACTTTAAAAAAAAATTATTGGAGTAATATTGATCATATAGGTTTCAGGTGTGGGTTTCTGTGTTACAAGATCTGTATATTGCAGCTGTGCCCACCACCCAACATCAAATCTTTTCCACTCTTCCTGACATTTTTTATTTGGGATTTTGATTTTCCATCCCCTCATTCACCAAAGGGTGACAAGCGAAAGTTTGTCGGTATCACTAGTTAATCTGGGTAATGAATGTGAATGCGATTATTTTGGCAGCTCAATGATTGTGATAATAGGTCAGCCTGGGAATGGTGGGTTTGAGTGTCAATCTGTAACTCGAATTTCTAGGATCTGGTTCCTGCCAGTTGGCATGCTTGCTGGGTGCACCTGTCTGCAATGCTGAGCTACAGGGTGAGTCCCTGGACTGAAATCCTGATGAAAATGACTGGGCAATTTTTAGGATGAGATAGGAGAAACGTAAGCCTCTGCGAGTAGCCTCCGTACCACTAAACACAATATTTGAGGTGGGGCCAGTAGGATTTTAAAGGCATGTTACCTAACCATCCTCCCAGGGGACAGAATGTACGTGTCAGTGGCAGGAAGAGAAACTCAATCTGTACTACCATAGTTATTAATAATTTACATGTTGCCTTATCACATTACATACTTCTGCTTACATCCTGTGACTTACATAAGGAAATCCTTAAGTGCTAGATTCTTGGATTAAGTAATCTTAAAAAAAACACACACACACACAAGAGCTCATACAAGATACAAATAATATATTATAGAATTGTACACTTGAAGCCTGTATAACTTTATGTGTTACTCCAATAAATTCAATAACATTTTTAAAGTAATAAGAAAAACATAAAAGCTCACATTGAATCCCAACTCATATACTTTTTTTCACTAAGATCTATTAGAATATTTCTTTTTGGAGACTTTCAAACATTTTAGAATAACAGACATAAGTGTTAATCTTAGTAACGACCCAGTGATTTGGTGACAGACCTAGCGTATTGTCTCGGTTTAGTATGACAGATTCTTGCTGAGTTCCTACTGGATCAGGGCACAGCTCTGGGTGCTGTGGATTTTTTTTTTTCTTTTTTCTTTTTCTTCTTCTTCTTCTTCTTCTTCTTCTTCTTCTTCTTCTTCTTCTTCTTCTTCTTCTTCTTTCCTTCTTCTTCTTTCTTTTAATGCTCTTGCCTTTTAACCATTTAATAGGGAAATTAAACAATTACATATTTAAAATATGATCAGCAATACAGAATGTGATGGAGGCGGAGCAGAGGGAGGTTTTCATGTGGTTGTGGGGATTTGGAAAGGGAGTGAGGAGGAGGGGGATAGAATTTGACAGGTGTGGCTGAGGGAAGGGCCATCTGTGCTGGAGTCAGGGAAGGCAAATGCTTTGACTCCCGACAAAGTCACTGCAGGACAACTACGGTGAGGTTGGTCTAGAAAACACTTCTCATTCCCACTCAGAGCCTGTCTCCAGACTCCCTCACACATCCTGTCTCAGAGGAAACTGCCAGATCTGGGAACTCACTGTGAAATGCTGGAGAGATTGTTGCCAAAGACAAGCTTCATTCTCTTGTGCTCTCCTCAAACCATTTCAAAACTGGAGTTTGGGGAGAAATGGACTTGTCAATTGGTAGCTTATAAAAAACAGCCTTGGCTCTTTCAGCCACTAGTACTGCACATCTGCTGGGGTTAAAATAAACCTAGAGTAGCTGGGCTCCTGCCATCTCATGAAGTGAGAGTCAGGTGAGTGTGGCTGAGAAAGTTTACTGAGGGCGAGAAAGGCATTGGCCACTCCGTGTGAAGGTAACAGTAGTGAATGGAAGTGAAGGTCAGAGTCATCAAGGGTGAAACGGAAATCTCATTAAAACGACTTTGGTTGCTCTCTAGATGTGAGTAAGCATTCATAAGTGATAAGCATCTTTGCATGCAAAGTAAAGTTTAGGAGAAGGCTTGCCTCCCAGTATGTGAGTGAGGACACTACAGAAGTAACTCAGGAAATTCTGTTTCCCATAAAAACAGGCACCTAGGCTGTTCTTGTCCATTACCCAAGTAGGTGCAAGGCAGAGTGCACGAGAAATGGCTCACAGGGTAAGTGTCAATCCCCTACAAGCTTGCTCTTTTCATCCAATTCACCAAGAAGACGCTGAACGGGGCATTTCTGCCTTTGAGCAAATTCCCACGGGAGCTAGCAGGTTGAAAAGCACCAGATTGTTGGACACCATGTCAAGAAAGATGGTTAAACTTTTTCTCTGGGGTTGAGATGGGAGCAGGAGATAACTGTGCTCTGCAGAAGAGAACTCAGGGATCATCTGGACAGAGAGAAATTAAGGGTCATGTTTTTTTGACCTCAGATCATGGATGTTTCTCTTATATCTGTATTGGCCTCTTTGTTTTTTAAAACAAACCAGGCTACCCCTGCCAGCATGTCTCAGTGGTTGAGTATACACCTGTAAATCAGGAGGTCACTCCCAGTCAGGGCACATGCCCTGGTTTTCGGGCTCAATCCCCAGCATGCAGGAGGCAGCTGATCAATGATTCTCTCTCATCATTGATGTTTCTGTCTCTCCCTTTCCCTTCTTTTTTGAATTCAATAAAAATATATTTTTAAAAATAACACAAACAAGGCTAAAACATGTCTAATAAATTAGTTAATCTTAACTATTAAAAGGTGCTTAAGTATCCTCCATGGAATGACTAAGAAACAAGGAGAGGTACCAGAGACCTGTATCTTCCAATTAGCTCCTCCTGAACTTCACATTAAAGCTTAACCATATTCTTTAAGTTTCCCCCCCCCATTTTCTGTGCATATTTATTGTCAGCCTTCTTTTTTTTATTACCTTATTAATTTATTTTTACTAATATTATTAGCGACTTTAGAAATAATTTGATATCGAACTAAGATGCTGGGTTCTAAAAGTAAATTTAAAAAGGTTTTATTTATTTATTGTCTAAATTTTTTTTTAAATTTAAAAATAAACTTTTAATTTCCAAAGATAGGTAATTTTATGCAAAGGTTCTTAACAAAAATATGTAAATCTCTCTGGTATTTTTCAGCTGTGGTTTAGATTTCCACTCCACAGTTCACTTATTTAAAGGATCACATCACAGACCAAAGTTTGTTAACATCATTAGTTGATCTGGATAATGGATGCCAGACTCTTGACAGCGGAGTGACTCGGATGACTGTGTATCTCCAAAAAAGTAATCAGTGGACAGGAGAAAGCCAATATAGCCAATTTGGTGAAGTAAAAATGTTAAATTCTTTTTTACCACTAAAGTTTTCTTTCATTAACTAGCACTTTTCCTTCTAGCAATTCTTTCTGTATATCTTCAAGATCCTAATATCTGGGTTCTGCAGTTTCCTCCAGGGAAATAACTTAATCTCTTTTTCTTAAACCAAACCAGAATGCCATTAGTTACCTGAATTTAATAGGCATGTGACATTTAACCCCAGGAGCTGCTCAAATAGCATGTGACATTTATTCTCTTGCTCAAAGGTGAACAGAGAAGCAGCTTAGCTGCTGCCCCCATGATGTTAGGGATTCTCTCTAGTGGACAACTGGCTTAGGCCCTAATTCTCCTTTATGTGGTTGTGCTTGTCTAGACAGAACCAGGCAGAGATAGCGTCATTCCCATTGCGCCTGACTTGACTTGGCCTTGGATGATATCGCAGACAGGGTTGGACCCTTGCACAGTAGATTACATCAATTTACCATTATTTCCAGATTTTATCTTCTTGTTTGAATAGCTTACGCCCAAAGATAACATTTTTATAGACTTGTGCCCCTTCTAAACAAATGGTTCTGTCATCTGGACCTATTCTAATGTCATTCCCACAGATAATGGATTTTACTGAGTCATCCTTGGCCTGGTCTTTCTTCCCTTGATCCTCACTGGGGTGCATGTGATAGAGCTGGGGCCAGCAGTGAAATCCCTGATTCTCGGCCACTGATGTTTATCTGTGCAGAGCAACCCAGAACAGACAGGCATGAAGTTGCCTCCAGAGCCCCTGCACCACCATGCGGGGCAGCCTTGGGATGGCTACTGCACAGGGCAGGGGTGTTTGTTGGCATTACTTTGATCCTTATTATAATACATGGTTTGCTTCAGTAGTATTTGAGTAGGTGGAAATCTCCAAAGAAACATCTGTGAAAGTAAATAGCTGTTGATAAAGCAGTTTTGCCTGATCCTTCCAACCAGATCTCTGAAGAAAGCCCAGGGGTACAGGCCAGGTGAGGCCATGCTACCTGGGTTCCTGGTGAAAGGCTGTCAGCTCTTCACTCTCGAGATGATGTCCGTTCCCCACTTCTTCTTCTGCAGCAGAGAATAAGTCCCTTGGGTCAATAGAGCCAGAGCAGTTTGGAAGATCAAATTTTAATATATTTAGAGCTAGAAGAGCCAATTTAGACAATTTAAGCAAAATGTTATTATCTTTGAGTATAGACTATCTGTCCAAGAAGACTCAAATTCTACGTGTGGTTATGCTATTTTGTTTTGGCTGGCTGACTTATAGGTGCTGTTTTTTTTTGTGTTTTGTGTGTGTGTGTGTGTGTGTGTGTGTGTGTTTTGTGTGTGTGTGTGTGTGTGTGTGTGTGTGTTTTGTTTTTTTTTTTGCCTCTCTCCAAAGTACAAATATTGACACATCTGAATTTAATGAAATGATTCGGGAAAAGGGTTGGGTGGGATGATAGCAAGTGGATCCTGAGATTCCCTAAAGAGTCCCCTGCTCTGGAAGAACCTGGGCACGATTTGGTGTGTTTTGATGGAGAGGGAAACATCGTGGGCAGCCACGCAGGACTCTCCTTTCAGTCCGCAGGTTGACGCTCTATCCACTGAACCAAACCGGTTTCAGCTGACTTGCAGGTTCTGAGGTTAGAGGAGGCAGTTGGAACCTCCTTGGCCTTAGCTTCCTATTTCCCCATGAAAAGGCTTCTATTTGCCACTCTCTCAGAGCTCTCTATGGGAAAATGTTGAGATCTGTCAGGGGCTGGTCAGTCAGGTGTGGATCTGTCCTCCCCCCATCTGTGCATTCTGACCTGCTCTTCCAAGCACTAGAGTGCAAGCCTGTGATTTTCCAAGTATTGGCCACAACTGGGAGGGTTAGTGTGGCTAATTCTGGGGTTTGGCATGAAAAAACTCACCATTCCTGTGGACTGAGCTGCCTCCTCCAGCCTGGTGTTTCTCAGTCATATAAACTGATATTTTTATCTATGTCTGCCTTATTCTTTTGCCTTATCTTTCAGTGGGTTTAGAACTCAGGAGGGGCAGGGGGAGCAGAGGTTGCTTTGTTGTACCCCTACCACTGTGCTTAATCGGCAAAGACCATTAAAACACAGTCATACTCTCAGGAAACTCAGAGCAGTTGCAGAAGGTGGGATAGATAGGTATAGATAGAAGCAAAATATTGTAAATTAGTGTAACGGGGGCCAGGCTAGAGTGAAATTTAAGAGCTCCAATTCTGGCCTCATTCAACCTTACCTGTGTTCCCAGATGTTCCACTTACCAGATGAGAGACCCCGAGGAAGTTACTTTGTCTCAGTTTTCCCATCTGTAAAATGATAATAACTATCTCACAGCATTGTTGTACAGTTCCAATGAGATGGTATATGTGAATTAATTAGCACAATGCTGAACACATAGAAAATATACTTTTGGGCCAAAGTTATTAGAAGTATGATGTATATGCTATGGAATCACAGCAAGGCACCCGAATCTTCATGTGAGGACTATTATCCACAAAGAGGTAAAAAATGTGGAGTGATGATAAGCAGAGCAAACCCACACTGTACCTAATACATGTTTTGCATTTATCACACTGTAGGTTCTAATTTTCTTTCATTAGTAATAGTTTGTATTAATTAACAGTTATTATCCAGACCGGTGTTGGGCAAGACAGAGAGAAAGGCAGTTATTGAGTACATATGGCACTAATCTATATTTGTTTATTAAAGCAACTATTTTCCAAGATCCAGAGAAAAAAAGGAAGAAGAAAAGGAAAAAAAAAGGGGGGGGATTTAGTTCCTTCCCCTAAATATGGCTATGTAATAGTTTATATTAGTATAATCAAATAGTGAAATTAATTTATGGAGTCATCCTATCTAATAAAGAGGAAATATGCTAATTGGCTGTCATGCCCTCACAAAGCTGGTGGCACCCACAGCCAATAAGGAGGGAATATGTTAATTGACTGTCACATCCTCAAAGATGGTGGCACCCACAGCCACAAGATGTTGGCACACAGTCCCCTCAGCCCTGCCAGGGCAGCAAGTGTGTGGCACAGCTGGGCCCACCCCAAAGAAGGTCCAGCCACTCTGCATACCAGCCTCCGGAATCCCCCAGTCCCCGTAGCTCCCTAGCCGCCCAGGCCCACCCGAGGCTCAGGTAACCAGGGCCAGCAGAGGCTCATGCTGCCAGTAGTGGCAACAGCAAAGGTGTGATGAGGGTGTCACCTTCCCCTGATCGCTGGGTTGGCTCCTGCCCCTGAGGGTTCCCAGACTGTGAGAGGGGGCAGGCAGGGACTCCCCCACCCCCCACTAGTGCATACATTTTCATTCACTGGGCCTCTAGTAGTATAATTCAAAACTGATATAAGGAAGTCACATTTCAGAGTCGGAAGGATAGAATACAGGTGGAAGGAGGTATGTATAAGAAAGGGGAAAAACATTATTAAAAACACACACACACAGAAAGGGAATAGAGAACTCTACAACCATTTCCTTTATTTTTTCACTTCTATACATAATCTTACACTATCATCATAGAATTATAAAGTTCACAGATACACTTTTTCATGGTTCATATCATCTCTAGGAGAGACTCAGTCTTATGAGATGACTTTTTTCATATTCAGGCCTTGCTCTTATTTCAATGTTCTTACTTCCATGACTTATGGGAAGAAGGAGGCCCAGCTATTAATCCCAGCATCCAATCATCTGCTTATGATCCCACCCTGACCATCTTCTCCTGCTTCTCTATTCCAGCCTTCTCCTTGCTCTTTAGCCATGAACAGCACACCTGTTCCTCTGTGCATGATGTTCCTTCTGCCTTCCACACTTCTCAACCCTTCACTTCGTTAGGTCTCTGCCAATGTCATCTTATTGAAGAAGCTTTCCCTGGCCATTTGATTTAAAATAGGACTCTCATCTTCCCCAGTATACCTTTCCCTTTCCCCCTTGATGTGTTATTCTCCAGAACAGTAATCACCCTCTGGCACAGTGTACATTTACACATTTACTTGCTTATTGTCTTCTCTTCTGTGCAAGGTTGGGTTCCCTAGAAGCAGAAGCTGAAAGGATTCAAATGCAAATTGAGGGGATGCTCTTTAGAGAAATCCTTTAAGAGAAGGAGTGAAGCAGAATACCATGGGGAAGCAGCCAGGCAAAGATGTGGTTTCAGGGGAAGGCTAGCCTTGGGAAAGAATTTTCTGGTTCATAAATTGCACCTCGAGACCAGGGGCTGGCCCTTTGTACCCTATCATCGGCTGTGGACTGGGGAGAGGGCATTGTGACTTCCTGGGTGAGGCAGTGCCCCTCAGCTGAGGATGGTTCTTAGGGATGGGGTCAGCTGGGATCTAGGAGCCAATACAACACAGAACCTGGGAGAGGATGTGGTGTTGGGGCAAAAAGAATTTGAGACAGGCAACTGAATGACATCTTGCATGTTTCCACTACAATATAATCTCCATGAGATCTGAGACCTGATCTTTTTTGTTTCATGCTATATCTTTAGCACACAGAAGAGAGCCTGGTGCATAGTAGGTTTTCAGTAAATATTTATTGAATGAATGGATGAACTTAATGAACTGTCACATGCTAGGTCCAGGGATATGACAGTTAATGAGTTAATTTCCTGCCCTCATGGAGCTCTGGTCTAATAGGAACACAGGTATATAAAACGGAAACACAGTATTATTATAGTAAAGGCAGAGGGGGCTAAGGGTACACAGCAGGGACACTTAAAATCCAGAGTTTAGGAGAGGCAGGTATTACACCCCTGTGGTATAGTCAAGAGCTGTGTTTTCCCGGGTAATTATTCATCAAAATGGAGTGCTCATCAATAAAGCTGGGGAAATACCTGCAAGATTACAGCATTACTTGAAGTTTCCAATCCAGTGGTGTTTCACCTTAACTTGTGTCTCAAACATTAGGGAGAACAACCTGAGCCCGGACCTTTCCCATCTGTCCCTGGGGTCCGTTTTCTCACCTGCAAACTGAGAGGGTTGAATTGTGAGATCCTTTGGGAAACAACCTTCCTCAAGCCAGATAAGGGTCACGGGCACTGAACTCTGCTCATTCTGTAATAGGAAACCAGGCACTTCCAGGCAGTCTTTTAAGTGCCACCAACCAACAGTATGCCCTGGGATTGAGGAGGTCCCTCGGATATTTGGTAACTGGCTTTTTTTTTTTTTTTTTTTTTTTTTTTTTTTTTTCTTGAAAGGTATAAGCACAGTATTTAGGTTCAATGCTCAGTAGGTAGATCTGTTTTAAAAAAGAAGGCTCAAGTGCCGGAAAGAAGACAGCTATCATAGTAATACCTTGGCCTCTGTTGGTGCTCTGTAAACCCTGGCATTGGGTCTGATTTACCTGATGGATTCCATATTGAATGCACACAAGCTGCCTTCCCAGATTTTTCCAATTTTTTGTTGTTGTTGTTGTTGTTGTTGTGTATAAGGTTACACATATTTGGGAGGATGGTGTGTGTGTGTGTGTGTGTGTGTGTGTGTGTGTGTGTTGGTGTATGAGTTTTCTTGTAGTTGAGGAAAAGGGGATAGAAGTTGGCTTGGATATTGTCTTCAGTTACAACATGACTTTCAATGTTTGAGTCATGTGCCTTAAGATGCTTTATAATTCAACTATGAAAATGGGGGAAATAGGTTTTGGTGAAATATGAAAAGGCCACTGAAATGTCACAAAATAGTTATGTAACTGTGGATTATATAATGCCTGCGGATAGGGACTGGCTAGGAGATATTGTCAGAAATGTTGAGTAATTTGAGGACAGCAATGTTCTCGGCCGTTACCATATTTGTTGCTAGCTTTTGGCAGAGCTGTATTTAGGTTGTTAGCCTCCCCATGCTGGGCAGTGAATCTGAGCACAGGGTTGGGTCTCTGGCTCTGAATAGCTCACCTCTGCCCCATTCTTGCCTGCTTTTACACCGCTCAGTGGGCACTCGTGATTGGCTGCTCTCTTACCCACCCCTTGGAACAATAGCCTGTTTAATGTTAATTAATTGTTCCGGCTTTATGCTTGATTTAGAGCTTTGATTGAAAGTTTATATGTCAGAAAATTAGGTGGTTTTATTTATCAAATACTATTTTTTTTTTTTTTTTGCAAGATGATAGTTCCCTGAATGCCAGTTAGTTATTAGGTATGTTTTGCATAAGTTCGTTGACCATTGGAATATTTGTGAAAATAAAGGCATTGGAATATTTGTGAAAATAAAGGGTGGGTGCATATTGCCATGGTTCATTTGCTGAATGCCACCCTACCTTATGATAATAGGGTGTAACGAGAGGAGGCCTGGCCCAGGAGGCAGGAGAGATTTGTTCTTAGTCCTGTTTGATTGTGACCTTTAACAAGTTGCTTGACCTCCCTTAGCCTCAGTTTCTCCATAGTAGTGGATGAACTTTAAGGATTGTTTTAACACTCCGTTACACCAAAGAGTAGTTCCAGGTCAGGGTCGCTGGAAAGCTTACAAAACCAGCAAGGAAGTATGTTTTCATTCAAGTATCTTAATCTCCTTGAACTTTGGGTCAAAATTGAACTTGTGAAGAGTGAAACCAAGCAGGGAATGCTCCAGCCTATCAGACATGCTAACTTAATTTTGATCAAATGTGTTTTTAATGAAATAGATGACTACAATAATAATATGCTTGAGTGAAGGGTGTTGGCTCGGGACAAAGGGGCTGTTTTTATAGCTCTCCCAGTTCTGGTACGGGAAAACTGATCTTTTCAACAGAACTGGGGCATGTTCCCCCTTGGGAAAGCCTATGCTGAGGAAGCCAATACATATATTGCCCTGGGGCTTAATGAGAAATTCTATGCTGGAGACAATCAGAAATGTTCTCATATTTCTTCTCTCTCTCTCTCTCTCTCTCTCTCTCTCTCTCTCTCTCTCTCTTTTTTTATAAGCACACAAAGGCTTCACCAACAGATTTGGAAAGTTGTCATATTTGGATTGTTTTCTTTCAGGGGGAGCGTGGTATACAATACTGGAGAGGGGCAGAAAGATTTTTCTAGGAAATATTTGGAGTTTTCTTGGCCAGAAGAACCCACCTTTGAGGAACACCTGTCATGAAATGTCACTTAAATGATGAGCCATATATAGAAACCCTGTCCTATTGCTGATAGGCAGGCCTGTTAAGTGATGGCCAGTTTCACTATCTCATTATAGCCGGAGACACCCCAGGGCCATTCACGGTTGCTTACATTAAGCAGAATAGAATAAACAGGAAAGTGGCAAATTGTGATAAAATAGGATTGTCAGTTTTTGCCTTTTGGAGTCATTAATGGAAAGTCCTGTAGGGTCTCACTGTTAAAGCGCATTGGTTGGTTGGGTTATTTCATCAATGCTGCTAGGTCAGAACTACCTTCACGCCTTCTGTGCCCTTCCAATGTGCCAGACACTCCAGTTGGAGGGGGGCTAGGGGTGCTAGGCTGACCTACAGGTAGGGAAACTATCCCCAATCCAACAGACATTTCCAGGCAAGGGCTTACCCTAGACCAGGGGTCGGCAACCTTTAAGACATAAAGAGCCACTTGGACCCGTTTTCGAAGGAAAAAAAAAAAACCTGGGAGCCGCAAAACCATTGCAACATTTAAAACAAATATAACACTGCATATATTGTTTCTTACCTTAATGCTATAGACCGGATTGTGCAGTTAGCTGTCAATCTGAAGAAAAAAAGGACTTTTTCACTTAATGTAAAATGTATTTTTGCAAATTAATAGCTAATTAAAATATTTAATTTACCTTGTTAATGGGATTTTTGCTCCTGAACCTCAGTGCACAGTGTCTGCACATCAGGGCTGTAAGACGTTACCTTCATTTTCACACAGGCTTGCAAGTTGTCATCTGTGAGGCGTGATTGATGTTTGTTTTTAATATAGTTCATGTTGGAAAAGACCTGCTCACATACATATGTGGAGCCGAAGATCGACAGGACTCCAAATGCATACTTTTTCATGTTTATATAAGTGTTGGGGATGGCATTCCATGTTTCGAACACAAGTTTGTCCTGTTTGGGAAGGTTTTCAATATCACTCCATTTATGATTCTGAGCCAGAATGGCCTTCTGACGGGCAACATCCTCAAGAGTAGCGGCCAAGCATTTGAACTTGGACACCCATGTATCTTTGTCGGCTATATCGGCCAGTTCCATCTTAAGATCAGGTTGACTTACACCTGCAAATGCAATCATATTCAATAGGGATGGATCGATCGCCAGGGGAGTGACAGGGAAGGATAATGTGTTTTTTTCCTCTCTGAACTCACAGAATCGTTTCCCAAACGAACTTTGCATTGTGGTGATTGCAGACTTCAAATATTCCAAATTTATCATATCATGACTTTGTTTGAACTCTCTCAAAGAGGGAAAGTGAGACAGTGTACCTCTCTGCAAATCTTTGACAAACACTGTCAACTTGCGCTCGAATGCCAAAACCTCCTCCAGTATGTGCAGGGCTGTGCTTCCTTTCCCCTGAAGGGTTGTATTTAGTGTGTTTAGATGTGCTGTCATGTCTACCATAAAATGTAATTTTTCCAGCTCTCTGGTTGTTCCAGCTCAGGAAAGGTGAACTCTTTGCTGGCCAGGAAAGTTTTTACTTCTTCCAAACATGCGACAAAGCGTTTTAGCACCTCGCCTCTGGACAGCCACCGGACCTTGTTGTGGAGCAGGAGGTCAGAATATATGCTTTCCACCTCATCCAATAGCAAATGGAACTGGCAGTGGTTTAAACCCTCTGCCATTATCTTATTAACAATCTGAATGACCACATCCATCACTTTTGTGCATTCCGGGGGAAATGTTTGAGCACACAATGCCTCTTGGTGCAGGATGCAATGAAATGAGAGCAGCGTTCTACCCAGAGCCTTCTGCAGTAGAGCCACAAAGCCCTTCTGTGCTCCTCTCATGCTCGGTGCCCCATCAGTAGCCACTGAGACCAGGTGGTTGGTGTTTATTTTTTCGGCACTTAAATAGTCCAGGACAGCCTTACAGATATCTTCACCCCTTGTTTGGCTGTAGTCCGGGGAGGAGGCGGCTCTGCCACCGGCACTGTAGAGCAAGTCCCCATGCAGTGCCGGGAAGACGACAGGAGCGGCGGGATTGGGAGCCACCAGCAGCACCGCCCGCATCCTTGCAGCGCAGCCGCGTAGCCAGGATGTTGTCGATGCTGAACATGTTGGCCGGCATCCCCGAACCCCGGAACCCCCGCGCGGGGCCACCCGGACGAGAGGAGGGGTGCTTGGAGAAGTGCCTCAGCGTTTGGGGGGTCCGGAGCCGGAGCAAACCGAAAGAGAGTGCTGCTGAGCGCGGCTGCTCCCTCCCCACCCCGCCCCTGCACCCGCCTCAACAGTCACCTTTTTAAAAAAAAACACAATTCATCAGGCCCCCAATATTTTGTAAATTAATTAGTGAGCCATGCATGCCATAAAAATAATTCATCAGGCCCCTCAATATTCCATAAATTAAATTAAGTAAATTAAATTTTAAAATGTAAATAATAATTTAATTAATTTATTTATTTTTTAAAAATTTATATAATAGCCACAAATTTCCTACAATGTACATCTTACAAAAGGACCTGTCTCCCATGCTTAACCAACAACAAAAATTAGTATTAGAGGTGAGTGATACAGCTCCCCGCCCGCCCCCTGCTGTCGGCCCTGCTGGGAGCCGCAGCAAAGGTTCAAAAGAGCCGCATGCGGCTCCGGAGCCGCAGGTTGCCGACCCCTGCCCTAGTCAAAGGTTTTTACATACAATTTCAGATGTTTTTCCAATGTGATGACAAGAATTAACATTCACTTTAAATATTGTAGTTAATTAAATGGTATAAATGGAGCCTAACTTCAGGTCTCGCCCTTGTTTGGGGCATGACTGCTGCGATAAGAGATGACCTAGGCAAGCCGAGGGTTAACACACCACCAGGGAGGGAGCACCGGTCCTCTCACCTCCTAAGGAGGGAGAGAGACATGGGTTTTTACTTCCCTCCTTGACTTTTTAGAAATCACCAGAAATTTAACGTGATATGTCCTTTGTATCAATCACTAAATGAGGGCATTTCACTTTGAGGAAATCCTATACACTAAAAAAGGAATTTAGCAATTAGGAGAGTAAAATCCGCACCACTAGCAAAAGTTTCATTACTTCACAAAAGGCTCTTTTAATGAGCCACCTCCCTTTAAAAAGAACATGCTAAGTGAGGAACACAAGCCTGTTTCCTGAGTAATGACTTCAGGGAAATTGACACAAACCCAGACGAATGTTCTTAAGCCCAGCAGGACCCAGGAGTAATCAACTAATTTATAATCATATTCCCAGGTGTCAAACCTTTTGCATCCAAAATTGCACTTTAGTTGCAAAATTGTATGTCAGTGCTCAGAAGAGGTGTGCTGTTTTTACTTTTTTTTTCTTGACCACCTCTGTGCCTCTACACAAGAGGCTTTTTAAATGGGTAACACCTATTTTTATTTATGAGAAAAACATTTTCAAATCTTTTATATTTTTGTGTAACTTTGTTTTCACCAGAAAATAAGGGGGCTGTGTATGATGAATTCATGGAGACCAAATTCGACTAATTGGGGTTAACTGTGGGGTGAGTGTTCTAAGGACATGTTTGGGGACTGAACTTGCAAACAGAAGTCCAGTGTTCAGAGTCCCTGGAGAAGTAATGACAGGTCCTGCTCACTGGACATTTTGTACTCGGCAAGCCGCATGCGGTAGAAGAGGGGAGCTGGGAGACCAAGTGTGTGGACAAGTTATCCTCATGTTTGGACCAACCTGACCGTTAGTTTTTTTTTTTTTTAACAATGATATATGCAAGTTGTTATTTGAACAACTGATGAAATCACATAATAAATATATTTGCGGATGACTGGTGTTGGCAGTTAAAAAGGAATGCGGGGCTGTTTTTAACACGGCCTTGCAGACTGCTGGACTCCCTCTGAATGCTGGTTGCAGGCCGCTCACAGCACAGCTCCCACCAAATGGAAGCTCTTTTTACCTCTGAGCTCGTGACCTGAGAGCGATTTTTTAAAGTTGTTGTGTTAGAACCTTGTATTTTGAATAAACGGGCAAGTGAGAACAAAAGT
The DNA here is from genome assembly GCF_014108245.1 of Pipistrellus kuhlii. Lineage (NCBI taxonomy): Eukaryota > Metazoa > Chordata > Mammalia > Chiroptera > Vespertilionidae > Pipistrellus > Pipistrellus kuhlii. The sequence goes on from NW_023425529.1 coordinate 40,102,481, forward strand.
GGGAATGTCTCTGGCTCAGAAGAGAGAAGGCATAGCTTAGAAAACCTTAAGACTTTTTGTTGTTGTTTTGTTTTGTTTTTTAGCACAGAGAGTTTTTATTTATTTATTTATTTATTTATTTATTTATTTATTTATTTATTTCTATTTCTCTGCTGCATATTTATACCCTCCCCCCTCCCACCTGAAGTGATCGGGGAGGAGTGTAAAGAATCAAGATGAAACTTTATAAGTAACATTCTCATTTCAGTGTGCTGTGTGCCCAGGAAGCAGACAGAGCCCAGCGTGGTCCTTGGGGTTGGGTCTTCTCTGGCCCCTGTTTGCCCCATCACTTCCTTTCTACGTCTTCATTTAGTCACTAGAATGTCAATAGGTAATACTTAAATGCACTCAAAATGTCCTTCCCTTTCAGTGGGATGTTCCAGTAAATACACAGACCGTGTGTTCTCAGGAAATTGCCCAATTGGTGGTGAGCACTCACAGACTGTACGGACACCTGTAACCAGGGGCATCTGCTTCTCATCTCCCGCAGCCAGATCTACCTGTTCAACAGACCACCTCTGTTTCTATTTCTTCATCCATATTAAACAAGCAAAGGCAGCGTTTCCCTTTCTAGGGGACATAACTGAATAATTGGTATTTCATTTTCATTCTTGCTAAAAATAAGTTGAAAGATATTTATGTATATAAATATGAGCAGTGCAAAAAAAAAAAAAAATCTTACTTTTATTTTCCTGCTAAACTTACAATGAGGCTGCCAGAAGTTTTCATGTCAGTATATTAGTAAGAATTCTGAGAGAGAGATCTGATCATTGTGATTAGAACCTAGAATCTACTATCATTAGAAAATTCAGCAGAAGATAGTCATCTTTCTGTGGCTGTTGCAAAGAGGATGAGACAGACTTGTAAATACTGATGATGCCACCCAACCACAGCTTTGAAATAGATTTCTTTTCTTGGGCTGCTTGGCAATCCTCAGAGGACGTCCGTTCTCTCAGAGGCTCCCCCACAGAAGAGAGCATGATGACAATTGCAGCTCAACAATTCACCCAGTAGAGAGAATCCACTAGCTCCATGCTGGTCCTGCTAGCTCAGTGTCCTCTAGTGGTGTCATTAATAAACAAGTTGGCACAGCAACTCGGCTGTGAGATGCATACAGATTATGGTCTTTTCATTAGTGTTTATAATGAATACAAAATCTGAGGGCATACTAAGTGCCGGGAAGTACTAGTATGTCCTTGCAGTAACTCTGTTATATAATTTTTAAAAAAATGAAGTTCAGCCCTAACTGGTTTGGTTCAGTGAACAGAGCATTTGCCTGTGGACTTAAAGGTCCCAGGTTCGATTCTGGTCAAGAGCATGTACCTTGGTTGTGGGCACATCCCCAGTAGGAGGTGTGCAGGAGGCAGATGATGGATGTTTCTCTCTCATCAATGTTTCTAACTCTCTATCCTTCTCCCTTCATCTCTGTAGAAAATCAATAAAATATATATTTTTAAAAATGAAATTCAGAGAGCATGTTGTCAGAGTGGGAGGCACAGTTTGTAACTAGAATTCCTGAGCATGTCCTGAAGTTTTTATTTTATGTTTTAACTGTATGCTATCATTTCACAATTCCAAGAAGATAGACATTTTCTAGCTCCAAATGAAGCACAGAGGTAGTTGGGTAAGGAGCCTTCAGACAACTAGTGTATGCTGTTTCACTTCAGCTGCCTCTGACCTTGTGAGTACTGGGAGAACACAGAATAGAGTAAAAAAAAAAAGAACTGGCTTTGGACCTAACTACAACTGGGTTTAATTCCTAGCTCTACCACTCATTAAATATTTATGGAGTGCCTACTATATTCTAGGCCCTAGAGATACAGTTTTGTACAAGAGAGAAAATATTCTTGGTCAAGATTTTCACTCTTGCTGATCCTCAGTGTTGTCATCTCCAAAATAGAGGTGGGTGTACCACTAAATATTTGTGTAAGGCAAATGTTTAAAGTTATTCAACATATTAGAGAAAGAAGGTAATATGGTATTTGAGGGGGAAATGGTGACTCAATGCAACATAAAATGATCAAGTTTTCTAGTAGATAAGACTTTATAATAAGAGAGAAATCCTTAAAAGTCAGAGAATAGATAACACACATTACCTATAATTGTGGTTCAACCATTGAAAAATGTAGCAATTACCAAGGCCCCAGGTTAAGCAAATAGTAAGGACCTTAGGTCCAATAGATTTTTCCAGAATGGGGATAGACATTCATAGCACCTTTACTTCTTACTTTGGAAGGAAATCTGTCACCAAACAAATCTTGTATAGGATGATATTTTCTTTTCTGTATTAGTTGTTATTACCAGCAACATTTTAACATACATGTCTAGAATGAAAGTGCACAGGTATTTACCATTTGTTATCTAGGTATCAGCTCAAATATTTTCTGAAAATACTATAAATTAAATATTTCTCAAGATAAAGAATAAAAAATAAATTTGGTAAATAGTGGCAGTACTTAAGCTGAAGAAGAGAAAAACAACAAAACAAACAAACAAACAAACAAACAACCTGTAGGTTGAAGAAACTAACAATTTCTAGCCAATAACTTAGGTCTACAAAGCAAAATATTCTTGGCAAAAAAAACCCTATATAATAAAACCCTAATATGCAAATTGACTGAAGGAATGAGCAATTGCTATGATGTGCACTGATCACCAGGGGGTAGATGCTTAATGCAGGAGCTGTCCCCTGATGGTCAGTGTGCCACAGGGGAAGGGCCACTCAGCCAGAAGCCAGGCTCACGGCTGGCAAGCACAGTGGTAGTGATGGGAGCCTCTCCAGTCTCTGAGGCAGGCAGACATCCCCTGAGGAGTCCCGGGCTGTGAGAGGGCACAGGTTGGGCTGAGGGACACCCTTCCTCGCCACAGTGCATGAATGTCATGCACCAGGCCTCTAGTTACAAAATAAAATCTATCTTCAAGTTTACCTATTACATTTGTAATGGATTTTGAGCATTCCTCAAGTGACTCTATTAAGAGCTACAAAGGAACATATCTCTCTAGTGCTTTATTTCTACGTTATTACTATTGTTTTATTATTATACTTTTATAGCATGTATTTCAGTGGACTAATATTATATGACAATGGTAATCTCTCCACTATTCTTTCATTTAAAAAATCTACTTATTCTTTTTTAAGATGTAATTTATAATTACTTTTATCAAATTTCTAAAAAATAATAATTAGGAAATTAAATAGAATAAAATTCTATTTATAAATATATAAATAGAATATAATTAAACATATACATTTTAATAAATTTAATCTAAAAGAATTGACCACTCTGCAATAGAATATTTTCCCATCAAGTTAAATTGGATTTACTTACAATTATTTTTAGTTATGTTCTTTAGTAAACTTTTGATGTTTGCTTCAAAAAAATTACACACTTTGTTAAGTTAATTGCTATATAAGGTCTTATTTCTATTATTAAAACCATCTTTTCCATTATGTAGTCTGAGTTTTATTGGCATATAAAAAACACTTTATTTCTTTAATAAGTGATCATCTTTTGTAAATTTCTATATAATTTTCTAGTTAATTTTCTGGGTTGTTTTCCCCCCCTCTAATCTACTGTTAATCATAAATTTGTCTCTCTTAAAATTCAGTTTGAAAATGAAAAGTGCATAAGTTTGGCACTAAAATCTGAATTGAATGGATGTGATGCTGTTTATATCTTTATGTTTTCACTTTGTGTTAGTGAGCATACATTTTAATCTACATCAGTTTCTATTATTACATGATACATAATAATTAACTTGTCTAAAATATGAAAACTTCTAAATTCTAGAGTACATTTAAGCCCAGAGTAAAAAAAGGAATGTGGACTATCTTAATATCTCCTTTTGTTTTACTTTTTATATTGAACTAGAGGCCTGGTGCACAAAATTCATGCATGGTATGGTTCTTAGGCCTAGCCTGCGATCAGGGCCATCTTCCCTGGCTGCCGGCAGTTGGCCCCACCTCCCACTGCCACCCACCTCAGTCCCCCATTTGCCATCAGGCAATCAGAGTCTGCTGGCCAGGGGGAAGGGACAGATTGGTTGGCTGGCAGGCCCCAATCAGGCAATCGGGGCCTGCAGGCTGGGGGCAGCTCCTGCATTGAGTATCTGATTCTCATAACTAGTACCGCAGAGCCCAGATTGGTGGACTTGAGGTGCGCATCATAGTGACTGGTCCATTTGCATATCACCCTTTTATTATATATAGATTGGCTAGAATTTTCCATGTTGAGTAAGTGATAACTTTTATTTTATATTGTTTTTTAATTTAATAAAATGTAATGTCTTAAAATTGACTATGATAATGGCTAAAATCAACATAGACATTCTTTATCATTATGGGGAAAAGTATCTTTATTAGATTGCTAAAAGAGATGGATTTTTCCCTTCAATTATATATTTTGTACTTATTGAGATGATTCTATTACTTTTCTCTTTTAACTTTGTAGTAGTTCTCATCAATTCTTTACCTGCACATGACATGATAGTTCCTCCCACTAAAAGAAAAGAATATTATTTCTCCATCCATTGACTTTGGATTCAGTCGTGTAACTTCTTTTGGAGAACAGAATGAGGCAGAAGTGCACCCGTCCTGACCGTGTGCCTTAAGAGTGTTTGATATTTCCATTTGCTCTCTTGTACCCTTGCTACAATTGTGAGAAGAATATGTCTTTGCTAGTCAGCTGGTCCAAAGAAGATGAGAGACATGTGACTATGAAATAATAAGAGCTAATTTCTAACAAGTCAACTAGGAAGATTAATCTTATTAATTTAATGGTATTTCACATAACCTAATATTTTTTAAAAGTCTTTTGTAACCAAAGACCCTGTACACACAACAACTAGTCAGAGCTGGAGTGTTTTGGCAGTGATTTGGGAGGGATGGGAGGTGTATTTTTGAAAGGCAACCTGCTGGATGTGCTGGCTAAAGGACCAATATGATGTTTACGTTTCTTCATGTCCTTTAACCTGTGCTTATACCCAGTTCATCTGAAATAAGGAGACTGGCTGAGTGCAGCACACAGTTAGGAAAATGCCAGAAGTGCCATAAAAGAGGAGTTGGTGATTGCTTAAGTTCTGAGTCAGTCCTTACCTGTAGATTTAAGGGCTATTGGTTCAACTAATTGAGGTGACAATTTGGTGATATCACAGAAAGTCACTGTTAAAAAGTTCAAAAGAGATTTCTTTCCCCAGGACTCCATCAAGTCCAAAGAGAGAGACAATTTTCATGGCATCACCAAATGCATTTTTGGGGACTTGTCTCTAAACCCAGCCCCCACAGGATGAATACTCACATACTATGGTGAGAAGGGGACAGCATGAAGATTTAAAAGGCTACTTTTCTAAATTCTAAGATACTAGTGCACTGGCAGTTTGACCTGATAGTTCTCTATGACCCTAAAGTGGAGACACATGATCTGTGCTCTTTCCAAGTGAACACTCTGAAACGTAGGTCTCCCTTCTCTGAGAGAGCAGTTCCCACTGTGAACATTCATAAGCAGACACCTCATTTAAAATGGAGTTGGGAGCTGGAAGAGAGCTTTCACACAGTCACTCAATCCATACTATTGACCCCAAGAGGAAATCACTATCCTTTGGACTTTCATTTTCCTCCAACGGACTTTTCCTTTACCACAGCTCCTCTAAAGTGCATAAAACAGTGTTCCTCTTCTTTTTTCTCTGGACTTGCACGTGGTTTGCCCTTAGACCCCATGTCCTGAATTGCAATTCTCTGTCTCCCTGCTGAGAAACAGAAGGGCAGAAGCAGTCAGAAGGACTAGATTTGTTATTAAGCATATGTGAGCCCCCTACTGGAGATGCCGAGAAATACTTGTGCAATGGTAGGGATTTGTAAGAGACTGGAAGTTTATTTTAGCAGTTGAATCCAACCAAGCGTCTTTAAAATATGAACTAAAAATGCACCCTTATCCCAGCCATACGTATAAACTGGGAGATAGGTTTCAGCTAGGTATTACAGGAAAGTAATTGTGATACTTAGGATCAATAAAGGTGACTTCAAATTGGGAGCTGTTGATGTTCCTCTTGAGATCTTTGGCAAAAAGAAGCTTGAATCATACTTATTTGAATCTAGAGGATGCAGAATTATTTTCTCAGGGGATACTTATTGACTGACTATTATATTTGAAGCACTTGCTGGGTTCTATAGAAGATGCGAAAGAAATATAACTAACCCTGCCCTTAGAGGCATATAGTCTAGTAGAGGAGATAACTTGGGTGCATTAAAAAACTTAGAAACAAAATAGAAGTGATAGTTAGAATTACACAAATATTTGGTTGATTCTCATAACTAGTACTTGCAGAGCCAAAATTGGTGGACTTGAGGTGAGCCATTCTCCTAACTTGAAATGAAAAAACAAAGCAGGTATTCAGCTTTCATTCAATCCATCTTCTAAACTCTTTGTTTGGATTTTACACGTAAGTGTCACCTTGCTTTGTCACCATACAAGTGAAAACTTGCTGGGCTTATACTTATGGCTAACATTGACTCAACTTTACATACATATTTCCACTGCTTAGAAATTTCCTCCTTTGTGCCAACTCTATAATTTCATTACATTCAAACTGATTGGATAAATTAAATTTATAAATAATCACCTCTATAAAATATTTCATCTAATTTAGGAAGCCATTGATTGTAAATGCACCATTATTTTATGTACCAGTACCACTAAGGGAGGGGGGGGAAATGCCAATTAAACTATACCACTATGCTTTCTGATCAATTAGAGTTTTAAACTGGTGTTTATTAAAAGAGCTCTTCAAGTATTATTTATAGAGAGACTTTTATCATATATTCCTCTTGTGCTTATGTAACAGAATATATAAACAGTACAAATTAGATAAGATATTCCTGAAACTTCACATTTCAGAAGTTCAACTCTTCTAAATCACTCTTTAAAAAATGTATTTGAGCCCTGGCCACTGTGGCTCAGTTGGTTGGGTGTTGTCCTATGTACTGAATGGTTGCCACTTTGATTCCTCTCCAGGGCACATGCCCAGGTTTTGGGTATGATGTCTGATAGGGGGCATGCAGGAGGCAGCTGATCAATGTTCTCTCTCACATTGATGTTTTTCTCTCTCCCTCTTCTCTCCTCTCTCTCTAAAAAGCAATAAAAATATTTAAAAAATAATTTATTTGAGATTTTTAGATGATAGGGGTTGGAATCCATTTTCATTTTTTCTCTGATGGTCAATTGTTCCAATAGAATTTTAAAATAATCCATACTTTCCCAACAGATCTGCAATGTCAGCTCTATCATGTATCAATTTTCCATAAATGGATGGGTCTGATAATGACATCTCTATTATTTTCCATTGGTTTATTTTTTCCCCCTCATGCTTAAATATTAAGTTACTTAAAGATTAAGTCTTGTTAATTAATAAAGCAAGTCTCCCAGTCTTTCTTTTCTGTAAGCCTGTCTTGGCCTCTCTTTCTCAGCTATTTGCTCTTCCCTATACATTTCAGAATAAGCTCATCAAAGTACTTGAAAACTCTTATTGGAATTTTGATTAAAATTTTATTGAATCTGTAGCTCAATTACTGAATCATTGATATGTTTATAATAGTTTTTCTGTTCATATATATGTGTTGTCTCTCAATTAATTATATCTTCTTTAGGTTCTTTCAATGAAGTTTTATATTTTTTTCTCACCCATCCCTCATCTCTCTCCCCTCTGGCAAACAAGTTTATTCTCTCTTTTTTGGGGATTTGTTTTTGTTTGGTTTGGTTCATTCATTTGTTTTGTGTGTGTGTGTGTGTGTGTGTGTGTGTGTGTGTGTGTGTGTTTTATTCCACAAATAAATGAAATCATATGGTATTTATCTTCCTCTGTCTGACTTACTTTATTTAAGATAATACCCTATAGGTTCATTCATATTGTCACAATGGCATGATTTCCTTCCTTTTTTTATTGCTGCTTAATATTCCACATTCTTTTAAATAAATAAATATATATATATATACATATATATATATATATAATTTTTTTTTTCATAGAGGAAGGGAGAGAGGCAGAGAGTTAGAAACATCAATGAGAGAGAAACATTGATCAGCTGCCTTCTGCACATTCCCCACAAATAGTCATACTTAAATGGCCCACAACCACGATACAAGCTCTGGACCAGAATCGAACATGGGATCCTTGAGTCCACAGACCAACACTCTATCCACTGAGCCAAACTGGTTAGGGCATATTCCACATTCTTTATCCATTCATCTATTGTTGGACACCTAGGTTTCCTTCATATATTGTATATTTTATCTTTAAAAATATAATATATTTTATCTTATTTAGAGCACTTAGCTTCAATTCACTCTCTGATCAGTTTTCCTTATTCTTTTATTCTTCTGATAAATATTTATGTTGAGCACCTACTGTTAAACTAAGAAGCTAGCTCAATATTTTTACCTCCTTTTAGCTTCTTTAAAATATTTTAATAAGACAAGAATGCTTTTTTTCCTTGTTCTTCGTAGTCCCGTGAGATCTCTTTGTAATCAGTGTTTGGGGACAAATGACCTTGACATTTTGATGCTTTGAGTCCATGTAATATTTTTATTCCTATTCACTTAGTTTCATCTCTCTTCTGCATTAATTATAAAACATTGAAAACTGGATCAATAAGTTTAGTCTCTAGGAAACAACAATAGAAAGCACCAATAAATTTAGCCTTAGGCAGAGCCTTTTGTAAACCTGATTCTTTAAAACCACTGGACTTTTCTTAAACAAATAGATAAATGTAACAAGTTTTAAAACATTTGTTTTGTTTGATATTATTTTGTACTATAGATATGAGATCTTTTAGGAATATAAAGCACTTAATAAGCAAGTTGAGTCAATCAATGTTGAACATTTATTGAAGAGAAAGAAACATTCTCATCTTCCTTGTCTCTTCAAAGACGGAGACTAAAAATGTAAATGTCATGCAAGACAAAGACAGACTAAGGATTCATTCCACTTTAAAAGAGGCTATGGAGATATGATAACTAAATGCAGAGTGGATCCTACAGTAGACCTTGGACCAGGAAAAAAAGTATATAAAGACATTATTGGTACAATTGGAGAAACTTGAATAAGGACTAAATTAGAAATAGTATTGTATTATGTTAAATTTCCTGTTGTTCTCAGAAAATATACTCTGAAGCATTTAGGGGCAAAGAGGAAGAGAGAATGATAAAACAAGACAAATAGTCACACTTAAATGGCACACTTGGGTGATGGGTATCAAAGAGTTCTTTGTAATAGTTCTGTGAAATTTTCTGCCAATTTCTTTTTCTTTTTTTCTGTTAATCCTCACCCGAGGATATATTTTTTCCATTGATTTTTAGAGAGAGTGAAATAGAAAGGGGGGGGGGGAGAAAGAGAGAGAAATAACATTACAACAATGTAAGTATCAAAGTTCTGTAAATTCTAAAGTATCCTATACAATAAAAGCATAATATGCTATATGTCCGGTTGTCTGGTCAGTCATTCAAGCAATCAAAGCATAATATGATCATGATATACTAAGGCTGCTCAACCACTCACTATGATGTGCACTGACCACCAGGGGACAGACGCTCCAACCAGTAGGTTAGCTTGCTGGTGGGATCCGGCCAATTGGGACTGAGTGAGATGGGCTGGACATGCTCTGGAGCCCTCCGGCAGTCCTCCCCAGCTCGCCAACCTCCTGTGTCCCTCCCTGGCCCCAATCATACATTGATGGGGTCCTTCTGCCTGGCCCGTGCTCTCTTACAATCTGGGCTGAGGCCCCCCCCCCCCCCTGAGTGCATGAATTTCATGAATTTCATGCACTGGGCCTATAGTTTGAAAATAAAAAAGTAAACAAACAAATAAAAATAAAACAATGTTATAAATATAGTACCAGAGAGAATTCCCTTGGTAGAAAACAGAACTCAACTGTTATGTGAAATTTGTGTTTCATTTATCCATGCTTCCTATTGTGAGTTGATACGTTATATTATTCTGGCCTCGATGTAGCATAAAAACTAATTTAGTTCTTTTATAGTTAATGGCGATTGTAAGTTATAGAAGTTTAACTTTAATTAGGGTAACATGTCAAAGAGCTTAACACATATTAGGCTTGCAGTAAATCCTAGCAGCCTTTACTCTCTTCCTCCTTTTCTTTTACAACGATTTTCAACTGGATGTTGGACACATAAATATGATACTATCAGTTGTGATGTCTGGAGGAGAATTATGCATCATGCTCACACCCAACTCAGAAGCATTTATATCACTTTCTATGCTCATGAAAGTGTCTCATATCTGAGTCAGAATTGAGATGAGAAAAAGATTGAAAATAGCTTTCTCACAGTATTGATAAGTGTTTAGTCATGAATAATTTTTTACAAATTCCATATCTTAGAGCTTCAATGTGAAGAAAATGAAATTGTTTCTAGTGATTTTAGATGGTTTTCTTTTATATTCTGTTATGATCTCCTTCATTTTATTTACATATTTCTAAGACTTTTCTGTAATTAGGTTAAAAATAAATAAGAGCAGGATTAATGTGGTTCCCCCCCCCCCCTTTAAGGTGGAAAATAGGTTATCTGAATAAAGTGGGTGATAGTTTTCTAAACAGAAGAACAAGAAATATGACCTAAGAACAAATTGCTTAAGACACAGTTTAGGAGCTACAGTCAAACTTCAAAATGTTGGGAGCTTTAAGATATTTCAGAGGTACAGGGAAACAATGGGGAAAATATTGAAATTATGACTTGTCTAGAAAATTTGGGCTCTATTTACTTCATTCAACAAGTATGTCCCACATAGAATTCAACGTTCTTTCATTATTTCCTATTTCTAATATAGTAAAGACAATAGTGACATATTGACTTTTCATTTGTGAAGAAACAACTTATGGATTTATTTAAAACTTTAAAAAAATTTGTATATAAATATTTTTTCAAGTGTGAGGTTGTTATATTTTAGCCCAGATTATTGTTCCTCCAATCTGTGTCAATAACAAATTTGAATTACATTCTATAGGTTCTCTGCATTTAATAAATCATGTGGTGCAAATGAGAAGTGACTCTAGATCCCTTAAGGACAATATTTAAGAGAAGAAAAATGTAGTGCTCTTACTAGAAATGGCTACTTGCTGGACTTGTTGATGGTACACGTAGAGATGAGTTCCTCCCGTTCAGCAGGTCTGAGGTGGAGCCACAGAGTAGACACATCAATTTTATCTAACTACGGCATGGTCACCAGTTTTAAAAAGACTTCCTGGGCTGAAGCCGGTTTGGCTCAGTGGTAGAGCGTTGGTCTGAGGACTGAAAGGTCCCAGGTTCGATTCCGGTCAAGGGCACTCTACCTTGGTTGCGGGCACATCCCCAGTAGGGGGTGTGCAAGAGGCAGCTGGTCGACGTTTCTAGCTCTCTATCTCTCTCCCTTCCTCTCTGTAAAAAATCAATAAAATATATTTAAAATAAAAATAAAATAAAAAGACTTCCTGGAAGATTCTGATTATCAGTTAAGTTTAGGTAACATGGGTGTATAGTATATATCTTCATATCTTTTAAAATATTTTTGGTTGCTATATTTATTTAAGACTGGAGGCCCAACGCATGAAATTGTGTGTGGGTAGCTCACCACTGCTTTCCATGGCTTGACACCCCGCCTACCTGCTGCCGTTCACAAACTAGAAAAAGAAAACTAAACTGAAAATAAGCAGAAGGAAGGAAAGATTAGAGCAGAAATAAATGAAATAGAAAAATAATAGAGAAATCAACAAAACCAAACAAGTTGGTCCTTTACAATGATGAATAAAATTCACAAACCTTTGGCTAGATTTGTCAAGATAAAAAAAAAAAAGACTCAAATTAATAAAACTAGTAACAAAAAAAGAGGACATATTGACCTTATGGAAATAAAAACAATTACAAGGGAATAATCATATGTCTATAAGTTAGTTAGCAGATGAAATTGACAAATTTCTAGAACACAAACACAAGAGAAATAGAAAACCTGCCTAGAACTTATTAAAGAGACTGAATTAGTAATCAAAAACATTCCTAAAAAAATGTGTAGGCCTAGATGACTTCATCATGAATTTTACCAAATGTTTAAAGAAAACTAACAGCAAAACTTCCACAAACTTTTTTAAGAACTAGAAGAGGAGGGAAATGTTTTTCAGTTCATTTTATGAAGCCAATATTACATTCATACCAAAATCTGTAAAAGGTATATCAAGAGAAGAAAACAGTAGACCAATATCTCTTTTGATAAAAATTATTAACAAATAATAGCAAACCAAATTTAACAATGTACAAAAAGGATTATACACCATTCCCAAATGAAATTGATCCCAGGAATGGAAAATTGATTCAGCATGTGAAAAACAGTCAATGTAATACACCATATTAATAGGGAAAAAAAGGACAAAAACAATCATCTTAATAAATGCACGAAAAGCATTCAACAAAATCAAATAGTCATTTATGATAAAAACAGTCAACAAACTAGGAATAGAAAGGAACTGTCTTAATATGATAAAGAGCATTTTCAAAAACCCCACAGCTAACACACCACTTAAAGGTGAAAATCTGAAAGCCTTTCTCCCAAGATCAAGAAAAGACAAAGAACCCTAACTGGTTGGTTTGGCTCAGTGGATAGAGAGTTGGCCTGTGGACTGAAAGGTCCCAGGTTTGATTCCAGTCAAGGGCATGTACCTTGGTTGTGGCACATCCCCAGTAGGGAGTGTGCAAGAGGCAGCTGAATTGATGTTTCTAACTCTTTATCCCTCTCTTTTCCTCTCTGTAAAAAATCAATAATATATATATATAAAATAATAATAATAATATATATATTATTTTTTTTAAAGACAAAGGTGCCTGCTCTCACCACTTCTAGTCAACATTATACTGAGGGTGCTAGCCAGGGCAATTATTCAAGAAAAAGAATTAAAGGCATAAAGATTGGAAAGGACGAAATAAAACAATTCTTATTTACTGATGACATTATCTTGTATATAAAAAGTGCTAATAAATCCACAAGAAAAACGATTCAAGCTAATTAGCAAGTTCAGTAAGGTTGCAGGCAATATACAAAAATTAACTATTTTTTTACAGTAACAATGGAAAATCTGAAAATAAAATTAATACAATAATTCTATTTATAATAGCATCAAAAGACTAACATATTTTAAATAAATTTAATAAAAAAGTGTAAGACTTTTAAACTGAAAACTACAAAACATTGTTGAAAGCAACTAAAGAAGACCTAAATAAATGGAAAAACATTCAAACCTCATGAACTGAAATACTTACTATTGTTAAGATGGCAATACTCCCAAACTGACCTACAGTTTCAGCATAATCCCTATCAAACCTTTTTTTCTTTTCTAAGAAATTGACACATTGTAAAACTCATATGGAAATCCAAAGGATCGATAGTAATCAAAACTATCTTGAAAAAAAAAATGTTTTAAAAGCTTTCAGTTTTGAAACTTACTATAAGTCTACAGTAATTTACACAAAGATAGACATAAAGATCAATGGAATAGAGCCCATAAGTAATACACTTTTAAAAGAAAACATGAAAATAAAACTTTATGCGATGATTAGATAATGATTTCTTACATATGACACACAAAGCAGGAGAAATAAGAAAAAAGTTGATAAAATGGACTTCATCAAAGTTAAAAACATTTGTGTTTCAAAGAATATCATCAAGAGACTAAAAATACAAGTCACAAAATGTGATAACAATTTGCAAATTAAGTATCTGATAAGGGAATTGTATCCAGAATATATAAAGAATTCTTATAACTTAACAATAAAAAGATGACCCAATTTTAAAACAAAAGCAAAGGATTTGACCAGACATTTTCCCAAAGAATATACAAATGACCAATCCTATAAAATAAAAGGATAGTATGTAAATTGACCTAAGGCGGAACAACCAGGAACACCCGGTCACTATGATGCACACTGATGACCAGCGGGCAGATGCTCAGGGCAGGAGCTGCCCCTGGGTGGTCAGTGTGCTCCCACAGGGGGAGCACTGCTCAGCCAGAAACTGGCTCATGGCTGGCCAGAGCAGCGGCAGTGGCAGGATCCTCTCCTGCCTCTCTGGCAGCACCAAGGATGTCTAACGGCTTAGGCCTGCTCCCTACGGGCCTAAGCCATTGGTTGGACATCCCCAGAGGGCTCTTGGGCTGCCAGAGAGATGTCTGATTGACAGCTTAGACTCAATCCCCTGAGGAACTGCCCTAAACCATCAGTGGGACATCCCCTGAGGGACTCTGGACTACAAGAGGGTGCAGGCCGGGCTGATGGACCCCCACCCTCCCGAGTGCATGAATTTTCATGCATGGAGCCTCTAGTAAGCATATAAATAGATGTTCAACATCACTAGTCATCAGGAAAATGCATATCAAAATCCTTTTAGGTACCACTTTATGCCACTGGGATGGCTATAATTAAAAAAAAAAAAAGAAGTAAAATATAATATAAAGCAGCAAGTGTTGATGAGGATGTGGAGAGATTGGAATGCTCATACTTTCCTGGTGGGATTATAAAAGGATGCAGCTGCTTTGTTAAATAGTTGCACAGTTCCTCAGAATGTTAAACATTGAGTTACCATAAATCCTTGAAATTCTAACCCTGATTATATTTCCAAGAGAATTGAAAACATATGTTCATACAAAATGTATACACGAATGTTCATATCAGCATTATTTATAATAGCCAAAAAGTGGAGACTACCTAAATGCCATGAACTAATGAATGAACAAACAAAATGTGATAAATTGTTTAGCCATAATTGGAATGAAGTATTGATACATGCTACAACATGGATGAGCCTTCAAAACATTATGCTAAGTGAAGAAGCCAGTCACAAAAAAGGCTACATAACATATGATTCCATTTATATGGAATGTTCAGAATAAGCAAAATCATAGAGCAGAATGTGGTTGCCAGGGCCTGGGGGAGAGGGGTAAAGAGGAACATTTGCTGGGGAATATGGGTTTTTTGAGGGGGTGATGAGCATGTTCTGGAGTTAGATAGTGGTGGTTTCACTGCAATACTTCTCAGAGACTACTTATAGTAATATATATTGTAATTCTTAAGTAGGGAATATAATATGCAGTGTTATTTAAATTTATCAGGCACAACCACTTTTTCATAGAGCATTTCACAAGCCCAGTCTGACACAGAGCACATGCTGGGAAATGGTGCCTTACACAATAACTAAGGAAAGCCATTCTAGTTCTATCACTCTGAGGGGAGCTGCCTCCTGCACCTTAGAGTTGTCCAAGCTCAAGGACACCTGAACCTCTCTGAGTTTCAGTTTTATGTCTATAAAATGAGGACAATTGCTATCTGTTTACCTCACAACTTGGTGGGAGGATTAAAGAATGTGTTTGAAAATGTCTTATAACTATAAAACACTCCAAAAAGTCAAGGGTCCCTTCATATCATTCTAATGTCTTTTTAAAACATGAAGATTTGCTGAGAATATTCAAGAAAATATAAACAACAGATGTATGCACATGTTTATACCAAATTTGAAACAGGAAAGTGTGCAAAATTTCTTTCTCCCACATCCAGATAATTTTCTGCTTATTGTTTGGGCTTGGGTTTGATTAAAATGAGGGATTTTGAAGGTATTTATGATTTTTCATACTTCAAAATGCCTACTGATAAATTTCTTAACAAATAATTAAACTATAAAGGCCCACTGGGTTATGTAGTTGCTGAGGGAAAGAGAACACTCGCAGAGATTGTGTTTCCCATATCTATTCTCATAGAATACGTTGTAGTTTCAATGCCATTTGTATGTGGCAAGTAGAATGGTTAAAGGTTGACAGGTAAAGATACAGATATGTGATGAAATGGAAAGAATGTGTTTGGAGCCAGAAGAACTGAGTGTGGTTCTGATTATTCCATTCACTGGCAGAGTGATTCTGGGAAAGACATATCCTTCTGACAATGAGATTTTTCCTCTATAAAATGTTTTCTATGGCTGCTGTGAAGAATAATTGAGAAAAATCTTTGTATTATAATTTCAATTTACTATAGAATAGATTTTCTCTGCAATGATAAGTAATATACATACGGAAAAGTCATTGTGTTAGAATAGAAGCTGGCGTGGTCAAATGGTTAATATGTTTTGGCAAGAACTAGTATGAGCAGTTGACAAGAAAACAAAACAGTAAACAAGAGAGCCTAAAACATGAGAATGTCAATGACAACTTCAGAAAACAGGTGATCTAGATTCTACTTTCCCAGGAGCCTATGCATCTAGATCCCTGGGCAGAGTTCCTGGTGCAATTACAACATCACTAAAATTACATGATCAACTAGGGAAAACCCCAAAGACATTGATAGATTAGATGAATATACTAAAGGGTGATGTACTAGAATCTTTTCTATAATCTTAGGCTCTAAATGTGGGTGTGACACATATTCTTAGACTTGAATCGAGAAAACTTGCCATGTATTTCTCAATGAGGGTGGCTCTAATGCAGTGAAATTTCCAGTTCATTAATGGGAGAGACATGTTCCAAATCCCTTTGGCAGATAGGTTTCTTGATATTCAGGCCAAATTTATTTTTGTGACTTCAGGATCATGTTTATATGTGCCTTCTTATTTTTGCAAGTTATATGTATATATCGTTTTGTTTTTTTTTATCCAAATGATATATTTTTGTGTATCTAATCTTCCTCTTTAAAGCAACCACCTAATTCCTTAACTTTCTCTTTTATGAACTCTTTTCAGATGATTTATAAATGCTTAGTAATGCCTGGGCTGTTCACCTCTTCTTTGGGGAAATAGAAGAAAAAAAGGAAAGGCCATTACTTATTATTTTTGCCATGTTTTAAATTAAAATGACCACAAATTTTTCCCTTTGTAATATGTGACATTACAGGTCCTCCCTTTAAAGTGCTAATCTGTATCGTCACCCTTAGACTATGGGTTGGCCATGTGACTTGCTCTAGCCAATAGAATATTAGCAAATAGAGACTTGAAAACTAGTTTACTGGGGATTACCTTTTTGCTGGGCTTAGAACCTTGAGACAGACCACCAGGTGAACAACCAGATCTAACCTGATAGAAGATGGAAGAGAAATGGGGATCCCTAGCCAATAGCTTACCAACCATTAGATGTACGAGAGGGAATCCAACATCATGCATTCACTATGGAATGTACCAGCTTACCACCAATGCATGACAAAGCCCAGGAAAGATTAAATTCCAGTTCCAAAGAACTATCTAGATGACTCACAGATCATAAGCTCAATAATGATGATTAAATGAAGTTCCCACCCTGTATAGATTTTCTATTGCTGTGTCATACACACTCCTCAAATTTAGCAGCTTCTAACAACAAACATCTATGATCCACAGCTTAACTGGGTGCCTCTGAGTTGAGGTCTCTCACAAGACTTAGGTCAACATGTCAGCTGAAACTGTAGTCATCTCATTCAAATATCTACTGGCAAACCTCAGGTCCTCACTGGTTGTTGGCTTCAGATATCAGTATCTTGTCACATGGGCCTTTCATCAGAGCTGCTCACATGACAGCTTACTTCCTCCAGAGAGATCCAAGTGAAAGAAGACCCTCAGGGCAGAAGCCAGTCTTTTTATAACCTAGTCCTGAAGTTAACATCTCATTACTTCTGCCACATTATGTTACACAAATCACCAAATCCAGCCCACACACCAGGAAGGGAATTACACAGGAGAATGATAGGAAGTCATCTTTGAGATTTTCTATTTCACATACCCTAGAAAAAGATATGAATTTTTCCATATCCATGGACATGAATAGTCACCATACCAGCATCTAACCCATTTAATAGATCAACTTGCCTCATTAAACATGCTTTTGTAAGCCCAACCAATCAGTATTAGTTCTCACTTCTATAAATCAGTCAATCCAGAATGAATTCATTTATATAAGGACATCTCTGAGTGTGCCAATCCATCAACAAAAGTCTCACCCAATGTATTATGATTCAATAGATAATGTCAACTCATTTAAGACCCTGAAAACCCACCAATTTTTGAATTCCATGAACCCCCCAGACCCTTTATCAGATTAGCAGTCTGCTCTGCTGGAGAGACTATGCCTGGTATGCATAATTCTCCCCTGTCATGTCAGCAATAAATTTATCTTTGTGTTTTGTTTGTTTGATATATTGAGTGATGGTTCCTCACCCTCTGACAATCCAATAGATGACATTACTAGGTGGCAAAAATTAACTCATTCATTCTGGCAATAAACAGATCCATCACAAATCATTCCCTTTTTTATCCTCAAAAGAGTAGGATCCTGCATCATTTGACATGTAAGTTGGAGAATATCAATTGTCAATTATTAATATTAATGGAAATTATGGCTTGTGAAAGTGGGTAGGAGTCAAAGATATCACTGTCGTATATTCTGATTATGATTCAATACATTTTATTTTGTCATTCCTGTTTAAGTCTAGAATTTCAGAAGTCTTAAATGTTTCTGGAGAGTTTTCTAGTTGGCCTTTAAATGCATTAGGGAGGCTCTGTTGCGCAATGGATAGCGCATTGGACTTCTAGATGCATTAGGGGCCTGATCCTTTATCTTACAATAATAAGGATGCTGCTGTTGATCTTGTAAGGGCACGTACTCTCGTGTAAGTGCAGAATGATTTATGGAAAGCTCTTATCTAGAAGGCTCATTTTAAAATCTCTGATTTATTTTTATTGTGGAAGAAAGAGGAATTATTAGGAAATTCTTGGAAGTGGGCTATGACTAGTTCCCCCCCCTCCCACGAACACAGGCTTTCATTTGAAGTTCCCTTAGTGAAACATTGCTCAAAACATGCTCCATGGTATCTTGTGCTATTTTCCTGAAGAACAGCGCATTTTTTGAAATTCTGAGGTTTGTCACATGCTGGTCTACAATCAGATGATCAGCAAAGGAGGAATATGGCAAGAAATAGTCTGAAAAAACAAAATTGTTATTCCCACAACCAATTATATTCGTTACACATTTAATATAACATCTTGGTGTGTAAAGTGAACTGGGTTGAGGGCTGGAATTTGAGATAAAACAAAGAAAGTTGAATCTTAAACGGTATAATAAATAATTCTAAGTATATTTTTTAAAGAGCACAGGGAGCTTTGGAAATGGTTTAAATACACCAATGACATAATCAGGACTGTGTTTTAGGCATATCAATATGATATGTGGATAGGATAAATAGTCTTGGGAAAATAATAGATGGAAAACAGGAAACCATCAGAGTACTGTATTTCCCCCTTATCCATGTTTTCACTTTCCATGGTTTCACTTACCTACTGTCAACAGTGATCCAAAAGTATGAAGTGGACATTCTAATAAACAAACAATTCATAAGTTTTAAATTGCTTGTTGTTCTTCGTAGCATGATGAATTCTCACATTGTCTGCTCCATCCTACCTAGACTTGAATCATCCCTTTATCCAGTGTATTCACACTGGTTGTTGGTCACTTTGTATGTTATTTGATAATTGTCTTAGTATCAAGTTACCCTTATTTTACTTAATTATGACCCAAAGCCATATGCTGTGTCCAACCATTCGGTCTCCGGCTAGACCAGTGGCTATGATGCACACTGACCACCAGGGGGCAGACATTCTAACCAATAGGTTAGCTTGCTGCTGGGGTCTGGCTGATTGGGACTGGGTGAGAGGGTCAGACATGCCCTGAAGCCCTCCTGAGGTCCCTCCCCAGCTGGCCAGCCCCCACGGATCAACACCTAGGCCAATGGACCCCAGCCACGCAGGAATTTGTGCACCAGGCCTCTAGTATTGTGTTAATTTCTATTTTATTATTGTTGTTGGTAACCTCTTACTGTGTCTAATTTATAAATTAAACTTTGTCATAGGTATGTATACCGTGTATAGAAAAAAAATCACTATTTATAGGGTTTGGTACTACCCACAGTTTCAGGCATCCACTGGGGATCTTGGAATGTGTACCCTATGGATAAGGGGAGACTAGTGTACCCCAGGTCATGAGTTCATATCCCTGTTCTATCACTTATCAACCATGTAACCTTAGAAACCTAACAGTGGCACCTCCACCACTCCATCACTAAAATGAAGTGATGTTGACTTATATGATTACTATGGTCCTTTGTAGAGCTTGGAAAACCAAAGCCTAACTCTTTAACACTCTGGGTTCTATGAAGCAAAATTAAAGCTGCATCAGAGTTGGGTCATTGAAAGAGCAAAAACAGCCTTGGTAAGTGTTGGTCAAGAGAAAGCATTCTTTGTTTACTTCAACCACGTCCCAGTGCAGAAACACCGCCTACATAATAGTTGACAGATGGCCCCCAGTCTGTGCTTCACTACCTCCCAGTGATGGGGAACTCACTCTTCTGAAGGATCCCAATTCATTCATTACTGGGCAGCTCTAATTGTGTTTTCATTTGCTTTTATGTTGAGGTAAAATCTGCTCATTATTTTCAGGTCCACTATCTGGAATTACACTGAATAAGGCTATTTCCATCAGCATGGCTGTAAAACTTGAGTCTAGTCCCTGTCAGCTAACCAATCTAAAGCATTTTAACTGTTTTTGCGAGGATGTGGGTTTTGTACCCTTCTTCATCTTGAGTATCCAGAGCACAATGGGTGCAGTTTTGTGAATGTCTGTGTGCTGCTGGGACAGCCCCAGGCTCTTCCCCCCTCCCCCACACACCCTTCCATTCCTGATGGAGCGAGCACACAACTCAGACTCTAACTCCCTGGTCAAAACCTGTGGTTCTTCAGGGATGGGGCTGGTAGAATCACCCAGGAGCTCTCTGTGGATTGTTAACAACTGAGCTGGCTGGGACTGAAGGTCCCATTTTCCCAGTGGGAGGGCCTATACCAGAACCCAACTTGCTAAGGATAGTGTGGCCTTGGGACTGCTGGCTTCTTTCCTACAGCAGGAGGGCAGCTAATTCCCATAGGTCCTCAAGGTCTATGCCCCCCCTTCACTCCCACCCCTGTCTCCCCAGCAGCCAGTATTGTTAGTATCAGCAGGCACATAGGTTCAGTTGGCTCAACACCTGAGTGCAAAAGTGATGGTCTCATCCACTACAAAGTTCCCTTGCCAGTTTATGCTATCAGGAAAGCAGAGAGCTTCAAGCTCCCTCGGGTTACTTGTTTCCCCAGTAAATTTTGCACCTGATGCCTATTCTGAAGTTGTAGAATTCACCTTCATCCACTACCCCCCACCCCCAACCCGAACGCACACTCACAGACACACACATGCACGTGACCGAGGTTCCCCTCCTAATTTCTCCCCTTCAATGAGGGATTACGTTGAAGTTTTAGCATTGGATGTAAATTCTGTTCTTTAAACCATGTGGGTTAAATTTTTCACTTATGGTTTTTCTGAAAGCAGAAGTATTAATCCCAACCTTCAGCAGGAGGTGATACATGCTCTTAAACCCCAAGGACACACTGTTACCCCTAGGTTAAGGTGACCAGATGTCCTACTTTTGGCGGGACAGTCCTGATTTTTAACAATTTGTCCCTTGTCCCAAGGCGAATTAAAAAAGTCCCAATTTTTTGAAAGAATGCATGACAAGCTAGGGAATGGGAAGGAAATATATGGTATTTGGCGGCCATGTGGCTATTTAGCCAGGATATGAGTTTTATATTATTTTTGTTAATTTTATAATGTTAAACTTTAATAATAACTAATTGTTGAGAACTGATTATCGAGAACTGCTTATCAAAGTCTGCATTGTTGATCAGTTGTTAGAATTCAATCACCATTGTTTGGACTTAATGAACAATGGCATTTTTGGGGATGGGCAATGACGAAAACATTTTGTAACTGTCTCTCAGATGATACACATCATACTGTGTGCTAGTAAATTAGTTAAACTAGTGATGTCATTACAAATCAGCTATTCAGATAATTTAGGTAAGTAATTTATGTATTTATTTCATAAATTCATAAATTTTCTTGAATTTAGCAGACAGACTTGTATTATTTATATTTTATAGTGGCGGCAAAAAGTCTAGCGCTGGCCTTGAAAGTGACGCTTACAACTATATATAATTTTTATTTATTTATTATATTTTTAAATTGTACTTATGTTGAAATTTAAATATATATATATATTACAATACTATTTTTGCGTTCTATGAAAATTTTTGTTGCTCCATATAGACCAAATTTTTAATCAAGAGCCTACCTCCCCTTTCTCCCCCCCTCCATCATTAGTGTCCACTTACCAATGTTAAAATCTGGTCACCTTACCCTAGGTATGCCTGCTGGCTGAAGGGAAGGTCTGGGGGAAGGAGGCAGGGGCCTCCCCAGGCTTCCAGAACAGCCCTCTTTGGGTGGCTTCCATCCATCTGCCTTTGGAGGGCAGCCAAGCAGGGATCAGGGGCTGGTGCTTGCCTAGGCAGATTTTAATCTGTGAATTTAAGGGTTCTGGAAGGTGAGGCTTTTAGTCCCCAAGAACCTGAACTATTGTTGCTCAAGCTGGTTTCTGGCCTTTTGTCCACCACGATGCAGTTGATCCTCCAAACACCAGCAAGCACAAAAGGGTGGCAACTGCTGTTGACTGGGGGCTCCCAGCTGGCATTCTCCCTCCTGGGGTGGAACTGGGGAACCTCATGGAGAAAAGGGGCATACAGGCATCAACCCAAGTACAAAAAGTCTAAGGGAATAGTTCACACCTGTTCTTTGTCATCTGCTAAGAAAACACTATTATCCCCACCAGGTAATGAGGCAGAGCCTTTTCTCAGATCAGAAAGCCTCATCTAGCTGAAACTGGTTTGGCTCAGTGGATAGAGTGTCGGCCTGCAAACTAAAAGGTCCCAGGTTCAATTCCGGTCAAGGACATGTACCTGGTTGTGGGCACATCCCCAGGAGCGGGCAGCTGATTGATGTTTCTAACTCTCTATCCCTCTCTCTTCCTCTCTGTAAAAACTCAATAAAATATATTTTTTTAAAAGCCTCATCTACCTTCGTTAAGGCAGATCATGTTTCCCCCAAAGGGTGAACATTTGAGCATGCTTCCTGGATGTGCCACTTCATGATGACTATGTCAGCCTGCTAACAAAAACTCGTTAGCGTTTATTGGACTACATGCAGTCATAGTTCTCATTGCTTTACAAATTTTCACCCCTTTAATCCACACAACAGGACAGCTCTGTGGCAAAAGCACTGTATGAACTCTGTTTTACAGATGACAGGATAGAGGCACAGGGAGTTGGTGTCCTGCTCTGAGTCACACGGCGAATAGGTATGGCAAAACCAGGAATGGGACTTAAATAATTTGACTCCACAGTCCAGGCCTAAGCACTGTACTGCTATCCTGCCTTTCCAGATGCTGCCACCCCTTCAGAGCGGCCCCAATTTACCTTTCCAAGTCCATCCCTTTCCTTGTCTCTAAAAGAACTGGAGCGTTTTCTAAGCAAAATCCATTCTCTGTGTTCTTTCATGACTTTTTCTCTGCCTCACATGCCCATCTCTGTGCTGCATCTTGCTCCTGTTTTTAGGGAGAGTTCATCTCAAGGATACCATCAAGGCAAAAGAAATTGACAGTTGCTAACTTCCTACTATCTTTTGAGTACTGTCCGAAGGGCATTCCTTAATCAATAAAGAAATTAAATTAAAAATAAAATAAAATAAAATATTTTAATTAATATTCAGTCTAACCCTTTGGCATGGGATAGGTAAGGAATGGCTCTGAGATGAGCAAAGGGCAGAGCTGCCCTGACCGCAGCATGTGCCCCGGGGCATTGTGGGCACTGGGCGTGTCCTCCTTTTCCTTGTTGCTCTCACTTAGCCCTCTGTGCCTCTCTCAGGAAACTTGGCCGCACCTTACAGTGCAGGTGTCTGTGTGGTACCCCAGCCATAGGGCTTCTGGCAGGAGAAATTGCATCATGCTCCTTTTCTTTGGGTGTCCGGCCTTGTGCCCAAGTCAGTTGATAAATATTTGTGTAACTGAATGTCATCGAATCGAGGATCTGGGAGGCAACCTTCGTGGGGAGGACAGGCTTGCGCTTGCCAACTCCAACACTCCTTCCAAGTTCCAAAATAATGAGTTGTCAGTTCCCTTGGGTTGCTAAGCCTTTTGGGAAGGAAGAAGTGAGCAAAACAAGCAAGTACATGCCTCAGTTCAGGAGAGGAAGCTCCTGCTTGCAGACATGACGAGCTTCCAAAATATGTGGTGTTAACACCAAGAGCGTGCATCCAGCACAACTCGCTAATGTACAGGCGTGTGCGAACCAGCTCGGGAACAAAGAGGCACCTTAACCCAAATATGCCAAAATACATGGAAACACCACAAAAGCAGCTTAACTTGAATATTACACGGCTCCTGTAAAAGAACATAATTTGCTTGGTAACTCTCTTTTATTGTGTGCCATGTTTTCCTTTACTGTGTCTAACAAGCCTGTTTGTTGGGTGGCAGGTGTGCCACGAGTCGATAAGGAGCCCAAGGCACTGTGTCTGTTCACCATTCCTGGGTCCCGAGTTCCAGAAAGTGAGAAGCCTAAAACCAAGAAATAAAAAAAAAAAATGCTTTTCTTTTCCATTTCTGCTGCTTTTCCTCTCTCATTCTGAAGCAGAGGGCTGAGAGCCATCAATATAATCTATTTTTAAAATATAGTTTTCTTTAAATCTTTATTGTTGGAAGTATCACATAGGTCCTCCCCTCCCCCATTAACCTCTTCCAGCCTGCTCCCATTCTCCTCCTCCCTGCCCCCCCTCACCACCCCACTGTCTGTGTCTGTGGGTTATGCATCTATGATCTCTTCCCACCCTCCCTCCCCTATCTTCCCTCTGAGGTTCAACAGTCACTCATCTGTGGAATCTAATGAACCAAATAAACAGATGATCAAAGAAAATCTATTTATTTATTTTTTTACTTTCCAATTACGATGTACAGTCAGTGTTATTCTATTAGTTTCAGATGTATAGCAAAGTGGTCAGAAAATCATGTACTTTACAGAGTGGTGCCCCTGCTGCTTCAGGTACCCACCTGGCCCCATACAGAGTTATCTCGATATTATGGATTATATTCCCTGTGCTGTAATCTACTGTAATTGAAATATTAAAGTAAAAAAATTATGATTGTAGATGTATAGATTCACTTCTGGACTTTCATTTCTATTTCATTGATTATATGACTGTATTTATGCTAGTACCACATTGCTTTAATTACCATAGCTTGTAGCAAGTTTTTGAAATCAATAAATGTGAGTCCTCCAGCTCTTTTTGAAAAAAAAAGAAAAAAAGGAAAAAAAGGATAATCTAGCCATTCCTGAGTTGCCATAGAGTTTCAAGATGCCAGCCCTCTTTATTTTGTTTTGATCCCAAGTGTCTGAAAAACAGGATTGGTTTTAAAATACATAAACCTGATGATACAATCACCAGTAAAGTAGTGGAGGAAGAAAAGGAGCTTAATTTACCTTTTATCCTACACATGAGAACACAGGGAAGTCAAAGCAGTGGTGATTGGAATTGGATTTAAAGTCGATGAAAAAGGCTGTATTCGGAGAAAGAAAAAAGCCTGATGCAAGGCAAACTAGAGGAAACTATATTGAAGTTGTTTTGGAAAGATACAAGGGCATCAGAGGCCAATGTCAGAAGGAATGATGAGGCAAAGGTGGGAAGCATTGTACTGGAGAGGGGACAAGGAAGGGTTGGAAATTTGATGAAGGGTTAGTGAGGGATGGAGGATGATTTCTTTCTGTAGGTTGAAGTATAAAACACAGGAGCAGCAGGAGGTGTAAGGAGAAGAGGATGTACAAGTTGTGGTAGCGTAAGGCTGCCATCTCCAGTTTTCTGGATAAAGTCCGGTAGGAAGCAGTGCCATCTGCTAACAATGAGAGGAGTGGGAGTGTGTTGGGGCCTTGAGGATGTTGGAGATGTACAATGGTCAGTGAATGTAGAGAAGATGCTGACCAAAGGTAAGCAAAAATTAAGAACAAAACTGAGGACTCAGAGCCTGGAGAAGACAGCCTGGCAGGACAGAGAGATTTTCTCCAGCAGCGTCAACTGCCAGCTGTTAGAGGAGAGAGCAGAGCGTGGCAGCAATAGGCACAGGCTATAGGCATGGACATTCTGTAGGACTTGGGATTCCTTGGTTTAGCATTTTCTGATCACCAAAATCCTGCCTGAGACAAGCAGGTACTATCTACCAAGGCCAAATACTGACCCAATCAATTTGTGTTTTCAGCGGATCACTGTAAAACAATATGCTTAGCGTAACTGGTGTGAGAAAGACTGAAGGGAGCTGTGCCTGGAGGAAGGGAGACTAGCCAGGAGAACAGGCAGGGCGGAAGATAAGGTTCTTCTGGTCTTAGGTGGTGTTGGTTGAGATATAACTCAAGACTTTATGGCATCAACAGAAAGATGGATTTCTTTGTATTTTTATTTGTTTGTTTGTCTGCCTTAGTGTATGATTGAACCCTTAAAAGAGAAAAAATGCAGGATATGTCATTTTAAGAGGCAGTATGCTTTGACAGGCAAAACCACAGGTGCTGGTAAATCAGCTCCCTGGGTTCAGATCCCAACTTCGCCACTTTAGCTTTGTGCGATCTTCAACAAATTACCTAATCTTCATCTATAAAGTGGAAATAATAATCTTACTTAGTTACTATATGGTTGTGAGAATTAATTAGGTTAATACATTAAAGGGCTTGGAAAAACTGCCTGGTACATATTAAAAACTCATGAGCAGCAGGAGGTGTGAGGAGAAGATGATATAGAAGTTGTAGCAATTAAATATTGGTAATTAAATATTAACACAAATAGCCTCATCTCAAATAATCATCTTGTTCTTGATATTAAAAGAAAAGTGGCCCAGGGTCTGGTCCTATCTATAGTGCCCCCTTGCCTAAATTTCGATACATTCCTGTAGATTATAACAGCTCTTGCTCACTAAACTCTTCTGCTCATTTCTCCTTTGGTTGTTCTCTTTTTTCCAACTTTGTTGGAAATGTAGACCACAGTCTCTTGTCCTAGATTTCCCCAAAGTATCTTCATCACAAGGCAAGGTAGAAGAATTTTATCCAAGGCTGAGAGGGTAACTGTGAATGTCCCATGTCCTACTTCGTTCAGGGTTTGGGCTCTGGAAGAAGGCTGCATGCAAATGAAAGAGATGAGATAAGAAACAATAATTTGGAAATATTGGGGGACCAGGCAGGAGCCCAACTCAAGAGGAAGGACCGTGCTTGGCCTTGTCATCCTTTTATTTAATTTAGGATGTACCTATAGCAGGCAATTCCCAGTGATGGGCAGACTATCTTATCAGTAAGGATTTACTTGACAACTGTCTGGTAGTGAAGTTGCTTCAGCTACCATTGTCTGGACTGAACAGTGGGTGTACAGCCCTAACCTTTGCCACAACTCAAGGGCCACCAGCCTTCCAGGTTCTTTGTTCACACCTCTCTGCTAGCGAAGACCTTGGGCCATTTCCGCAGGTAACAGGGCAGCAGCTGTGTCCCAGCACTGCAGCTTCCTGTGGGCTGTCAGGGACCGCCCATGTTTCTGAAGGTCCACTGGATATTTCCATTGCCGGGAGTGTGTTCCTGGCCACTCGGTCTCACATGGCCAAGTTACTGAGCCTCTTCCTCTTTCTTTCAGCTTACACTTCTTCATGTCTCTTCCTTCCTAGCCTTGTCTCTTCACGTCCTCTTTCCCGGCTGCCAAAGAAACTCCTTCTTTGTTTTAGACCCATGTCCTTCTATCATGGCCTATCAAGGTGTTTTGTCAAATAAAAAGAAGTAATTCTCTCACTAAAAAAAGTAAATAAATAAATAAATAAATAAATAAATAAATAAATGCTGCTGTTGACTTTTAAAATGAGTTTTGCCTCATTAAATGCACTATATTACAATTAACAAATGCTACATAGTGCCGTTCTAATATAAATGTCCACCTCTGTATGCCAATAATTCATGAACTCTAGTAAAAAGCCTCCTCTTATACATTATACTACTATGTTGTAGAGGTTCACATTATTATTTGTGAGACAGAATAATTTACAATTTTCTTTTATTTTACTATTTTAAACAGGTTTTGTGTGTGTGTGTGTGTGTGTGTGTGTGTGTGTGTCAAGGTTATACTGGCCTAAGGAAATGAGTTGGGAATACTTAATTCTTTTTCTCTTCTCTGGGAGAGTTCTTGTAAAGGGATTATTACTTCTTCTTTAAGGTGTATGAGAGTTTGCAGGTGAAAACACTGAACCTATAATAGATTTTGTGTGTATATTTATGTGTGTAAAAGTTTGTTGATGGGGTATTTCTTATGTAAAATTTCAATGTTTCTTATATATAAAAAACAGAAAAATTAGTTATAAATTCCTACAGCCCTATACAAGCATGAGAAAAAAATCAATTTAGCTGCTAATAATCAACAATGCTGTAAAAACCATAATGTTCGAAATTAACAATATTATTTCAGTGTGATGGATAATTGTTTTTCTTGGCTAAGTTGCAATTTGAAATGTGAATGAGGTGTTGTTTGGGTCTTCTGAAATTGCTCTACCTAAACTCTCTTGCATCAAAGGATTACTCAAGTTTCCCATCCCTTTTCTTCATTCAAAATATGAGAAACTTTTCTTATAAGGGACACAGTGACATCATTTGGCTTCATGTAGCAGAAATGCCTCATCTGTGTACTAAACCCTCACATTAGCTACCAGTGTAATGCTCTTAATAAAAGGCTTTCTCCAAATATCAGTGCTGGAAGTGGGTTAGAGTTTGATGAGTAACTTTTCATTCTCTTTCTCTCTCATCATTAACCCTCTTTATCAATTATCTCCCTATTAAAAGAAGTCCCACTTTCTGTCTCTCTTTTCGTCACCTTTCTGTTTCTGTTTCTGAATTCCCTGGTCTCCCTCCCCTCTTTCTTGCCATTCCCTGCACCCTTTGTTTCCCTTTTCTGCCTTAAGAATGGGGTTTTTTACATTATTAGAAACATTTCATATTATTCTTTTCTAGAGTTAAAGCCCTTTTGACTTCACTATAGTGAGTTAATATTTATAAAGGACTTAAAATAGTTCCAGACATATAATAGGCATTGTTTGTTATTTATTTTTATTTATTTACTAATTTAAAAATATGAACATACTCTGGGGCCCATTTGCTTTACAATGATTTTTTTTTTTTTAAACTTCAGGAATTCAACCACTCTGAATGGGATTCAAGATGGACTTACTTCTCAGTTCCATTGAGATATAACCCTATATAATAAAAGCCTAATATGCAAATTGTCCCCTCGGACGGTTGTTGGATTGTGAGTTCCACTGCTCGCTATAACATGCACTGACCACCAGGGGGTGGCGCAGAACATTGGGGGCTTTGGCAATGCACTGCGACTTCTCACTGGCTGCCTGGGGGCAAGGGTGATGGGAACAGAGATACACTGAGAATGCGAGGAAGCCCCTTCCCCCCCCCCCCCCCCCCCAGCTCAGGTGCCGGGTGCCCACCTGCACCCATGCAGCCTCTTCCAGGTGAGCTGTACCACAGTTGCTAGGACCAAAGGGGCTGTTGCCCGCCCCCATAGGTTTGGGCTCCCCCATAGGTTCGCACAGGAGCTAGTCTGCAAGGCTGGCTGGGAGAGAGCACTCTGCCTGCCTGGCTTCCACTCTGTGCTCTGGACTGTGGCTTCTGGATGCACTCATCATATCTCCACGTGGGGATTGGGGTGCCATGACTCAGGTGGAGGGGGGCGTGCAGAGGCCCTGGGCCCAGGTGCTGCCCAGGGCCCAGAGATCAGCTGGGACCTACCCTGCCACGCCAGATGCTAGCATTTCGATTGCTGGCCAGGCCTAAGGATTGCACCTGTGCACAAATTTCATGCAACAGGCCTCTAATTGATATATAACATTGTATTGGTTTAAGGTGTACAACATAGTGATTTCAGATGTGTAGATATTGCAACATGTTTACCACAATTTTAGTCAACATGTATCACCTCATGTAGTTATAAAATTAGTCTCTCCCTGATTCAGGCAAACACTAATATGTTCTCTGTATCTATGAGTACTTTTTTTAAAAAAATTACATACGTGGTGAGATCATACAGGACTGTCTTTCTCTCTCTGACTTATTTCACTTAGCACAATGCCCTCAAGATTCATCCGTGTTGTCACAAATGTTGCAAGATGGACTTATTTTATACTAAATCTTGCTCTTGAGTGTGGTTAGAGGGTAATTTCAATACTGCCATCACAAAGATCTGAAACATCATTAATGCTGTAGCTGATATAGTACAGAGAGAATCAACTGATGCTGAACATCAGGTCTAATTTCATGTAATTAAACTTACATGTTATGCATAAAAATAACCCTGTTGTTTAGATGCTCAGCTTTGCATTTCTTTTAACATCCAGTTTCACTCACCTATTTCTGCTTAACAAGATTGGATACTGGTTTTCCAGAAAAACTAGAGAATAATTGAAAGGGAACTACACACCTATTTATCACATACACATATGCATTGGGACAATTTTAATTATAACCTAAGTGTGGGGAATTTTTTAAAGGAGCTTAAAGATAGGATGAGCGTAGAGGTATATTTTCAGAGAGTAAACACTTGCAAGTCAGAGAGGATGTGCCGGAATACGCATTCAGGCCCACATCCTGGGAAGCTCATAACCCGGAAAGCCTGGCCTGTAAAAGATGTGGAACACTCGCAGGATGTGGCGACAGGATTGAGTGGGAAACCCTGACTCAGGCTCACCTGGGCCCTTTACAGCTCTCCGCTGCTTTGTTTCCCTGCACTTCAAACACAGTTGGTTTAATACGTTTGTTTGATGGTCTTTTCATCTACACATGCTTCCCTGGGTTTTCCTGAGCTGTGACCAG